>NC_090646.1:320384780-320684780 GCF_040937935.1 Hyperolius riggenbachi | reverse complement strand
CTAAACACAAAAGGTAGCTATGTGCAGTGAGGTGAGTTAACTCAACCCAAAGGTAGTTATATATGCAGTGAGGTAAGTTCACTGAACATAACAGGTAGTTAGATGCAGTCAGCTGAGTTCACTCAACACAAAGGTAGTTATATATGCAGTGAGGTGAGTTCACTCAACAGAAAAGGTAGATATGCAGTAAGGTGAGTTCACTCAACCCAAAGGTAGTTATATATGCAGTGAGGTGAGTTCACTGAACACAAAAGGTAGCTATGTGCAGTGAGGTGAGTTCACTCAACCCAAACGTAGTTAGATATGCAGTGAGGTGAGTTCACTGAACACAAAAGGTAGCTATGTGCAGTGAGGTGAGTTCACTAAATCCAAAGGTAGTTATTTATGCAGCGAGGTGAGTTCACTGAACACAACAGGTAGTTATATGCAAAGAGGTGAGTTCACTCAACCCAAAGGTAGTTATATATGCAGTGAGGTGAGTTCACTGAACACAACAGGTAGTTAGATGCAGTCAGCTGAGTTCACTTAACACAAAGGTAGTTATATATGCAGTGAGGTGAGATCACTCAACAGAAAAGGTAGATATGCCGTGTGGTGAGTTCACTACACCCAAAGGTAGTTATATATGCAGTGAGGTGAGTTCACTGAACACAAAAGGTAGCTATGTGCAGTGAGATGAGTTCACTCAACCCAAAGGTAGTTATATATGCAGTGAGGTGAGTTCACTGAACACAAAAGGTAGCTATGTGCAGTGAGGTTAGTTCACTAAACCCAAAGGTAGTTATATATGCAGTGAGGTGAGTTCACTGAACACAACAGGTAGTTTGATGCAGTCAGCTGAGTTCACCCAACACAAAGGTAGTTATATATGCAGTGAGGTGAGTTCACTTAACAGAAAAGGTAGATATGCAGTGAGGTGAGTTCACTCAACCCAAAGGTAGTTATATATGCAGTGAGGTGAGTTCAATGAACACAACAGGTAGTTAGATGCAGTCAGCTGAGTTCACTCAACACAAACGTAGTTATATATGCAGTGAGGTGAGTTCACTGAACACAAAAGGTAGCTATGTGCAGTGAGGTTAGTTCACTAAACCCAAAGGTAGTTATATATGCAGTGAGGTGAGTTCACTGAACACAACAGGTAGTTAGATGCAGTCAGCTGAGTTCACTCAACACAAAGGTAGTTATATATGCAGTGAGGTGAGTTCACTGAACACAAAAGATAGCTATGTGCAGTGAGGTGAGTTCACTCAACCCAAAGGTAGTTATATATGCAGTGAGGTGAGTTCACTGAACACAAAAGGTAGCTATGTGCAGTGAGGTGAGTTCACTAAACCCAAAGGTAGTTATATATGCAGTGAGGTGAGTTCACTGAACACAACAGGTAGTTAGATGCAGTCAGCTGAGTTCACTCAACACAAAGGTAGTTATATATGCAGTGAGGTGAGTTCACTGAACACAAAGGGTAGCTATGTGCAGTGAGGTGAGTTCACTCAACCCAAAGGTAGTTATATATGCAGTGAGGTGAGTTCACTGAACACAAAGGGTAGCTATGTGCAGTGAGGTGAGTTCACTCAACCAAAAGGTAGTTATATATGCAGTGAGGTGAGTTCACTGAACACAAAAGGTAGCCATGTGCAGTGAGGTGAGTTAACTCAACCCAAAGGTAGTTAGATATGCAGTGAGGTGAGTTTACTGAACACAACAGGTAGTTAGATGCAGTCAGCTGAGTTCACTCAACACAAAGGTAGTTATATATGCAGTGAGGTGAGTTCACTCAACAGAAAAGGTAGATATGCAGTGAGGTGAGTTCACTCAACCCAAAGGTAGTTATATATGCAGTGAGGTGAGTTCACTGAACACAAAAGTAGCTATGTGCAATGAGGTGAGTTCACTCAACCCAAAGGTAGTTATATATGCAGTGAGGTGAGTTTACTGAACACAACAGGTAGTTAGATGCAGTCAGCTGAGTTCACTCAACACAAAGGTAGTTATATATGCAGTGAGGTGAGTTCACTGAACACAAAAGTAGCTATGTGCAGTGAGGTGAGTTCACTAAATCCAAAGGTAGTTATATATGCAGTGAGGTGAGTTCACTGAACACAACAGGTAGTTATATGCAGTGAGGTGAGGTGACTCAACCCATAGGTAGTTATATATGCAGTGAGGTGAGTTCACTGAACAAAACAGGTAGTTAGATGCAGTCAGCTGAGTTCACTCAACACAAAGGTAGTTATATATGCAGTGAGGTGAGTTCACTCAACAGAAAAGGTAGATATGCAGTGAGCTGAGTTCACTCAACCCAAAGCTAGTTATATATGCAGTGAGGTGAGTTCACTGAACACAAAAGGTAGCTATGTGCAGTGAGGTGAGCTCACTCAACCCAAAGGTAGTTATATATGCAGTGAGGTGAGTTCACTGAACACAAAAGGTAGCTATGTGCAGTGAGGTGAGTTCACTCAACCCAAAGGTAGTTATATATGCAGTGAGGTGAGTTCACTCTACACAAAAGGTAGCTATGTGCAGTGAGGTAAATTCACTCAACCCAAAGGTAGTTATATATGCAGTGAGGTGAGTTCACTGAACACAAAAGGTAGTTATATGCAGTGAGGTGAGTTCACTCAACCCAAAGGTAGTTATCTATGCAGTGAGGTGAGTTCACTGAACACAACAGGTAGTTAGATGCAGTCAGCTGAGTTCACTCAACACAAAGGTAGTTATATATGCAGTGAGGTGAGTTCACTGAACACAAAGGGTAGCTATGTGCAGTGAGGTGAGTTCACTCAACCCAAAGGTAGTTATATATGCAGTGAGGTGAGTTCACTGAACACAAAAGGTAGCCATGTGCAGTGAGGTGAGTTCACTAAACCCAAAGGTAGTTATATATGCAGTGAGGTGAGTTCACTGAACACAAAAGGTAGCTATGTGCAGTGAGGTGAGTTCACTAAATCCAAAGGTAGTTATATATGCAGTGAGGTGAGTTCACTGAACACAACAGGTAGTTAGATGCAGTCAGCTGAGTTCACTCAACACAAAGGTAGTTATATATGCAGTGAGGTGAGTACACTCAACAGAAAAGGTAGATATGCAGTGAGCTTAGTTCACGCAACCCAAAGCTAGTTATATATGCAGTGAGGTGAGTTCACTGAACACAAAAGGTAGCTATGTGCAGTGAGGTGAGTTCACTCAACCCAAAGGTAGTTATATATGCAGTGAGGTGAGTTCACTCAACAGAAAAGGTTGATATGCAGTGAGGTGAGTTCACTCAAACCAAAGGTAGTTATGTATGCAGTGAGGTGAGTTCACTGAACACAAAAGGTAGCTATGTGCAGTGAGGTGAGTTCACTAAATCCAAAGGTAGTTATATATGCAGTGAGGTGAGTTCACTCAACAGAAAAGATAGATATGCAGTGAGGTGAGTTCACTCAACCCAAAGGTAGTTATATATGCAGTGAGGTGAGTTCACTGAACACAACAGGTAGTTAGATGCAGTCAGCTGAGTTCACTCAACACAAAGGTAGTTATGTATGCAGTGAGGTGAGTTCACTGAACACAAAGGGTAGCTATGTGCAGTGAGGTGAGTTCACTCAACCCAAAGGTAGTTATATATGCAGTGAGGTGAGTTCACTCAACAGAAAAGGTAGATATGCAGTGAGCTGAGTTCACTCAACCCAAAGGTAGTTATATATGCAGTGAGGTGAGTTCACTGAACACAAAAGGTAGCTATGTGCAGTGAGGTGAGTTAACTCAACCCAAAGGTAGTTATATATGCAGTGAGGTAAGTTCACTGAACATAACAGGTAGTTAGATGCAGTGAGGTGAGTTCACTCAACACAAAGGTAGTTATATATGCAGTGAGGTGAGTTCACTCAACCCAAAGGTAGTTATATATGCAGTGAGGTGAGTTCACTGAACACAAAAGGTAGCTATGTGCAGTGAGGTGAGTTCACTCAACCCAAAGGTAGTTATATATGCAGTGAGGTGAGTTCACTGAACACAACAGGTAGTTATATGCAGTGAGGTGAGTTCACTCAACCCATAGGTAGTTATATATGCAGTGAGGTGAGTTCACTGAACACAACAGGTAGTTAGATGCAGTCAGCTGAGTTCACTCAACACAAAGGAAGTTATATATGCAGTGAGGTGAGATCACTCAACAGAAAAGGTAGATATGCAGTGAGGTGAGTTCACTCAACCCAAAGGTAGTTATATATGCAGTGAGGTGAGTTCACTGAACACAAAAGGTAGCTATGTGCAGTGAGGTGAGTTCACTCAACCCAAAGGTAGTTATATATGCAGTGAGGTGAGTTCACTGAACACAAAAGGTAGCTATGTGCTGTGAGGTGAGTTCACTAAACCCAAAGGTAGTTATATATGCAGTGAGGTGAGTTCACTGAATACAACAGGTAGTTAGATGCAGTCAGCTGAGTTCACTCAACACAAAGGTAGTTATATATACAGTGAGGTGAGTTCACTCAACAGAAAAGGTAGATATGCAGTGAGGTGAGTTCACTCAACCCAAAGGTAGTTATATATGCAGTGAGGTGAGTTCACTGAACACAAAAGGTAGCTATGTGCAGTGAGGTGAGTTCACTCAACCCAAACGTAGTTAGATATGCAGTGAGGTGAGTTCACTGAACACAAAAGGTAGCTATGTGCAGTGAGGTGAGTTCACTAAATCCAAAGGTAGTTATATATGCAGCGAGGTGAGTTCACTGAACACAACAGGTAGTTATATGCAAAGAGGTGAGTTCACTCAACCCAAAGGTAGTTATATATGCAGTGAGGTGAGTTCACTGAACACAACAGGTAGTTAGATGCAGTCAGCTGAGTTCACAGAACACAAAGGTAGTTATATATGCAGTGAGGTGAGTTCACTCAACAGAAAAGGTAGATATGCAGTGAGGTGAGTTCACTCAACCCAAAGGTAGTTATATATGCAGTGAGGTGAGTTCACTGAACACAAAAGTAGCTATGTGCAGTGAGGTGAGTTCACTAAATCCAAAGGTAGTTATATATGCAGTGAGGTGAGTTCACTGAACACAACAGGTAGTTATATGCAGTGAGGTGAGGTCACTCAACCCATAGGTAGTTATATATGCAGTGAGGTGAGTTCACTGAACACAACAGGTAGTTAGATGCAGTCAGCTGAGTTCACTCAACACAAAGGTAGTTATATATGCAGTGAGGTGAGTTCACTCAACAGAAAAGGTAGATATGCAGTGAGGTGAGTTCACTGAACCCAAAGCTAGTTATATATGCAGTGAGGTGAGTTCACTGAACACAAAAGGTAGCTATGTGCAGTGAGGTGAGTTCACTCAACCCAAAGGTAGTTATATATGCAGTGAGGTGAGTTCACTGAACACAAAAGGTAGCTATGTGCAGTGAGGTTAGTTCACTCAACCCAAAAATAGTTATATATGCAGTGAGGTTAGTTCACTGAACACAACAGGTAGTTAGATGCAGTCAGCAGAGTTCACTCAACACAAAGGTAGTTATATATGCAGTGAGGTGAGTTCACTCAACAGAAAAAGTAGATATGCAGTGAGGTGAGTTAACTCAACCCAAAGGTAGTTATATATGCAGTGAGGTGAGTTCACTCAACACAAGAGGTTGCTATGTGCAGTGAGGTGAGTTCACTCAACCCAAAGGTAGTTATATATGCATTGAGGTGAGTTCACTGAACACAAAAGGTAGCTATGTGCAGTGAGATTAGTTCACTAAACCCAAAGGTAGTTATATATGCAGTGAGGTGAGTTCACTGAACACAACAGGTAGTTTGATGCAGTCTGCTGAGTTTTCTTAACACAAAGGTAGTTATATATGCTGTGAGGTGAGTTCACTGAACACAAAAGGTAGCTATGTGCAGTGAGGTGAGTTCACTCAACCCAAAGGTAGTTATATATGCAGTGAGGTGAGTTCACTGAACACAACAGGTAGTTAGATGCAGTCAGCTGAGTTCACTCAACACAAAGGTAGTTATATATACAGTGAGGTGAGTTCACTCAACAGAAAAGGTAGATATGCAGTGAGGTGAGTTCACTCAACCCAAAGGTAGTTATATATGCAGTGAGGTGAGTTCACTGAACACAAAAGGTAGCTATGTGCAGTGAGGTGAGTTCACTCAACCCAAACGTAGTTAGATATGCAGTGAGGTGAGTTCACTGAACACAAAAGTTAGCTATGTGCAGTGAGGTGAGTTCACTAAATCCAAAGGTAGTTATATATGCAGCGAGGTGAGTTCACTGAACACAACAGGTAGTTATATGCAAAGAGGTGAGTTCACTCAACCCAAAGGTAGTTATATATGCAGTGAGGTGAGTTCACTGAACACAACAGGTAGTTAGATGCAGTCAGCTGAGTTCACTTAACACAAAGGTAGTTATATATGCAGTGAGGTGAGTTCACTCAACAGAAAAGGTAGATATGCCGTGTGGTGAGTTCACTCAACCCAAAGGTAGTTATATATGCAGTGAGGTGAGTTCACTGAACACAAAAGGTAGCTATGTGCAGTGAGATGAGTTCACTCAACCCAAAGGTAGTTATATATGCAGTGAGGTGAGTTCACTGAACACAAAAGGTAGCTATGTGCAGTGAGGTTAGTTCACTAAACCCAAAGGTAGTTATATATGCAGTGAGGTGAGTTCACTGAACACAACAGGTAGTTTGATGCAGTCAGCTGAGTTCACTCAACACAAAGGTAGTTATATATGCAGTGAGGTGAGTTCACTTAACAGAAAAGGTAGATATGCAGTGAGGTGAGTTCACTCAACCCAAAGGTAGTTATATATGCAGTGAGGTGAGTTCAATGAACACAACAGGTAGTTAGATGCAGTCAGCTGAGTTCACTCAACACAAAGGTAGTTATATATGCAGTGAGGTGAGTTCACTCAACAGAAAAGGTAGATATGCAGTAAGGTGAGTTCACTCAACCCAAAGGTAGTTATATATGCAGTGAGGTGAGTTCACTGAACACAAAAGGTAGCTATGTGCAGTGAGGTGAGTTCACTCAACCCAAACGTAGTTAGATATGCAGTGAGGTGAGTTCACTGAACACAAAAGTTAGCTATGTGCAGTGAGGTGAGTTCACTAAATCCAAAGGTAGTTATTTATGCAGCGAGGTGAGTTCACTGAACACAACAGGTAGTTATATGCAAAGAGGTGAGTTCACTCAACCCAAAGGTAGTTATATATGCAGTGAGGTGAGTTCACTAAACACAACAGGTAGTTAGATGCAGTCAGCTGAGTTCACTCAACACAAAGGTAGTTATATATGCAGTGAGGTGAGTTCACTTAACAGAAAAGGTAGATATGCAGTGAGGTGAGTTCACTCAACCCAAAGGTAGTTATATATGCAGTGAGGTGAGTTCAATGAACACAACAGGTAGTTAGATGCCGTCAGCTGAGTTCACTCAACACAAAGGTAGTTATATATGCAGTGAGGTGAGTTCACTGAACACAAAAGGTAGCTATGTGCAGTGAGGTTAGTTCACTAAACCCAAAGGTAGTTATATATGCAGTGAGGTGAGTTCACTGAACACAACAGGTAGTTAGATGCAGTCAGCTGAGTTCACTCAACACAAAGGTAGTTATATATGCAGTGAGGTGAGTTCACTGAACACAAAAGATAGCTATGTGCAGTGAGGTGAGTTCACTCAACCCAAAGGTAGTTATATATGCAGTGAGGTTAGTTCACTGAACACAAAAGGTAGCTATGTGCAGTGAGGTGAGTTCACTAAACCCAAAGGTAGTTATATATGCAGTGAGGTGAGTTCACTGAACACAACAGGTAGTTAGATGCAGTCAGCTGAGTTCACTCAAGACAAAGGTAGTTATATATGCAGTGAGGTGAGTTCACTGAACACAAAGGGTAGCTATGTGCAGTGAGGTGAGTTCACTCAACCCAAAGGTAGTTATATATGCAGTGAGGTGAGTTCACTGAACACAAAGGGTAGCTATGTACAGTGAGGTGAGTTCACTCAACCAAAAGGTAGTTATATATGCAGTGAGGTGAGTTCACTGAACACAAAAGGTAGCCATGTGCAGTGAGGTGAGTTCACTAAACCCAAAGGTAGTTATATATGCAGTGAGGTGAGTTCACTGAACACAAAAGGTATTTAGATGCAGTCAGCTGAGTTTAATCAACACAAAGGTAGTTATATATGCAGTGAGGTGAGTTCACTGAACACAAAAGGTAGCTATGTGCTGTGAGGTGAGTTCACTCAACCCAAAGGTAGTTAGATATGCAGTGAGGTGAGTTTTCTGAACACAACAGGTAGTTAGATGCAGTCAGCTGAGTTCACTCAACACAAAGGTAGTTATATATGCAGTGAGGTGAGTTCACTCAACCCAAAGGTAGTTATATATGCAGTGAGGTGAGTTCACTGAACACAAAAGGTAGCTATGTGCAGTGAGGTTAGTTCACTAAACCCAAAGGTAGTTATATATGCAGTGAGGTGAGTTCACTGAACACAAAAGGTAGCTATGTGCAGTGAGGTGTGTTAACTCAACCCAAAGGTAGTTATATATGCAGTGAGGTGAGTTTACTGAACACAACAGGTAGTTAGATGCAGTCAGCTGAGTTCACTCAACACAAAGGTAGTTATATATGCAGTGAGGTGAGTTCACTCAACAGAAAAGGTAGATATGCAGTGAGGTGAGTTCACTCAACCCAAAGGTAGTTATATATGCAGTGAGGTGAGTTCACTGAACACAAAAGTAGCTATGTGCAGTGAGGTGAGTTCACTAAATCCAAAGGTAGTTATATATGCAGTGAGGTGAGTTCACTGAACACAACAGGTAGTTATATGCAGTGAGGTGAGGTGACTCAACCCATAGGTAGTTATATATGCAGTGAGGTGAGTTCACTGAACAAAACAGGTAGTTAGATGCAGTCAGCTGAGTTCACTCAACACAAAGGTAGTTATATATGCAGTGAGGTGAGTTCACTCAACAGAAAAGGTAGATATGCAGTGAGCTGAGTTCACTCAACCCAAAGCTAGTTATATATGCAGTGAGGTGAGTTCACTGAACACAAAAGGTAGCTATGTGCAGTGAGGTGAGTTCACTCAACCCAAAGGTAGTTATATATGCAGTGAGGTGAGTTCACTGAACACAAAAGGTAGCTATGTGCAGTGAGGTGAGTTCACTCAACCCAAAGGTAGTTATATATGCAGTGAGGTGAGTTCACTGAACACAAAAGGTAGCTATGTGCAGTGAGGTAAATTCACTCAACCCAAAGGTAGTTATATATGCAGTGAGGTGAGTTCACTGAACACAAAAGGTAGTTATATGCAGTGAGGTGAGTTCACTCAACCCAAAGGTAGTTATCTATGCAGTGAGGTGAGTTCACTGAACACAACAGGTAGTTAGATGCAGTCAGCTGAGTTCACTCAACACAAAGGTAGTTATATATGCAGTGAGGTGAGTTCACTGAACACAAAGGGTAGCTATGTGCAGTGAGGTGAGTTCACTCAACCCAAAGGTAGTTATATATGCAGTGAGGTGAGTTCACTGAACACAAAAGGTAGCCATGTGCAGTGAGGTGAGTTCACTAAACCCAAAGGTAGTTATATATGCAGTGAGGTGAGTTCACTGAACACAAAAGGTAGCTATGTGCAGTGAGGTGAGTTCACTAAATCCAAAGGTAGTTATATATGCAGTGAGGTGAGTTCACTGAACACAACAGGTAGTTAGATGCAGTCAGCTAAGTTCACTCAACACAAAGGTAGTTATATATGCAGTGAGGTGAGTACACTCAACAGAAAAGGTAGATATGCAGTGAGCTTAGTTCACGCAACCCAAAGCTAGTTATATATGCAGTGAGGTGAGTTCACTGAACACAAAAGGTAGCTATGTGCAGTGAGGTGAGTTCACTCAACCCAAAGGTAGTTATATATGCAGTGAGGTGAGTTCACTCAACAGAAAAGGTTGATATGCAGTGAGGTGAGTTCACTCAAACCAAAGGTAGTTATGTATGCAGTGAGGTGAGTTCACTGAACACAAAAGGTAGCTATGTGCAGTGAGGTGAGTTCACTAAATCCAAAGGTAGTTATATATGCAGTGAGGTGAGTTCACTCAACAGAAAAGATAGATATGCAGTGAGGTGAGTTCACTCAACCCAAAGGTAGTTATATATGCAGTGAGGTGAGTTCACTGAATACAAAAGGTAGCTATGTGCAGTGAGGAGAGTTCACTAAACCCAAAGGTAGTTATATATGTAGTGAGGTGAGTTCACTGAACACAACAGGTAGTTAGATGCAGTCAGCTGAGTTCACTCAACACAAAGGTAGTTATATATGCAGTGAGGTGAGTTCACTGAACACAAAGGGTAGCTATGTGCAGTGAGGTGAGTTCACTCAACCCAAAGGTAGTTATATATGCAGTGAGGTGAGTTCACTCAACAGAAAAGGTAGATATGCAGTGAGCTGAGTTCACTCAACCCAAAGGTAGTTATATATGCAGTGAGGTGAGTTCACTGAACACAAAAGGTAGCTATGTGCAGTGAGGTGAGTTAACTCAACCCAAAGGTAGTTATATATGCAGTGAGGTAAGTTCACTGAACATAACAGGTAGTTAGATGCAGTCAGCTGAGTTCACTCAACACAAAGGTAGTTATATATGCAGTGAGGTGAGTTCACTCAACCCAAAGGTAGTTATATATGCAGTGAGGTGAGTTCACTGAACACAAAAGGTAGCTATGTGCAGTGAGGTGAGTTCACTCAACCCAAAGGTAGTTATATATGCAGTGAGGTGAGTTCACTGAACACAACAGGTAGTTATATGCAGTGAGGTGAGTTCACTCAACACATAGGTAGTTATATATGCAGTGAGGTGAGTTCACTGAACACAACAGGTAGTTAGATGCAGTCAGCTGAGTTCACTCAACACAAAGGAAGTTATATATGCAGTGAGGTGAGTTCACTCAACAGAAAAGGTAGATATGCAGTGAGGTGAGTTCACTCAACCCGAAGGTAGTTATATATGCAGTGAGGTGAGTTCACTGAACACAAAAGGTAGCTATGTGCAGTGAGGTGAGTTCACTCAACCCAAAGGTAGTTATATATGCAGTGAGGTGAGTTCACTGAACACAAAAGGTAGCTATGTGCTGTGAGGTGAGTTCACTAAACCCAAAGGTAGTTATATATGCAGTGAGGTGAGTTCACTGAATACAACAGGTAGTTAGATGCAGTCAGCTGAGTTCACTCAACACAAAGGTAGTTATATATACAGTGAGGTGAGTTCACTCAACAGAAAAGGTAGATATGCAGTGAGGTGAGTTCACTCAACCCAAAGGTAGTTATATATGCAGTGAGGTGAGTTCACTGAACACAAAAGGTAGCTATGTGCAGTGAGGTGAGTTCACTCAACCCAAACGTAGTTAGATATGCAGTGAGGTGAGTTCACTGAACACAAAAGGTAGCTATGTGCAGTGAGGTGAGTTCACTAAATCCAAAGGTAGTTATATATGCAGCGAGGTGAGTTCACTGAACACAACAGGTAGTTATATGCAAAGAGGTGAGTTCACTCAACCCAAAGGTAGTTATATATGCAGTGAGGTGAGTTCACTGAACACAACAGGTAGTTAGATGCAGTCAGCTGAGTTCACTGAACACAAAGGTAGTTATATATGCAGTGAGGTGAGTTCACTCAACAGAAAAGGTAGATATGCAGTGAGGTGAGTTCACTCAACCCAAAGGTAGTTATATATGCAGTGAGGTGAGTTCACTGAACACAAAAGTAGCTATGTGCAGTGAGGTGAGTTCACTAAATCCAAAGGTAGTTATATATGCAGTGAGGTGAGTTCACTGAACACAACAGGTAGTTATATGCAGTGAGGTGAGGTCACTCAACCCATAGGTAGTTATATATGCAGTGAGGTGAGTTCACTGAACACAACAGGTAGTTAGATGCAGTCAGCTGAGTTCACTCAACACAAAGGTAGTTATATATGCAGTGAGGTGAGTTCACTCAACAGAAAAGGTAGATATGCAGTGAGGTGAGTTCACTGAACCCAAAGCTAGTTATATATGCAGTGAGGTGAGTTCACTGAACACAAAAGGTAGCTATGTGCAGTGAGGTGAGTTCACTCAACCCAAAGGTAGTTATATATGCAGTGAGGTGAGTTCACTGAACACAAAAGGTAGCTATGTGCAGTGAGGTTAGTTCACTCAACCCAAAGGTAGTTATATATGCAGTGAGGTTAGTTCACTGAACACAACAGGTAGTTAGATGCAGTCAGCAGAGTTCACTCAACACAAAGGTAGTTATATATGCAGTGAGGTGAGTTCACTCAACAGAAAAAGTAGATATGCAGTGAGGTGAGTTAACTCAACCCAAAGGTAGTTATATATGCAGTGAGGTGAGTTCACTCAACACAAGAGGTAGCTATGTGCAGTGAGGTGAGTTCACTCAACCCAAAGGTAGTTATATATGCAGTGAGGTGAGTTCACTGAACACAAAAGGTAGCTATGTGCAGTGAGATTAGTTCACTAAACCCAAAGGTAGTTATATATGCAGTGAGGTGAGTTCACTGAACACAACAGGTAGTTTGATGCAGTCTGCTGAGTTTACTTAACACAAAGGTAGTTATATATGCTGTGAGGTGAGTTCACTGAACACAAAAGGTAGCTATGTGCAGTGAGGTGAGTTCACTCAACCCAAAGGTAGTTATATATGCAGTGAGGTGAGTTCACTGAACACAACAGGTAGTTAGATGCAGTCAGCTGAGTTCACTCAACACAAAGGTAGTTATATATGCAGTGAGGTGAGTTCACTCAACAGAAAAGGTAGATATGCAGTGAGCTGAGTTCACTCAACCCAAAGGTAGTTATATATGCAGTGAGGTGAGTTCACTAAACACAAAAGGTAGCTATGTGCAGTGAGGTGAGTTAACTCAACCCAAAGGTAGTTATATATGCAGTGAGGTAAGTTCACTGAACATAACAGGTAGTTAGATGCAGTCAGCTGAGTTCACTCAACACAAAGGTAGTTATATATGCAGTGAGGTGAGTTCACTCAACAGAAAAGGTAGATATGCAGTAAGGTGAGTTCACTCAACCCAAAGGTAGTTATATATGCAGTGAGGTGAGTTCACTGAACACAAAAGGTAGCTATGTGCAGTGAGGTGAGTTCACTCAACCCAAACGTAGTTAGATATGCAGTGAGGTGAGTTCACTGAACACAAAAGGTAGCTATGTGCAGTGAGGTGAGTTCACTAAATCCAAAGGTAGTTATTTATGCAGCGAGGTGAGTTCACTGAACACAACAGGTAGTTATATGCAAAGAGGTGAGTTCACTCAACCCAAAGGTAGTTATATATGCAGTGAGGTGAGTTCACTGAACACAACAGGTAGTTAGATGCAGTCAGCTGAGTTCACTTAACACAAAGGTAGTTATATATGCAGTGAGGTGAGATCACTCAACAGAAAAGGTAGATATGCCGTGTGGTGAGTTCACTACACCCAAAGGTAGTTATATATGCAGTGAGGTGAGTTCACTGAACACAAAAGGTAGCTATGTGCAGTGAGATGAGTTCACTCAACCCAAAGGTAGTTATATATGCAGTGAGGTGAGTTCACTGAACACAAAAGGTAGCTATGTGCAGTGAGGTTAGTTCACTAAACCCAAAGGTAGTTATATATGCAGTGAGGTGAGTTCACTGAACACAACAGGTAGTTTGATGCAGTCAGCTGAGTTCACTCAACACAAAGGTAGTTATATATGCAGTGAGGTGAGTTCACTTAACAGAAAAGGTAGATATGCAGTGAGGTGAGTTCACTCAACCCAAAGGTAGTTATATATGCAGTGAGGTGAGTTCAATGAACACAACAGGTAGTTAGATGCAGTCAGCTGAGTTCACTCAACACAAACGTAGTTATATATGCAGTGAGGTGAGTTCACTGAACACAAAAGGTAGCTATGTGCAGTGAGGTTAGTTCACTAAACCCAAAGGTAGTTATATATGCAGTGAGGTGAGTTCACTGAACACAACAGGTAGTTAGATGCAGTCAGCTGAGTTCACTCAACACAAAGGTAGTTATATATGCAGTGAGGTGAGTTCACTGAACACAAAAGATAGCTATGTGCAGTGAGGTGAGTTCACTCAACCCAAAGGTAGTTATATATGCAGTGAGGTGAGTTCACTGAACACAAAGGGTAGCTATGTGCAGTGAGGTGAGTTCACTCAACCCAAAGGTAGTTATATATGCAGTGAGGTGAGTTCACTGAACACAAAGGGTAGCTATGTGCAGTGAGGTGAGTTCACTCAACCAAAAGGTAGTTATATATGCAGTGAGGTGAGTTCACTGAACACAAAAGGTAGCCATGTGCAGTGAGGTGAGTTAACTCAACCCAAAGGTAGTTAGATATGCAGTGAGGTGAGTTTACTGAACACAACAGGTAGTTAGATGCAGTCAGCTGAGTTCACTCAACACAAAGGTAGTTATATATGCAGTGAGGTGAGTTCACTCAACAGAAAAGGTAGATATGCAGTGAGGTGAGTTCACTCAACCCAAAGGTAGTTATATATGCAGTGAGGTGAGTTCACTGAACACAAAAGTAGCTATGTGCAATGAGGTGAGTTCACTAAATCCAAAGGTAGTTATATATGCAGTGAGGTGAGTTCACTGAACACAAAAGGTAGCTATGTGCAGTGAGGTTAGTTCACTCAACCCAAAGGTAGTTATATATGCAGTGAGGTGAGTTCACTGAACACAAAAGGTAGCTATGTGCAGTGAGGTGTGTTAACTCAACCCAAAGGTAGTTATATATGCAGTGAGGTGAGTTTACTGAACACAACAGGTAGTTAGATGCAGTCAGCTGAGTTCACTCAACACAAAGGTAGTTATATATGCAGTGAGGTGAGTTCACTCAACAGAAAAGGTAGATATGCAGTGAGGTGAGTTCACTCAACCCAAAGGTAGTTATATATGCAGTGAGGTGAGTTCACTGAACACAAAAGGTAGCTATGTGCAGTGAGGTGAGTTCACTCAACCCAAAGGTAGTTATATATGCAGTGAGGTGAGTTCACTGAACACAAAAGTAGCTATGTGCAGTGAGGTGAGTTCACTAAATCCAAAGGTAGTTATATATGCAGTGAGGTGAGTTCACTGAACACAACAGGTAGTTATATGCAGTGAGGTGAGGTGACTCAACCCATAGGTAGTTATATATGCAGTGAGGTGAGTTCACTGAACAAAACAGGTAGTTAGATGCAGTCAGCTGAGTTCACTCAACACAAAGGTAGTTATATATGCAGTGAGGTGAGTTCACTCAACAGAAAAGGTAGATATGCAGTGAGCTGAGTTCACTCAACCCAAAGCTAGTTATATATGCAGTGAGGTGAGTTCACTGAACACAAAAGGTAGCTATGTGCAGTGAGGTGAGCTCACTCAACCCAAAGGTAGTTATATATGCAGTGAGGTGAGTTCACTGAACACAAAAGGTAGCTATGTGCAGTGAGGTGAGTTCACTCAACCCAAAGGTAGTTATATATGCAGTGAGGTGAGTTCACTCTACACAAAAGGTAGCTATGTGCAGTGAGGTAAATTCACTCAACCCAAAGGTAGTTATATATGCAGTGAGGTGAGTTCACTGAACACAAAAGGTAGTTATATGCAGTGAGGTGAGTTCACTCAACCCAAAGGTAGTTATCTATGCAGTGAGGTGAGTTCACTGAACACAACAGGTAGTTAGATGCAGTCAGCTGAGTTCACTCAACACAAAGGTAGTTATATATGCAGTGAGGTGAGTTCACTGAACACAAAGGGTAGCTATGTGCAGTGAGGTGAGTTCACTCAACCCAAAGGTAGTTATATATGCAGTGAGGTGAGTTCACTGAACACAAAAGGTAGCCATGTGCAGTGAGGTGAGTTCACTAAACCCAAAGGTAGTTATATATGCAGTGAGGTGAGTTCACTGAACACAAAAGGTAGCTATGTGCAGTGAGGTGAGTTCACTAAATCCAAAGGTAGTTATATATGCAGTGAGGTGAGTTCACTGAACACAACAGGTAGTTAGATGCAGTCAGCTGAGTTCACTCAACACAAAGGTAGTTATATATGCAGTGAGGTGAGTACACTCAACAGAAAAGGTAGATATGCAGTGAGCTTAGTTCACGCAACCCAAAGCTAGTTATATATGCAGTGAGGTGAGTTCACTGAACACAAAAGGTAGCTATGTGCAGTGAGGTGAGTTCACTCAACCCAAAGGTAGTTATATATGCAGTGAGGTGAGTTCACTCAACAGAAAAGGTTGATATGCAGTGAGGTGAGTTCACTCAAACCAAAGGTAGTTATGTATGCAGTGAGGTGAGTTCACTGAACACAAAAGGTAGCTATGTGCAGTGAGGTGAGTTCACTAAATCCAAAGGTAGTTATATATGCAGTGAGGTGAGTTCACTCAACAGAAAAGATAGATATGCAGTGAGGTGAGTTCACTCAACCCAAAGGTAGTTATATATGCAGTGAGGTGAGTTCACTGAACACAACAGGTAGTTAGATGCAGTCAGCTGAGTTCACTCAACACAAAGGTAGTTATATATGCAGTGAGGTGAGTTCACTGAACACAAAGGGTAGCTATGTGCAGTGAGGTGAGTTCACTCAACCCAAAGGTAGTTATATATGCAGTGAGGTGAGTTCACTCAACAGAAAAGGTAGATATGCAGTGAGCTGAGTTCACTCAACCCAAAGGTAGTTATATATGCAGTGAGGTGAGTTCACTGAACACAAAAGGTAGCTATGTGCAGTGAGGTGAGTTAACTCAACCCAAAGGTAGTTATATATGCAGTGAGGTAAGTTCACTGAACATAACAGGTAGTTAGATGCAGTCAGCTGAGTTCACTCAACACAAAGGTAGTTATATATGCAGTGAGGTGAGTTCACTCAACCCAAAGGTAGTTATATATGCAGTGAGGTGAGTTCACTGAACACAAAAGGTAGCTATGTGCAGTGAGGTGAGTTCACTCAACCCAAAGGTAGTTATATATGCAGTGAGGTGAGTTCACTGAACACAACAGGTAGTTATATGCAGTGAGGGGAGTTCACTCAACCCATAGGTAGTTATATATGCAGTGAGGTGAGTTCACTGAACACAACAGGTAGTTAGATGCAGTCAGCTGAGTTCACTCAACACAAAGGAAGTTATATATGCAGTGAGGTGAGATCACTCAACAGAAAAGGTAGATATGCAGTGAGGTGAGTTCACTCAACCCAAAGGTAGTTATATATGCAGTGAGGTGAGTTCACTGAACACAAAAGGTAGCTATGTGCAGTGAGGTGAGTTCACTCAACCCAAAGGTAGTTATATATGCAGTGAGGTGAGTTCACTGAACACAAAAGGTAGCTATGTGCTGTGAGGTGAGTTCACTAAACCCAAAGGTAGTTATATATGCAGTGAGGTGAGTTCACTGAATACAACAGGTAGTTAGATGCAGTCAGCTGAGTTCACTCAACACAAAGGTAGTTATATATACAGTGAGGTGAGTTCACTCAACAGAAAAGGTAGATATGCAGTGAGGTGAGTTCACTCAACCCAAAGGTAGTTATATATGCAGTGAGGTGAGTTCACTGAACACAAAAGGTAGCTATGTGCAGTGAGGTGAGTTCACTCAACCCAAACGTAGTTAGATATGCAGTGAGGTGAGTTCACTGAACACAAAAGGTAGCTATGTGCAGTGAGGTGAGTTCACTAAATCCAAAGGTAGTTATATATGCAGCGAGGTGAGTTCACTGAACACAACAGGTAGTTATATGCAAAGAGGTGAGTTCACTCAACCCAAAGGTAGTTATATATGCAGTGAGGTGAGTTCACTGAACACAACAGGTAGTTAGATGCAGTCAGCTGAGTTCACTGAACACAAAGGTAGTTATATATGCAGTGAGGTGAGTTCACTCAACAGAAAAGGTAGATATGCAGTGAGGTGAGTTCACTCAACCCAAAGGTAGTTATATATGCAGTGAGGTGAGTTCACTGAACACAAAAGTAGCTATGTGCAGTGAGGTGAGTTCACTAAATCCAAAGGTAGTTATATATGCAGTGAGGTGAGTTCACTGAACACAACAGGTAGTTATATGCAGTGAGGTGAGGTCACTCAACCCATAGGTAGTTATATATGCAGTGAGGTGAGTTCACTGAACACAACAGGTAGTTAGATGCAGTCAGCTGAGTTCACTCAACACAAAGGTAGTTATATATGCAGTGAGGTGAGTTCACTCAACAGAAAAGGTAGATATGCAGTGAGGTGAGTTCACTGAACCCAAAGCTAGTTATATATGCAGTGAGGTGAGTTCACTCAACAGAAAAGGTAGATATGCAGTGAGGTGAGTTCACTGAACCCAAAGCTAGTTATATATGCAGTGAGGTGAGTTCACTGAACACAAAAGGTAGCTATGTGCAGTGAGGTGAGTTCACTCAACCCAAAGGTAGTTATATATGCAGTGAGGTGAGTTCACTGAACACAAAAGGTAGCTATGTGCAGTGAGGTTAGTTCACTCAACCCAAAAATAGTTATATATGCAGTGAGGTTAGTTCACTGAACACAACAGGTAGTTAGATGCAGTCAGCAGAGTTCACTCAACACAAAGGTAGTTATATATGCAGTGAGGTGAGTTCACTCAACAGAAAAAGTAGATATGCAGTGAGGTGAGTTAACTCAACCCAAAGGTAGTTATATATGCAGTGAGGTGAGTTCACTCAACACAAGAGGTAGCTATGTGCAGTGAGGTGAGTTCACTCAACCCAAAGGTAGTTATATATGCATTGAGGTGAGTTCACTGAACACAAAAGGTAGCTATGTGCAGTGAGATTAGTTCACTAAACCCAAAGGTAGTTATATATGCAGTGAGGTGAGTTCACTGAACACAACAGGTAGTTTGATGCAGTCTGCTGAGTTTACTTAACACAAAGGTAGTTATATATGCTGTGAGGTGAGTTCACTGAACACAAAAGGTAGCTATGTGCAGTGAGGTGAGTTCACTCAACCCAAAGGTAGTTATATATGCAGTGAGGTGAGTTCACTGAACACAACAGGTAGTTAGATGCAGTCAGCTGAGTTCACTCAACACAAAGGTAGTTATATATACAGTGAGGTGAGTTCACTCAACAGAAAAGGTAGATATGCAGTGAGGTGAGTTCACTCAACCCAAAGGTAGTTATATATGCAGTGAGGTGAGTTCACTGAACACAAAAGGTAGCTATGTGCAGTGAGGTGAGTTCACTCAACCCAAACGTAGTTAGATATGCAGTGAGGTGAGTTCACTGAACACAAAAGTTAGCTATGTGCAGTGAGGTGAGTTCACTAAATCCAAAGGTAGTTATATATGCAGCGAGGTGAGTTCACTGAACACAACAGGTAGTTATATGCAAAGAGGTGAGTTCACTCAACCCAAAGGTAGTTATATATGCAGTGAGGTGAGTTCACTGAACACAACAGGTAGTTAGATGCAGTCAGCTGAGTTCACTTAACACAAAGGTAGTTATATATGCAGTGAGGTGAGTTCACTCAACAGAAAAGGTAGATATGCCGTGTGGTGAGTTCACTCAACCCAAAGGTAGTTATATATGCAGTGAGGTGAGTTCACTGAACACAAAAGGTAGCTATGTGCAGTGAGATGAGTTCACTCAACCCAAAGGTAGTTATATATGCAGTGAGGTGAGTTCACTGAACACAAAAGGTAGCTATGTGCAGTGAGGTTAGTTCACTAAACCCAAAGGTAGTTATATATGCAGTGAG
This sequence comes from Hyperolius riggenbachi, assembly GCF_040937935.1. NCBI lineage: Eukaryota > Metazoa > Chordata > Amphibia > Anura > Hyperoliidae > Hyperolius > Hyperolius riggenbachi. Next base: position 320,665,048 of record NC_090646.1, on the reverse strand, counting down.
GTGAGTTCACTGAACACAACAGGTAGTTTGATGCAGTCAGCTGAGTTCACTCAACACAAAGGTAGTTATATATGCAGTGAGGTGAGTTCACTTAACAGAAAAGGTAGATATGCAGTGAGGTGAGTTCACTCAACCCAAAGGTAGTTATATATGCAGTGAGGTGAGTTCAATGAACACAACAGGTAGTTAGATGCAGTCAGCTGAGTTCACTCAACACAAAGGTAGTTATATATGCAGTGAGGTGAGTTCACTCAACAGAAAAGGTAGATATGCAGTAAGGTGAGTTCACTCAACCCAAAGGTAGTTATATATGCAGTGAGGTGAGTTCACTGAACACAAAAGGTAGCTATGTGCAGTGAGGTGAGTTCACTCAACCCAAACGTAGTTAGATATGCAGTGAGGTGAGTTCACTGAACACAAAAGTTAGCTATGTGCAGTGAGGTGAGTTCACTAAATCCAAAGGTAGTTATTTATGCAGCGAGGTGAGTTCACTGAACACAACAGGTAGTTATATGCAAAGAGGTGAGTTCACTCAACCCAAAGGTAGTTATATATGCAGTGAGGTGAGTTCACTAAACACAACAGGTAGTTAGATGCAGTCAGCTGAGTTCACTCAACACAAAGGTAGTTATATATGCAGTGAGGTGAGTTCACTTAACAGAAAAGGTAGATATGCAGTGAGGTGAGTTCACTCAACCCAAAGGTAGTTATATATGCAGTGAGGTGAGTTCAATGAACACAACAGGTAGTTAGATGCCGTCAGCTGAGTTCACTCAACACAAAGGTAGTTATATATGCAGTGAGGTGAGTTCACTGAACACAAAAGGTAGCTATGTGCAGTGAGGTTAGTTCACTAAACCCAAAGGTAGTTATATATGCAGTGAGGTGAGTTCACTGAACACAACAGGTAGTTAGATGCAGTCAGCTGAGTTCACTCAACACAAAGGTAGTTATATATGCAGTGAGGTGAGTTCACTGAACACAAAAGATAGCTATGTGCAGTGAGGTGAGTTCACTCAACCCAAAGGTAGTTATATATGCAGTGAGGTTAGTTCACTGAACACAAAAGGTAGCTATGTGCAGTGAGGTGAGTTCACTAAACCCAAAGGTAGTTATATATGCAGTGAGGTGAGTTCACTGAACACAACAGGTAGTTAGATGCAGTCAGCTGAGTTCACTCAACACAAAGGTAGTTATATATGCAGTGAGGTGAGTTCACTGAACACAAAGGGTAGCTATGTGCAGTGAGGTGAGTTCACTCAACCCAAAAGTAGTTATATATGCAGTGAGGTGAGTTCACTGAACACAAAGGGTAGCTATGTACAGTGAGGTGAGTTCACTCAACCAAAAGGTAGTTATATATGCAGTGAGGTGAGTTCACTGAACACAAAAGGTAGCCATGTGCAGTGAGGTGAGTTCACTAAACCCAAAGGTAGTTATATATGCAGTGAGGTGAGTTCACTGAACACAAAAGGTATTTAGATGCAGTCAGCTGAGTTTAATCAACACAAAGGTAGTTATATATGCAGTGAGGTGAGTTCACTGAACACAAAAGGTAGCTATGTGCTGTGAGGTGAGTTCACTCAACCCAAAGGTAGTTAGATATGCAGTGAGGTGAGTTTACTGAACACAACAGGTAGTTAGATGCAGTCAGCTGAGTTCACTCAACACAAAGGTAGTTATATATGCAGTGAGGTGAGTTCACTCAACCCAAAGGTAGTTATATATGCAGTGAGGTGAGTTCACTGAACACAAAAGTAGCTATGTGCAGTGAGGTGAGTTCACTAAATCCAAAGGTAGATATATATGCAGTGAGGTGAGTTCACTGAACACAAAAGGTAGCTATGTGCAGTGAGGTTAGTTCACTAAACCCAAAGGTAGTTATATATGCAGTGAGGTGAGTTCACTGAACACAAAAGGTAGCTATGTGCAGTGAGGTGTGTTAACTCAACCCAAAGGTAGTTATATATGCAGTGAGGTGAGTTTACTGAACACAACAGGTAGTTAGATGCAGTCAGCTGAGTTCACTCAACACAAAGGTAGTTATATATGCAGTGAGGTGAGTTCACTCAACAGAAAAGGTAGATATGCAGTGAGGTGAGTTCACTCAACCCAAAGGTAGTTATATATGCAGTGAGGTGAGTTCACTGAACACAAAAGTAGCTATGTGCAGTGAGGTGAGTTCACTAAATCCAAAGGTTTATATATGCAGTGAGGTGAGTTCACTGAACACAACAGGTAGTTATATGCAGTGAGGTGAGGTCACTCAACCCATAGGTAGTTATATATGCAGTGAGGTGAGTTCACTGAACACAACAGGTAGTTAGATGCAGTCAGCTGAGTTCACTCAACACAAAGGTAGTTATATATGCAGTGAGGTGAGTTCACTCAACAGAAAAGGTGCAGTGAGGTGAGTTCACTCAACCCAAAGGTAGTTATATATGCAGTGAGGTGAGTTCACTGAACACAAAAGGTAGCTATGTGCAGTGAGGTGAGTTCACTCAACCCAAAGGTAGTTATATATGCAGTGAGGTGAGTTCACTGAACACAAAAGGTAGCTATGTGCAGTGAGGTAAATTCACTCAACCCAAAGGTAGTTATATATGCAGTGAGGTGAGTTCACTGAACACAAAAGGTAGTTATATGCAGTGAGGTGAGTTCACTCAACCCAAAGGTAGTTATCTATGCAGTGAGGTGAGTTCACTGAACACAACAGGTAGTTAGATGCAGTCAGCTGAGTTCACTCAACACAAAGGTAGTTATATATGCAGTGAGGTGAGTTCACTGAACACAAAGGGTAGCTATGTGCAGTGAGGTGAGTTCACTCAACCCAAAGGTAGTTATATATGCAGTGAGGTGAGTTCACTGAACACAAAAGGTAGCCATGTGCAGTGAGGTGAGTTCACTAAACCCAAAGGTAGTTATATATGCAGTGAGGTGAGTTCACTCAACAGAAAAGATAGATATGCAGTGAGGTGAGTTCACTCAACCCAAAGGTAGTTATATATGCAGTGAGGTGAGTTCACTGAACACAAAAGGTAGCTATGTGCAGTGAGGTGAGTTCACTCACTTCAAAGGTAGTTATATATGCAGTGAGGTGAGTTCACTAAATACAAAAGATAGCTATGTGCAGTGAGGAGAGTTCACTAAACCCAAAGGTAGTTATATATGTAGTGAGGTGAGTTCACTGAACACAACAGGTAGTTAGATGCAGTCAGCTGAGTTCACTCAACACAAAGGTAGTTATATATGCAGTGAGGTGAGTTCACTGAACACAAAGGGTAGCTATGTGCAGTGAGGTGAGTTCACTCAACCCAAAGGTAGTTATATATGCAGTGAGGTGAGTTCACTCAACAGAAAAGGTAGATATGCAGTGAGCTGAGTTCACTCAACCCAAAGGTAGTTATATATGCAGTGAGGTGAGTTCACTGAACACAAAAGGTAGCTATGTGCAGTGAGGTGAGTTAACTCAACCCAAAGGTAGTTATATATGCAGTGAGGTAAGTTCACTGAACATAACAGGTAGTTAGATGCAGTCAGCTGAGTTCACTCAACACAAAGGTAGTTATATATGCAGTGAGGTGAGTTCACTCAACCCAAAGGTAGTTATATATGCAGTGAGGTGAGTTCACTGAACACAAAAGGTAGCTATGTGCAGTGAGGTGAGTTCACTCAACCCAAAGGTAGTTATATATGCAGTGAGGTGAGTTCACTGAACACAACAGGTAGTTATATGCAGTGAGGTGAGTTCACTCAACCCATAGGTAGTTATATATGCAGTGAGGTGAGTTCACTGAACACAAAAGGTAGCTATGTGCTGTGAGGTGAGTTCACTAAACCCAAAGGTAGTTATATATGCAGTGAGGTGAGTTCACTGAATACAACAGGTAGTTAGATGCAGTCAGCTGAGTTCACTCAACACAAAGGTAGTTATATATACAGTGAGGTGAGTTCACTCAACAGAAAAGGTAGATATGCAGTGAGGTGAGTTCACTCAACCCAAAGGTAGTTATATATGCAGTGAGGTGAGTTCACTGAACACAAAAGGTAGCTATGTGCAGTGAGGTGAGTTCACTCAACCCAAACGTAGTTAGATATGCAGTGAGGTGAGTTCACTGAACACAAAAGGTAGATATGCAGTGAGCTGAGTTCACTCAACCCAAAGGTAGTTATATATGCAGTGAGGTGAGTTCACTGAACACAAAAGGTAGCTATGTGCAGTGAGGTGAGTTCACTCAACCCAAAGGTAGTTATATATGCAGTGAGGTGAGTTCACTAAATCCAAAGGTAGTTATATATGCAGCGAGGTGAGTTCACTGAACACAACAGGTAGTTATATGCAAAGAGGTGAGTTCACTCAACCCAAAGGTAGTTATATATGCAGTGAGGTGAGTTCACTGAACACAACAGGTAGTTAGATGCAGTCAGCTGAGTTCACTGAACACAAAGGTAGTTATATATGCAGTGAGGTGAGTTCACTCAACACAAAAGGTAGATATGCAGTGAGGTGAGTTCACTCAACCCAAAGGTAGTTATATATGCAGTGAGGTGAGTTCACTGAACACAAAAGTAGCTATGTGCAGTGAGGTGAGTTCACTAAATCCAAAGGTAGTTATATATGCAGTGAGGTGAGTTCACTGAACACAACAGGTAGTTATATGCAGTGAGGTGAGGTCACTCAACCCATAGGTAGTTATATATGCAGTGAGGTGAGTTCACTGAACAGAAAAGGTAGATATGCAGTGAGGTGAGTTCACTGAACCCAAAGCTAGTTATATATGCAGTGAGGTGAGTTCACTGAACACAAAAGGTAGCTATGTGCAGTGAGGTGAGTTCACTCAACCCAAAGGTAGTTATATATGCAGTGAGGTGAGTTCACTGAACACAAAAGGTAGCTATGTGCAGTGAGGTTAGTTCACTCAACCCAAAGGTAGTTATATATGCAGTGAGGTTAGTTCACTGAACACAACAGGTAGTTAGATGCAGTCAGCAGAGTTCACTCAACACAAAGGTAGTTATATATGCAGTGAGGTGAGTTCACTCAACAGAAAAACTAGATATGCAGTGAGGTGAGTTAACTCAACCCAAAGGTAGTTATATATGCAGTGAGGTGAGTTCACTCAACACAAGAGGTAGCTATGTGCAGTGAGGTGAGTTCACTCAACCCAAAGGTAGTTATATATGCAGTGAGGTGAGTTCACTGAACACAAAATGTAGCTATGTGCAGTGAGATTAGTTCACTAAACCCAAAGGTAGTTATATATGCAGTGAGGTGAGTTCACTGAACACAACAGGTAGTTTGATGCAGTCTGCTGAGTTTACTTAACACAAAGGTAGTTATATATGCTGTGAGGTGAGTTCACTGAACACAAAAGGTAGCTATGTGCAGTGAGGTGAGTTCACTCAACCCAAAGGTAGTTATATATGCAGTGAGGTGAGTTCACTGAACACAACAGGTAGTTAGATGCAGTCAGCTGAGTTCACTCAACACAAAGGTAGTTATATATGCAGTGAGGTGAGTTCACTCAACAGAAAAGGTAGATATGCAGTGAGCTGAGTTCACTCAACCCAAAGGTAGTTATATATGCAGTGAGGTGAGTTCACTGAACACAAAAGGTAGCTATGTGCAGTGAGGTGAGTTAACTCAACCCAAAGGTAGTTATATATGCAGTGAGGTAAGTTCACTGAACATAACAGGTAGTTAGATGCAGTCAGCTGAGTTCACTCAACACAAAGGTAGTTATATATGCAGTGAGGTGAGTTCACTCAACCCAAAGGTAGTTATATATGCAGTGAGGTGAGTTCACTGAACACAAAAGGTAGCTATGTGCAGTGAGGTGAGTTCACTCAACCCATAGGTAGTTATATATGCAGTGAGGTGAGTTCACTGAACACAACAGGTAGTTAGATGCAGTCAGCTGAGTTCACTCAACACAAAGGAAGTTATATATGCAGTGAGGTGAGTTCACTCAACAGAAAAGGTAGATATGCAGTGAGGTGAGTTCACTCAACCCAAAGGTAGTTATATATGCAGTGAGGTGAGTTCACTGAACACAAAAGGTAGCTATGTGCAGTGAGGTGAGTTCACTCAACCCAAAGGTAGTTATATATGCAGTGAGGTGAGTTCACTGAACACAAAAGGTAGCTATGTGCAGTGAGGTGAGTTCACTAAACCCAAAGGTAGTTATATATGCAGTGAGGTGAGTTCACTGAATACAACAGGTAGTTAGATGCAGTCAGCTGAGTTCACTCAACACAAAGGTAGTTATATATGCAGTGAGGTGAATTCACTCAACAGAAAAGGTAGATATGCAGTGAGGTGAGTTCATTTAACCCAAAGGTAGTTATATATGCAGTGAGTTGAGTTCACTGAACACAAAAGGTAGCTATGTGCAGTGAGGTGAGTTCACTAAACCCAAAGGTAGTTATATATGCAGTGAGGTGAGTTCACTGAACACAACAGGTAGTTAGATGCAGTCAGCTGAGTTCACACAACACAAAGGTAGTTATATATACAGTGAGGTGAGTTCACTCAACAGAAAAGGTAGATATGCAGTGAGGTGAGTTCACTCAACCCAAAGGTAGTTATATATGCAGTGAGGTGAGTTCACTGAACACAAAAGGTAGCTATGTGCAGTGAGGTGAGTTCACTCAACCCAAACGTAGTTAGATATGCAGTGAGGGGAGTTCACTGAACACAAAAGGTAGCTATGTGCAGTGAGGTGAGTTCACTAAATCCAAAGGTAGTTATATATGCAGCGAGGTGAGTTCACTGAAAACAACAGGTAGTTATATGCAAAGAGGTGAGTTCACTCAACCCAAAGGTAGTTATATATGCAGTGAGGTGAGTTCACTGAACACAACAGGTAGTTAGATGCAGTCAGCTGAGTTCACTTAACACAAAGGTAGTTATATATGCAGTGAGGTGAGTTCACTCAACAGAAAAGGTAGATATGCCGTGTGGTGAGTTCACTCAACCCAAAGGTAGTTATATATGCAGTGAGGTGAGTTCACTGAACACAAAAGGTAGCTATGTGCAGTGAGGTGAGTTAACTCAACCCAAAGGTAGTTATATATGCAGTGAGGTAAGTTCACTGAACATAACAGGTAGTTAGATGCAGTCAGCTGAGTTCACTCAACACAAAGGTAGTTATATATGCAGTGAGGTGAGTTCACTCAACCCAAAGGTAGTTATATATGCAGTGAGGTGAGTTCACTGAACACAAAAGGTAGCTATGTGCAGTGAGGTGAGTTCACTCAACCCATAGGTAGTTATATATGCAGTGAGGTGAGTTCACTGAACACAACAGGTAGTTAGATGCAGTCAGCTGAGTTCACTCAACACAAAGGAAGTTATATATGCAGTGAGGTGAGTTCACTCAACAGAAAAGGTAGATATGCAGTGAGGTGAGTTCACTCAACCCAAAGGTAGTTATATATGCAGTGAGGTGAGTTCACTGAACACAAAAGGTAGCTATGTGCAGTGAGGTGAGTTCACTCAACCCAAAGGTAGTTATATATGCAGTGAGGTGAGTTCACTGAACACAAAAGGTAGCTATGTGCAGTGAGGTGAGTTCACTAAACCCAAAGGTAGTTATATATGCAGTGAGGTGAGTTCACTGAATACAACAGGTAGTTAGATGCAGTCAGCTGAGTTCACTCAACACAAAGGTAGTTATATATGCAGTGAGGTGAATTCACTCAACAGAAAAGGTAGATATGCAGTGAGGTGAGTTCATTTAACCCAAAGGTAGTTATATATGCAGTGAGTTGAGTTCACTGAACACAAAAGGTAGCTATGTGCAGTGAGGTGAGTTCACTAAACCCAAAGGTAGTTATATATGCAGTGAGGTGAGTTCACTGAACACAACAGGTAGTTAGATGCAGTCAGCTGAGTTCACACAACACAAAGGTAGTTATATATACAGTGAGGTGAGTTCACTCAACAGAAAAGGTAGATATGCAGTGAGGTGAGTTCACTCAACCCAAAGGTAGTTATATATGCAGTGAGGTGAGTTCACTGAACACAAAAGGTAGCTATGTGCAGTGAGGTGAGTTCACTCAACCCAAACGTAGTTAGATATGCAGTGAGGTGAGTTCACTGAACACAAAAGGTAGCTATGTGCAGTGAGGTGAGTTCACTAAATCCAAAGGTAGTTATATATGCAGCGAGGTGAGTTCACTGAACACAACAGGTAGTTATATGCAAAGAGGTGAGTTCACTCAACCCAAAGGTAGTTATATATGCAGTGAGGTGAGTTCACTGAACACAACAGGTAGTTAGATGCAGTCAGCTGAGTTCACTTAACACAAAGGTAGTTATATATGCAGTGAGGTGAGTTCACTCAACAGAAAAGGTAGATATGCCGTGTGGTGAGTTCACTCAACCCAAAGGTAGTTATATATGCAGTGAGGTGAGTTCACTGAACACAAAAGGTAGCTATGTGCAGTGAGATGAGTTCACTCAACCCAAAGGTAGTTATATATGCAGTGAGGTGAGTTCACTGAACACAAAAGGTAGCTATGTGCAGTGAGGTGAGTTAACTCAACCCAAAGGTAGTTATATATGCAGTGAGGTAAGTTCACTGAACATAACAGGTAGTTAGATGCAGTCAGCTGAGTTCACTCAACACAAAGGTAGTTATATATGCAGTGAGGTGAGTTCACTCAACCCAAAGGTAGTTATATATGCAGTGAGGTGAGTTCACTGAACACAAAAGGTAGCTATGTGCAGTGAGGTGAGTTCACTCAACCCATAGGTAGTTATATATGCAGTGAGGTGAGTTCACTGAACACAACAGGTAGTTAGATGCAGTCAGCTGAGTTCACTCAACACAAAGGAAGTTATATATGCAGTGAGGTGAGTTCACTCAACAGAAAAGGTAGATATGCAGTGAGGTGAGTTCACTCAACCCAAAGGTAGTTATATATGCAGTGAGGTGAGTTCACTGAACACAAAAGGTAGCTATGTGCAGTGAGGTGAGTTCACTCAACCCAAAGGTAGTTATATATGCAGTGAGGTGAGTTCACTGAACACAAAAGGTAGCTATGTGCAGTGAGGTGAGTTCACTAAACCCAAAGGTAGTTATATATGCAGTGAGGTGAGTTCACTGAATACAACAGGTAGTTAGATGCAGTCAGCTGAGTTCACTCAACACAAAGGTAGTTATATATGCAGTGAGGTGAATTCACTCAACAGAAAAGGTAGATATGCAGTGAGGTGAGTTCATTTAACCCAAAGGTAGTTATATATGCAGTGAGTTGAGTTCACTGAACACAAAAGGTAGCTATGTGCAGTGAGGTGAGTTCACTAAACCCAAAGGTAGTTATATATGCAGTGAGGTGAGTTCACTGAACACAAAAGGTAGCTATGTGCAGTGAGGTGAGTTCACTCAACCCAAACGTAGTTAGATATGCAGTGAGGTGAGTTCACTGAACACAAAAGGTATCTATGTGCAGTGAGGTGAGTTCACTAAATCCAAAGGTAGTTATATATGCAGCGAGGTGAGTTCACTGAACACAACAGGTAGTTATATATGCAGTGAGGTGAGTTCACTCAACCCAAAGGTAGTTATATATGCAGTGAGGTGAGTTCACTGAACACAACAGGTAGTTAGATGCAGTCAGCTGAGTTCACTGAACACAAAGGTAGTTATATATGCAGTGAGGTGAGTTCACTCAACAGAAAAGGTAGATATGCAGTGAGGTGAGTTCACTCAACCCAAAGGTAGTTATATATGCAGTGAGGTGAGTTCACTGAACACAAAAGTAGCTATGTGCAGTGAGGTGAGTTCACTAAATCCAAAGGTAGTTATATATGCAGTGAGGTGAGTTCACTGAACACAACAGGTAGTTAGATGCAGTCAGCTGAGTTCACTCAACACAAAGGTAGTTATATATACAGTGAGGTGAGTTCACTCAACAGAAAAGGTAGATATGCAGTGAGGTGAGTTCACTCAACCCAAAGGTAGTTATATATGCAGTGAGGTGAGTTCACTGAACACAAAAGGTAGCTATGTGCAGTGAGGTGAGTTCACTCAACCCAAACGTAGTTATATATGCAGTGAGGTGAGTTCACTGAACACAAAAGTAGCTATGTGCAGTGAGGTGAGTTCACTAAATCCAAAGGTAGTTATATATGCAGTGAGGTGAGTTCACTGAACACAACAGGTAGTTATATGCAGTGAGGTGAGGTCACTCAACCCATAGGTAGTTATATATGCAGTGAGGTGAGTTCACTGAACACAACAGGTAGTTAGATGCAGTCAGCTGAGTTCACTCAACACAAAGGTAGTTATATATGCAGTGAGGTGAGTTCACTCAACAGAAAAGGTAGATATGCAGTGAGGTGAGTTCACTGAACCCAAAGCTAGTTATATATGCAGTGAGGTGAGTTCACTGAACACAAAAGGTAGCTATGTGCAGTGAAGTGAGTTCACTCAACCCAAAGGTAGTTATATATGCAGTGAGGTGAGTTCACTGAACACAAAAGGTAGCTATGTGCAGTGAGGTTAGTTCACTCAACCCAAAGGTAGTTATATATGCAGTGAGGTTAGTTCACTGAACACAACAGGTAGTTAGATGCAGTCAGCAGAGTTCACTCAACACAAAGGTAGTTATATATGCAGTGAGGTGAGTTCACTCAACAGAAAAAGTAGATATGCAGTGAGGTGAGTTAACTCAACCCAAAGGTAGTTATATATGCAGTGAGGTGAGTTCACTCAACACAAGAGGTAGCTATGTGCAGTGAGGTGAGTTCACTCAACCCAAAGGTAGTTATATATGCAGTGAGGTGAGTTCACTGAACACAAAAGGTAGCTATGTGCAGTGAGATTAGTTCACTAAACCCAAAAGGTAGTTATATATGCAGTGAGGTGAGTTCACTGAACACAACAGGTAGTTTGATGCAGTCTGCTGAGTTTACTTAACACAAAGGTAGTTATATATGCTGTGAGGTGAGTTCACTGAACACAAAAGGTAGCTATGTGCAGTGAGGTGAGTTCACTCAACCCAAAGGTAGTTATATATGCAGTGAGGTGAGTTCACTGAACACAACAGGTAGTTAGATGCAGTCAGCTGAGTTCACTCAACACAAAGGTAGTTATATATGCAGTGAGGTGAGTTCACTCAACAGAAAAAGTAGATATGCAGTGAGCTGAGTTCACTCAACCCAAAGGTAGTTATATATGCAGTGAGGTGAGTTCACTGAACACAAAAGGTAGCTATGTGCAGTGAGGTGAGTTAACTCAACCCAAAGGTAGTTATATATGCAGTGAGGTAAGTTCACTGAACATAACAGGTAGTTAGATGCAGTCAGCTGAGTTCACTCAACACAAAGGTAGTTATATATTCAGTGAGGTGAGTTCACTCAACCCAAAGGTAGTTATATATGCAGTGAGGTGAGTTCACTGAACACAAAAGATAGCTATGTGCAGTGAGATGAGTTCACTCAACCCAAAGGTAGTTATATATGCAGTGAGGTGAGTTCACTGAACACAAAAGGTAGCTATGTGCAGTGAGGTGAGTTCACTCAACCCAAACGTAGTTAGATATGCAGTGAGGTGAGTTCACTGAACACAAAAGGTAGCTATGTGCAGTGAGGTGAGTTCACTAAATCCAAAGGTAGTTATATATGCAGCGAGGTGAGTTCACTGAACACAACAGGTAGTTATATGCAAAGAGGTGAGTTCACTCAACCCAAAGGTAGTTATATATGCAGTGAGGTGAGTTCACTGAACACAACAGGTAGTTAGATGCAGTCAGCTGAGTTCACTTAACACAAAGGTAGTTATATATGCAGTGAGGTGAGTTCACTCAACAGAAAAGGTAGATATGCCGTGTGGTGAGTTCACTCAACCCAAAGGTAGTTATATATGCAGTGAGGTGAGTTCACTGAACACAAAAGGTAGCTATGTGCAGTGAGATGAGTTCACTCAACCCAAAGGTAGTTATATATGCAGTGAGGTGAGTTCACTGAACACAAAAGGTAGCTATGTGCAGTGAGGTGAGTTAACTCAACCCAAAGGTAGTTATATATGCAGTGAGGTAAGTTCACTGAACATAACAGGTAGTTAGATGCAGTCAGCTGAGTTCACTCAACACAAAGGTAGTTATATATGCAGTGAGGTGAGTTCACTCAACCCAAAGGTAGTTATATATGCAGTGAGGTGAGTTCACTGAACACAAAAGGTAGCTATGTGCAGTGAGGTGAGTTCACTCAACCCATAGGTAGTTATATATGCAGTGAGGTGAGTTCACTGAACACAACAGGTAGTTAGATGCAGTCAGCTGAGTTCACTCAACACAAAGGAAGTTATATATGCAGTGAGGTGAGTTCACTCAACAGAAAAGGTAGATATGCAGTGAGGTGAGTTCACTCAACCCAAAGGTAGTTATATATGCAGTGAGGTGAGTTCACTGAACACAAAAGGTAGCTATGTGCAGTGAGGTGAGTTCACTCAACCCAAAGGTAGTTATATATGCAGTGAGGTGAGTTCACTGAACACAAAAGGTAGCTATGTGCAGTGAGGTGAGTTCACTAAATCCAAAGGTAGTTATATATGCAGCGAGGTGAGTTCACTGAACACAACAGGTAGTTATATGCAAAGAGGTGAGTTCACTCAACCCAAAGGTAGTTATATATGCAGTGAGGTGAGTTCACTGAACACAACAGGTAGTTAGATGCAGTCAGCTGAGTTCACTGAACACAAAGGTAGTTATATATGCAGTGAGGTGAGTTCACTCAACAGAAAAGGTAGATATGCAGTGAGGTGAGTTCACTCAACCCAAAGGTAGTTATATATGCAGTGAGGTGAGTTCACTGAACACAAAAGTAGCTATGTGCAGTGAGGTGAGTTCACTAAATCCAAAGGTAGTTATATATGCAGTGAGGTGAGTTCACTGAACACAACAGGTAGTTAGATGCAGTCAGCTGAGTTCACTCAACACAAAGGTAGTTATATATACAGTGAGGTGAGTTCACTCAACAGAAAAGGTAGATATGCAGTGAGGTGAGTTCACTCAACCCAAAGGTAGTTATATATGCAGTGAGGTTAGTTCACTGAACACAAAAGGTAGCTATGTGCAGTGAGGTGAGTTCACTCAACCCAAACGTAGTTAGATATGCAGTGAGGTGAGTTCACTGAACACAAAAGGTAGCTATGTGCAGTGAGGTGAGTTCACTAAATTCAAAGGTAGTTATATATGCAGCGAGGTGAGTTCACTGAACACAACAGGTAGTTATATGCAAAGAGGTGAGTTCACTCAACCCAAAGGTAGTTATATATGCAGTGAGGTGAGTTCACTGAACACAACAGGTAGTTAGATGCAGTCAGCTGAGTTCACTGAACACAAAGGTAGTTATATATGCAGTGAGGTGAGTTCACTCAACAGAAAAAGTAGATATGCAGTGAGGTGAGTTAACTCAACCCAAAGCTAGTTATATATGCAGTGAGGTGAGTTCACTCAACACAAGAGGTAGCTATGTGCAGTGAGGTGAGTTCACTCAACCCAAAGGTAGTTATATATGCAGTGAGGTGAGTTCACTGAACACAAAAGGTAGCTATGTGCAGTGAGATTAGTTCACTAAACCCAAAGGTAGTTATATATGCAGTGAGGTGAGTTCACTGAACACAACAGGTAGTTTGATGCAGTCTGCTGAGTTTACTTAACACAAAGGTAGTTATATATGCTGTGAGGTGAGTTCACTGAACACAAAAGGTAGCTATGTGCAGTGAGGTGAGTTCACTCAACCCAAAGGTAGTTATATATGCAGTGAGGTGAGTTCACTGAACACAACAGGTAGTTAGATGCAGTCAGCTGAGTTCACTCAACACAAAGGTAGTTATATATGCAGTGAGGTGAGTTCACTCAACAGAAAAGGTAGATATGCAGTGAGCTGAGTTCACTCAACCCAAAGGTAGTTACATATGCAGTGAGGTGAGTTCACTGAACACAAAAGGTAGCTATGTGCAGTGAGGTGAGTTAACTCAACCCAAAGGTAGTTATATATGCAGTGAGGTAAGTTCACTGAACATAACAGGTAGTTAGATGCAGTCAGCTGAGTTCACTCAACACAAAGGTAGTTATATATGCAGTGAGGTGAGTTCACTCAACAGAAAAGGTAGATATGCAGTGAGGTGAGTTCACTCAACCCAAAGGTAGTTATATATGCAGTGAGGTGAGTTCACTGAACACAAAAGGTAGCTATGTGCAGTGAGGTGAGTTCACTCAACCCAAAGGTAGTTATATATGCAGTGAGGTGAGTTCACTGAACACAAAAGGTAGCTATGTGCAGTGAGGTGAGTTCACTAAACCCAAAGGTAGTTATATATGCAGTGAGGTGAGTTCACTGAATACAACAGGTAGTTAGATGCAGTCAGCTGAGTTCACTCAACACAAAGGTAGTTATATATGCAGTGAGGTGAATTCACTCAACAGAAAAGGTAGATATGCAGTGAGGTGAGTTCATTTAACCCAAAGGTAGTTATATATGCAGTGAGTTGAGTTCACTGAACACAAAAGGTAGCTGTGTGCAGTGAGGTGAGTTCACTAAACCCAAAGGTAGTTATATATGCAGTGAGGTGAGTTCACTGAACACAACAGGTAGTTAGATGCAGTCAGCTGAGTTCACTCAACACAAAGGTAGTTATATATACAGTGAGGTGAGTTCACTCAACAGAAAAGGTAGATATGCAGTGAGGTGAGTTCACTCAACCCAAAGGTAGTTATATATGCAGTGAGGTGAGTTCAATGAACACAACAGGTAGTTAGATGCAGTCAGCTGAGTTCACTCAACACAAAGGTAGTTATATATGCAGTGAGGTGAGTTCACTCAACAGAAAAGGTAGATATGCAGTAAGGTGAGTTCACTCAACCCAAAGGTAGTTATATATGCAGTGAGGTGAGTTCACTGAACACAAAAGGTAGCTATGTGCAGTGAGGTGAGTTCACTCAACCCAAACGTAGTTAGATATGCAGTGAGGTGAGTTCACTGAACACAAAAGGTAGCTATGTGCAGTGAGGTGAGTTCACTAAATCCAAAGGTAGTTATTTATGCAGCGAGGTGAGTTCACTGAACACAACAGGTAGTTATATGCAAAGAGGTGAGTTCACTCAACCCAAAGGTAGTTATATATGCAGTGAGGTGAGTTCACTGAACACAACAGGTAGTTAGATGCAGTCAGCTGAGTTCACTTAACACAAAGGTAGTTATATATGCAGTGAGGTGAGTTCACTGAACACAAAAGGTAGCTATGTGCAGTGAGATTAGTTCACTAAACCCAAAGGTAGTTATATATGCAGTGAGGTGAGGTCACTGAACACAACAGGTAGTTAGATGCAGTCAGCTGAGTTCACTAAACACAAAGGAAGTTATATATGCAGTGAGGTGAGTTCACGCAACAGAAAAGGTAGATATGCAGTGAGGTGAGTTCACTCAACCCAAAGGTAGTTATATATGCAGTGAGGTGAGTTCACTGAACACAAAAGGTAGCTATGTGCAGTGAGGTGAGTTCACTTAACCCAAAGGTAGTTATATATGCAGTGAGGTGAGTTCACTGAACACAAAAGGTAGCTATGTGCAGTGAGGTGAGTTCACTAAACCCAAAGGTAGTTATATATGCAGTGAGGTGAGTTCACTGAACACAACAGGTAGTTAGATGCAGTCAGCTGAGTTCACTCAACACAAAGGTAGTTATATATGCAGTGAGGTGAGTTCACTCAACAGAAAAGGTAGATATGCAGTGAGGTGAGTTCACTCAACCCAAAGGTAGTTATATATGCAGTGAGGTGAGTTCACTGAACACAAAAGGTAGCTATGTGCAGTGAGGTGAGTTCACTAAACCCAAAGGTAGTTATATATGCAGTGAGGTGAGTTCAATGAACACAACAGGTAGTTAGATGCAGTCAGCTGAGTTCACTTAACACAAAGGTAGTTATATATACAGTGAGGTGAGTTCACTCAACAGAAAAGGTAGATATGCAGTGAGGTGAGTTCACTCAACCCAAAGGTAGTTATATATGCAGTGAGGTGCGTTCAATGAACACAAAAGGTAGCTATGTGCAGTGAGGTGAGTTCACTCAACCCAAACGTAGTTAGATATGCAGTGAGGTGAGTTCACTGAACACAAAAGGTAGCTATGTGCAGTGAGGTGAGTTCACTAAATCCAAAGGTAGTTATATATGCAGTGAGGTGAGTTCACTGAACACAACAGGTAGTTATATGCAAAGAGGTGAGTTCACTCAACCCAAAGGTAGTTATATATGCAGTGAGGTGAGTTCACTGAACACAACAGGTAGTTAAATGCAGTCAGCTGAGTTCACTTAACACAAAGGTAGTTATATATGCAGTGAGGTGAGTTCACTCAACAGAAAAGGTAGATATGCCGTGTGTTGAGTTCACTCAACCCAAAGGTAGTTATATATGCAGTGAGGTGAGTTCACTGAACACAAAAGGTAGCTATGTGCAGTGAGATGAGTTCACTCAACCCAAAGGTAGTTATATATGCAGTGAGGTGAGTTCACTGAACACAAAAGGTAGCTATGTGCAGTGAGGTTAGTTCACTAAAACCAAAGGTAGTTATATATGCAGTGAGGTGAGTTCAATGAACACAACAGGTAGTTAGATGCAGTCAGCTGAGTTCACTCAACACAAAGGTAGTTATATATGCAGTGAGGTGAGTTCACTCAACAGAAAAGGTAGATATGCAGTAAGGTGAGTTCACTCAACCCAAAGGTAGTTATATATGCAGTGAGGTGAGTTCACTGAACACAAAAGATAGCTATGTGCAGTGAGGTGAGTTCACTAAACCCAAAGGTAGTTATATATGCAGTGAGGTGAGTTCACTGAACACAACAGCTAGTTAGATGCAGTCAGCTGAGTTCACTCAACACAAAGGTAGTTATATATGCAGTGAGGTGAGTTCACTGAACACAAAAGATAGCTATGTGCAGTGAGGTGAGTTCACTCAACCCAAAGGTAGTTATATATGCAGTGAGGTGAGTTCACTGAACACAAAAGGTAGCTATGTGCAGTGAGGTGAGTTCACTAAACCCAAAGGTAGTTATATATGCAGTGAGGTGAGTTCACTGAACACAACAGGTAGTTAGATGCAGTCAGCTGAGTTCACTCAACCCAAAGGTAGTTATATATGCAGTGAGGTGAGTTCACTTAACAGAAAAGGTAGATATGCAGTGAGGTGAGTTCACTCAACCCTAAGGTAGTTATATATGCAGTGAGGTGAGTTCAATGAACACAACAGGTAGTTAGATGCAGTCAGCTGAGTTCACTCAACACAAAGGTAGTTATATATGCAGTGAGGTGAGTTCACTCAACAGAAAAGGTAGATATGCAGTAAGGTGAGTTCACTCAACCCAAAGGTAGTTATATATGCAGTGAGGTGAGTTCACTGAACACAAAAGGTAGCTATGTGCAGTGAGGTGAGTTCACTCAACCCAAACGTAGTTAGATATGCAGTGAGGTGAGTTCACTGAACACAAAAGGTAGCTATGTGCAGTGAGGTGAGTTCACTAAATCCAAAGGTAGTTATTTATGCAGCGAGGTGAGTTCACTGAACACAACAGGTAGTTATATGCAAAGAGGTGAGTTCACTCAACCCAAAGGTAGTTATATATGCAGTGAGGTGAGTTCACTGAACACAACAGGTAGTTAGATGCAGTCAGCTGAGTTCACTTAACACAAAGGTAGTTATATATGCAGTGAGGTGAGTTCACTCAACAGAAAGGTAGATATGCAGTGTGGTGAGTTCACTCAACCCAAAGGTAGTTATATATGCAGTGAGGTGAGTTCACTGAACACAAAAGGTAGCTATGTGCAGTGAGATGAGTTCACTCAACCCAAAGGTAGTTATATATGCAGTGAGGTGAGTTCACTGAACACAAAAGGTAGCTATGTGCAGTGAGGTTAGTTCACTAAAACCAAAGGTAGTTATATATGCAGTGAGGTGAGTTCAATGAACACAACAGGTAGTTAGATGCAGTCAGCTGAGTTCACTCAACACAAAGGTAGTTATATATGCAGTGAGGTGAGTTCACTCAACAGAAAAGGTAGATATGCAGTAAGGTGAGTTCACTCAACCCAAAGGTAGTTATATATGCAGTGAGGTGAGTTCACTGAACACAAAAGATAGCTATGTGCAGTGAGGTGAGTTCACTAAACCCAAAGGTAGTTATATATGCAGTGAGGTGAGTTCACTGAACACAACAGCTAGTTAGATGCAGTCAGCTGAGTTCACTCAACACAAAGGTAGTTATATATGCAGTGAGGTGAGTTCACTGAACACAAAAGATAGCTATGTGCAGTGAGGTGAGTTCACTCAACCCAAAGGTAGTTATATATGCAGTGAGGTGAGTTCACTGAACACAAAAGGTAGCTATGTGCAGTGAGGTGAGTTCACTAAACCCAAAGGTAGTTATATATGCAGTGAGGTGAGTTCACTGAACACAACAGGTAGTTAGATGCAGTCAGCTGAGTTCACTCAACCCAAAGGTAGTTATATATGCAGTGAGGTGAGTTCACTGAACACAAAGGGTAGCTATGTGCAGTGAGGTGAGTTCACTCAACCCAAAGGTAGTTATATATGCAGTGAGGTGAGTTCACTGAACACAAAGGGTAGCTATGTGCAGTGAGGTGAGTTCACTAAACCCAAAGGTAGTTATATATGCAGTGAGGTGAGTTCACTGAACACAAAAGGTATTTAGATGCAGTCAGCTGAGTTTAATCAACACAAAGGTAGTTATATATGCAGTGAGGTGAGTTCACTGAACATAAAAGGTAGCTATATGCAGTGAGGTTAGTTTACTGAACACAACAGGTAGTTAGATGCAGTCAGCTGAGTTCACTCAACCCAAAGGTAGTTATATATGCAGTGAGGTGAGTTCACTGAACACAAAAGTAGCTATGTGCAGTGAGGTGAGTTCACTAAATCCAAAGGTAGTTATATATGCAGTGAGGTGAGTTCACTGAACACAAAAGGTAGCTATGTGCAGTGAGGTTAGTTCACTCAACCCAAAGGTAGTTATATATGCAGTGAGGTGAGTTCACTGAACACAAAAGGTAGCTATGTGCAGTGAGGTGAGTTCACTCAACCCAAAGGTAGTTATATATGCAGTGAGGTGAGTTCACTGAACACAAAAGGTAGCTATGTGCAGTGAGGTGAGTTCACTCAACCCAAAGGTAGTTATATATGCAGTGAGGTGAGTTCACTGAACACAACAGGTAGTTAGATGCAGTCAGCTGAGTTCACTCAACACATAGGTAGTTATATATGCAGTGAGGTGAGTTCACTCAACAGAAAAGGTAGATATGCAGTGAGCTGAGTTCACTCAACCCAAAGGTAGTTATATATGCAGTGAGGTGAGTTCACTGAACACAAAAGGTAGCTATGTGCAGTGAGGTGAGTTAACTCAACCCAAAGGTAGTTATATATGCAGTGAGGTAAGTTCACTGAACACAACAGGTAGTTAGATGCAGTCAGCTGAGTTCACTCAACACAAAGGTAGTTATATATGCAGTGAGGTGAGTTCACTCAACCCAAAGGTAGTTATATATGCAGTGAGGTGAGTTCACTGAACACAAAAGGTAGCTATGTGCAGTGAGGTGAGTTCACTCAACCCAAAGGTAGTTATATATGCAGTGAGGTGAGTTCACTGAACACAACAGGTAGTTATATGCAGTGAGGTGAGTTCACTCAACCCATAGGTAGTTATATATGCAGTGAGGTGAGTTCACTGAACACAACAGGTAGTTAGATGCAGTCAGCTGAGTTCACTCAACACAAAGGAAGTTATATATGCAGTGAGGTGAGTTCACTCAACAGAAAAGGTAGATATGCAGTGAGGTGAGTTCACTGAACCCAAAGGTAGTTATATATGCAGTGAGGTGAGTTCACTGAACACAAAGCTATGTGCAGTGAGGTGAGTTCACTAAACCCAAAGGTAGTTATATATGCAGTGAGGTGAGTTCACTGAACACAACAGGTAGTTAGATGCAGTCAGCTGAGTTCACTCAACACAAAGGTAGTTATATATACAGTGAGGTGAGTTCACTCAACAGAAAAGGTAGATATGCAGTGAGGAGAGTTCACTCAACCCAAAGGTAGTTATATATGCAGTGAGGTGAGTTCACTGAACACAAAAGGTAGCTATGTGCAGTGAGGTGAGTTCACTCAACCCAAACGTAGTTAGATATGCAGTGAGGTGAGTTCACTGAACACAAAAGGTAGCTATGTGCAGTGAGGTGAGTTCACTAAATCCAAAGGTAGTTATATATGCAGTGAGGTGAGTTCACTGAACACAACAGGTAGTTATATGCAAAGAGGTGAGTTCACTCACCTCACTGCATATATAACTACCTTTCGGTTGAGTGAACTCACCTCTTTGCATATAACTACCTGTTGTGTTCAGTGAACTCACCTCACTGCATATATAACTACCTTTGGATTTAGTGAACTCAGCTGACTGCATCTAACTACCTGTTGTGTTCAGTGAACTCACCTCACTGCATATATAACTACCTTTGGGTTGAGTTCACTGAACACAACAGGTAGTTAGATGCAGTCAGCTGAGTTCACTTAACACAAAGCTAGTTATATATGCAGTGAGGTGAGTTCACTCAACAGAAAAGGTAGATATGCCGTGTGGTGAGTTCACTCAACCCAAAGGTAGTTATATATGCAGTGAGGTGAGTTCACTGAACACAAAAGGTAGCTATGTGCAGTGAGATGAGTTCACTCAACCCAAAGGTAGTTATATATGCAGTGAGGTGAGTTCACTGAACACAAAAGGTAGCTATGTGCAGTGAGGTTAGTTCACTAAACCCAAAGGTAGTTATATATGCAGTGAGGTGAGTTCACTGAACACAACAGATAGTTTGATGCAGTCAGCTGAGTTCACTCAACACAAAGGTAGTTATATATGCAGTGAGGTGAGTTCACTTAACAGAAAAGGTAGATATGCAGTGAGGTGAGTTCACTCAACCCAAAGGTAGTTATATATGCAGTGAGGTGAGTTCACTGAACACAACAGGTAGTTAGATGCAGTCAGCTGAGTTCACTCAACACAAAGGTAGTTATATATGCAGTGAGGTGAGTTCACTCAACAGAAAAGGTAGATATGCAGTAAGGTGAGTTCACTCAACCCAAAGGTAGTTATATATGCAGTGAGGTGAGTTCACTGAACACAAAAGGTAGCTATGTGCAGTGAGGTGAGTTCACTCAACCCAAAGGTAGTTATATATGCAGTGAGGTGAGTTCACTGAACACAAAAGATAGATATGTGCAGTGAGGTGAGTTCACTAAACCCAAAGGTAGTTATATATGCAGTGAGGTGAGTTCACTGAACACAACAGGTAGTTAGATGCAGTCAGCTGAGTTCACTCAACACAAAGGTAGTTATATATGCAGTGAGGTGAGTTCACTCAACAGAAAAGGTAGATATGCAGTGAGGTGAGATCACTCAACCCAAAGGTAGTTATATATGCAGTGAGGTGAGTTCACTGAACACAAAAGGTAGCTATGTGCAGTGAGGTGAGTTCACTCAACCCAAAGGTAGTTAGATATGCAGTGAGGTGAGTTCACTGAACACAAAAGGTAGCCATGTGCAGTGAGGTGAGTTTACTAAATCCAAAGGTAGTTATATATGCAGTGAGGTGAGTTCACTGAACACAACAGGTAGTTAGATGCAGTCAGCTGAGTTCACTCAACACAAAGGTAGTTATATATGCAGTGAGGTGAGTTCACTCAACAGAAAAAGTAGATATGCAGTGAGGTGAGTGAACTCAACCCAAAGGTAGTTATATATGCAGTGAGGTGAGTTCACTCAACACAAGAGGTAGCTATGTGCAGTGAGGTGAGTTCACTCAACCCAAAGGTAGTTATATATGCAGTGAGGTGAGTTCACTGAACACAAAAGGTAGCTATGTGCAGTGAGGTGAGTTCACTCAACCAAAAGGTAGTTATATATGCAGTGAGGTGAGTTCACTCAACAGAAAAGGTAGATATGCAGTGAGGTGAGTTCACTCAACCCAAAGGTAGTTATATATGCAGTGAGGTGAGTTCACTGAACACAAAAGGTAGCTATGTGCAGTGAGATTAGTTCACTAAACCCAAAGGTAGTTATATATGCAGTGAGGTGAGGTCACTGAACACAACAGGTAGTTAGATGCAGTCAGCTGAGTTCACTAAACACAAAGGAAGTTATATATGCAGTGAGGTGAGTTCACGCAACAGAAAAGGTAGATATGCAGTGAGGTGAGTTCACTCAACCCAAAGGTAGTTATATATGCAGTGAGGTGAGTTCACTGAACACAAAAGGTAGCTATGTGCAGTGAGGTGAGTTCACTCAACCCAAAGGTAGTTATATATGCAGTGAGGTGAGTTCACTGAACACAAAAGGTAGCTATGTGCAGTGAGGTGAGTTCACTAAACCCAAAGGTAGTTATATATGCAGTGAGGTGAGTTCACTGAACACAACAGGTAGTTAGATGCAGTCAGCTGAGTTCACTCAACACAAAGGTAGTTATATATGCAGTGAGGTGAGTTCACTCAACAGAAAAGGTAGATATGCAGTGAGGTGAGTTCACTCAACCCAAAGGTAGTTATATATGCAGTGAGGTGAGTTCACTGAACACAAAAGGTAGCTATGTGCAGTGAGGTGAGTTCACTAAACCCAAAGGTAGTTATATATGCAGTGAGGTGAGTTCACTGAACACAACAGGTAGTTAGATGCAGTCAGCTGAGTTCACTTAACACAAAGGTAGTTATATATACAGTGAGGTGAGTTCACTCAACAGAAAAGGTAGATATGCAGTGAGGTGAGTTCACTCAACCCAAAGGTAGTTATATATGCAGTGAGGTGCGTTCAATGAACACAAAAGGTAGCTATGTGCAGTGAGGTGAGTTCACTCAACCCAAACGTAGTTAGATATGCAGTGAGGTGAGTTCACTGAACACAAAAGGTAGCTATGTGCAGTGAGGTTAGTTCACTAAACCCAAAGGTAGTTATATATGCAGTGAGGTGAGTTCACTGAACACAACAGGTAGTTTGATGCAGTCAGCTGAGTTCACTCAACACAAAGGTAGTTATATATGCAGTGAGGTGAGTTCACTTAACAGAAAAGGTAGATATGCAGTGAGGTGAGTTCACTCAACCCAAAGGTAGTTATATATGCAGTGAGGTGAGTTCAATGAACACAACAGGTAGTTAGATGCAGTCAGCTGAGTTCACTACACACAAAGGTAGTTATATATGCAGTGAGGTGAGTTAACTCAACAGAAAAGGTAGATATGCAGTAAGGTGAGTTCACTCAACCCAAAGGTAGTTATATATGCAGTGAGGTGAGTTCACTGAACACAAAAGGTAGCTATGTGCAGTGAGGTGAGTTCACTCAACCCAAACGTAGTTAGATATGCAGTGAGGTGAGTTCACTGAACACAAAAGGTAGCTATGTGCAGTGAGGTGAGTTCACTAAATCCAAAGGTAGTTATTTATGCAGCGAGGTGAGTTCACTGAACACAACAGGTAGTTATATGCAAAGAGGTGAGTTCACTCAACCCAAAGGTAGTTATATATGCAGTGAGGTGAGTTCACTGAACACAACAGGTAGTTAGATGCAGTCAGCTGAGTTCACTTAACACAAAGGTAGTTATATATGCAGTGAGGTGAGTTCACTCAACAGAAAAGGTAGATATGCCGTGTGGTGAGTTCACTCAACCCAAAGGTAGTTATATATGCAGTGAGGTGAGTTCACTGAACACAAAAGGTAGCTATGTGCAGTGAGATGAGTTCACTCAACCCAAAGGTAGTTATATATGCAGTGAGGTGAGTTCACTGAACACAAAAGGTAGCTATGTGCAGTGAGGTTAGTTCACTAAACCCAAAGGTAGTTATATATGCAGTGAGGTGAGTTCACTGAACACAACAGGTAGTTTGATGCAGTCAGCTGAGTTCACTCAACACAAAGGTAGTTATATATGCAGTGAGGTGAGTTCACTTAACAGAAAAGGTAGATATGCAGTGAGGTGAGTTCACTCAACCCAAAGGTAGTTATATATGCAGTGAGGTGAGTTCAATGAACACAACAGGTAGTTAGATGCAGTCAGCTGAGTTCACTCAACACAAAGGTAGTTATATATGCAGTGAGGTGAGTTCACTCAACAGAAAAGGTAGATATGCAGTAAGGTGAGTTCACTCAACCCAAAGGTAGTTATATATGCAGTGAGGTGAGTTCACTGAACACAAAAGGTAGCTATGTGCAGTGAGGTGAGTTCACTCAACCCAAAGGTAGTTATATATGCAGTGAGGTGAGTTCACTGAACACAAAAGATAGCTATGTGCAGTGAGGTGAGTTCACTCAACCCAAAGGTAGTTATATATGCAGTGAGGTGAGTTAACTCAACAGAAAAGGTAGATATGCAGTAAGGTGAGTTCACTCAACCCAAAGGTAGTTATATATGCAGTGAGGTGAGTTCACTGAACACAAAAGGTAGCTATGTGCAGTGAGGTGAGTTCACTCAACCCAAACGTAGTTAGATATGCAGTGAGGTGAGTTCACTGAACACAAAAGGTAGCTATGTGCAGTGAGGTGAGTTCACTAAATCCAAAGGTAGTTATTTATGCAGCGAGGTGAGTTCACTGAACACAACAGGTAGTTATATGCAAAGAGGTGAGTTCACTCAACCCAAAGGTAGTTATATATGCAGTGAGGTGAGTTCACTGAACACAACAGGTAGTTAGATGCAGTCAGCTGAGTTCACTTAACACAAAGGTAGTTATATATGCAGTGAGGTGAGTTCACTCAACAGAAAAGGTAGATATGCCGTGTGGTGAGTTCACTCAACCCAAAGGTAGTTATATATGCAGTGAGGTGAGTTCACTGAACACAAAAGGTAGCTATGTGCAGTGAGATGAGTTCACTCAACCCAAAGGTAGTTATATATGCAGTGAGGTGAGTTCACTGAACACAAAAGGTAGCTATGTGCAGTGAGGTTAGTTCACTAAACCCAAAGGTAGTTATATATGCAGTGAGGTGAGTTCACTGAACACAACAGGTAGTTTGATGCAGTCAGCTGAGTTCACTCAACACAAAGGTAGTTATATATGCAGTGAGGTGAGTTCACTTAACAGAAAAGGTAGATATGCAGTGAGGTGAGTTCACTCAACCCAAAGGTAGTTATATATGCAGTGAGGTGAGTTCAATGAACACAACAGGTAGTTAGATGCAGTCAGCTGAGTTCACTCAACACAAAGGTAGTTATATATGCAGTGAGGTGAGTTCACTCAACAGAAAAGGTAGATATGCAGTAAGGTGAGTTCACTCAACCCAAAGGTAGTTATATATGCAGTGAGGTGAGTTCACTGAACACAAAAGGTAGCTATGTGCAGTGAGGTGAGTTCACTCAACCCAAAGGTAGTTATATATGCAGTGAGGTGAGTTCACTGAACACAAAAGATAGCTATGTGCAGTGAGGTGAGTTCACTCAACCCAAAGGTAGTTATATATGCAGTGAGGTGAGTTCACTGAACACAAAAGATAGCTATGTGCAGTGAGGTGAGTTCACTCAACCCAAAGGTAGTTATATATGCAGTGAGGTGAGTTCACTGAACACAAAAGGTAGCTATGTGCAGTGAGGTGAGTTCACTAAACCCAAAGGTAGTTATATATGCAGTGAGGTGAGTTCACTGAACACAACAGGTAGTTAGATGCAGTCAGCTGAGTTCACTCAACACAAAGGTAGTTATATATGCAGTGAGGTGAGTTCACTGAACACAAAGGGTAGCTATGTGCAGTGAGGTGAGTTCACTCAACCCAAAGGTAGTTATATATGCAGTGAGGTGAGTTCACTGAACACAAAGGGTAGCTATGTGCAGTGAGGTGAGTTCACTCAACCAAAAGGTAGTTATATATGCAGTGAGGTGAGTTCACTGAACACAAAAGGTAGCCATGTGCAGTGAGGTGAGTTCACTAAACCCAAAGGTAGTTATATATGCAGTGAGGTGAGTTCACTGAACACAAAAGGTAGCTATGTGCTGTGAGGTGAGTTAACTCAACCCAAAGGTAGTTATATATGCAGTGAGGTGAGTTTACTGAACACAACAGGTAGTTAGATGCAGTCAGCTGAGTTCACTCAACACAAAGGTAGTTATATATGCAGTGAGGTGAGTTCACTCAACAGAAAAGGTAGATATGCAGTGAGGTGAGTTCACTCAACCCAAAGGAAGTTATATATGCAGTGAGGTGAACACAAAAAGGTAGCTATGTGCAGTGAGGTGAGTTCACTCAACCCAAAGGTAGTTATATATGCAGTGAGGTGAGTTCACTGAACACAAAAGTAGCTATGTGCAGTGAGGTGAGTTCACTAAATCCAAAGGTAGTTATATATGCAGTGAGGTGAGTTCACTGAACACAAAAGGTAGCTATGTGCAGTGAGGTTAGTTCACTCAACCCAAAGGTAGTTATATATGCAGTGAGGTGAGTTCACTGAACACAAAAGGTAGCTATGTGCAGTGAGATTAGTTCACTAAACCCAAAGGTAGTTATATATGCAGTGAGGTGAGTTCACTGAACACAACAGGTAGTTTGATGCAGTCTGCTGAGTTTACTTAACACAAAGGTAGTTATATATGCAGTGAGGTGAGTTCACTGAACACAAAAGGTAGCTATGTGCAGTGAGGTGAGTTCACTCAACCCAAAGGTAGTTATATATGCAGTGAGGTGAGTTCACTGAACACAAAAGGTAGCTATGTGCAGTGAGGTGAGTTAACTCAACCCAAAGGTAGTTATATATGCAGTGAGGTAAGTTCACTGAACACAAAAGGTAGTTAGATGCAGTCAGCTGAGTTCACTCAACACAAAGGTAGTTATATATGCAGTGAGGTGAGTTCACTCAACCCAAAGGTAGTTATATATGCAGTGAGGTGAGTTCACTGAACACAAAAGGTAGCTATGTGCAGTGAGGTGAGTTCACTCAACCCAAAGGTAGTTATATATGCAGTGAGGTGAGTTCACTGAACACAACAGGTAGTTATATGCAGTGAGGTGAGTTCACTCAACCCATAGGTAGTTATATATGCAGTGAGGTGAGTTCACTGAACACAACAGGTAGTTAGATGCAGTCAGCTGAGTTCACTCAACACAAAGGTAGTTATATATGCAGTGAGGTGAGTTCACTGAACACAAAAGGTAGCTATGTGCAGTGAGGTGAGTTCACTAAACCCAAAGGTAGTTTTATATGCAGTGAGGTGAGTTCACTGAACACAACAGGTAGTTAGATGCAGTCAGCTGAGTTCACTCAACACAAAGGTAGTTATATGTGCAGTGAGGTGAGTTCACTCAACAGAAAAGGTAGATATGCAGTGAGGTGAGTTCACTCAACCCAAAGGTAGTTATATATGCAGTGAGGTGAGGTGAGTTCACTGAACACAAAAGGTAGCTATGTGCAATGAGGTGAGTTCACTCAACCCAAACGTAGTTAGATATGCAGTGAGGTGAGTTCACTGAACACAACAGGTAGTTATATGCAAAGAGGTGAGTTCACTCAACCCAAAGGTAGTTATATATGCAGTGAGTTCACTGAACACAACAGGTAGTTAGATGCAGTCAGCTGAGTTCACTTAACACAAAGGTAGTTATATATGCAGTGAGGTGAGTTCACTCAACAGAAAAGGTAGATATGCCGTGTGGTGAGTTCACTCAACCCAAAGGTAGTTATATATGCAGTGAGGTGAGTTCACTGAACACAAAAGGTAGCTATGTGCAGTGAGATGAGTTCACTCAACCCAAAGGTAGTTATATATGCAGTGAGGTGAGTTCACTGAACACAAAAGGTAGCTATGTGCAGTGAGGTTAGTTCACTAAACCCAAAGGTAGTTATATATGCAGTGAGGTGAGTTCACTGAACACAACAGATAGTTTGATGCAGTCAGCTGAGTTCACTCAACACAAAGGTAGTTATATATGCAGTGAGGTGAGTTCACTTAACAGAAAAGGTAGATATGCAGTGAGGTGAGTTCACTCAACCCAAAGGTAGTTATATATGCAGTGAGGTGAGTTCACTGAACACAACAGGTAGTTAGATGCAGTCAGCTGAGTTCACTCAACACAAAGGTAGTTATATATGCAGTGAGGTGAGTTCACTCAACAGAAAAGGTAGATATGCAGTAAGGTGAGTTCACTCAACCCAAAGGTAGTTATATATGCAGTGAGGTGAGTTCACTGAACACAAAAGGTAGCTATGTGCAGTGAGGTGAGTTCACTCAACCCAAAGGTAGTTATATATGCAGTGAGGTGAGTTCACTGAACACAAAAGATAGCTATGTGCAGTGAGGTGAGTTCACTAAACCCAAAGGTAGTTATATATGCAGTGAGGTGAGTTCACTGAACACAACAGGTAGTTAGATGCAGTCAGCTGAGTTCACTCAACACAAAGGTAGTTATATATGCAGTGAGGTGAGTTCACTCAACAGAAAAGGTAGATATGCAGTGAGGTGAGTTCACTCAACCCAAAGGTAGTTATATATGCAGTGAGGTGAGTTCACTGAACACAAAAGGTAGCTATGTGCAGTGAGGTGAGTTCACTAAACCCAAAGGTAGTTATATATGCAGTGAGGTGAGTTCACTGAACACAACAGGTAGTTAGATGCAGTCAGCTGAGTTCACTCAACACAAAGGTAGTTATATATGCAGTGAGGTGAGTTCACTCAACAGAAAAAGTAGATATGCAGTGAGGTGAGTGAACTCAACCCAAAGGTAGTTATATATGCAGTGAGGTGAGTTCACTCAACACAAGAGGTAGCTATGTGCAGTGAGGTGAGTTCACTCAACCCAAAGGTAGTTATATATGCAGTGAGGTGAGTTCACTGAACACAAAAGGTAGCTATGTGCAGTGAGATTAGTTGACTAAACCCAAAGGTAGTTATATATGCAGTGAGGTGAGTTCACTGAACACAACAGGTAGTTAGATGCAGTCAGCTGAGTTCACTCAACACAAAGGTAGTTATATGTGCAGTGAGGTGAGTTCACTCAACAGAAAAGGTAGATATGCAGTGAGGTGAGTTCACTCAACCCAAAGGTAGTTATATATGCAGTGAGGTGAGTTCACTGAACACAAAAGGTAGCTATGTGCAGTGAGGTGAGTTCACTCAACCCAAAGGTAGCTATATATGCAGTGAGGTGAGTTCACTGAACACAAAAGGTAGCTATGTGCAGTGAGGTGAGTTCACTAAACCCAAAGGTAGTTATAAATGCAGTGAGGTGAGTTCACTGAACACAACAGGTAGTTAGATGCAGTCAGCTGAGTTCACTCAACACAAAGGTAGTTATATATACAGTGAGGGGAGTTCACTCAACAGAAAAGGTAGATATGCAGTGAGGTGAGTTCACTCAACCCAAAGGTAGTTATATATGCAGTGAGGTGCGTTCACTGAACACAAAAGGTAGCTATGTGCAGTGAGGTGAGTTCACTCAACCCAAACGTAGTTAGATATGCAGTGAGGTGAGTTCACTGAACACAAAAGGTAGCTATGTGCAGTGAGGTGAGTTCACTAAATCCAAAGGTAGTTATATATGCAGTGAGGTGAGTTCACTGAACACAACAGGTAGTTATATGCAAAGAGGTGAGCTCACTTAACCCAAAGGTAGTTATATATGCAGTGAGGTGAGTTCACTGAACACAACAGGTAGTTAGATGCAGTCAGCTGAGTTCACTTAACACAAAGGTAGTTATATATGCAGTGAGGTGAGTTCACTCAACAGAAAAGGTAGATATGCCGTGTGGTGAGTTCACTCAACCCAAAGGTAGTTATATATGCAGTGAGGTGAGTTCACTGAACACAAAAGGTAGCTATGTGCAGTGAGGTTAGTTCACTCAACCCAAAGGTAGTTATATATGCAGTGAGGTGAGTTCACTGAACACAACAGGTAGTTAGATGCAGTCAGCTGAGTTCACTCAACACAAAGGTAGTTATATATGCAGTGAGGTGAGTTCACTCAACAGAAAAGGTAGATATGCAGTAAGGTGAGTTCACTCAACCCAAAGGTAGTTATATATGCAGTGAGGTGAGTTCACTGAACACAAAAGGTAGCTATGTGCAGTGAGGTGAGTTCACTCAACCCAAAGGTAGTTATATATGCAGTGAGGTGAGTTCACTGAACACAAAAGATAGCTATGTGCAGTGAGGTGAGTTCACTAAACCCAAAGGTAGTTATATATGCAGTGAGGTGAGTTCACTGAACACAACAGGTAGTTAGATGCAGTCAGCTGAGTTCACTCAACACAAAGGTAGTTATATATGCAGTGAGGTGAGTTCACTCAACAGAAAAGGTAGATATGCAGTGAGGTGAGTTCACTCAACCCAAAGGTAGTTATATATGCAGTGAGGTGAGTTCACTGAACACAAAAGGTAGCTATGTGCAGTGAGGTGAGTTCACTAAACCCAAAGGTAGTTATATATGCAGTGAGGTGAGTTCACTGAACACAACAGGTAGTTAGATGCAGTCAGCTGAGATCACTCAACACAAAGGTAGTTATATGTACAGTGAGGTGAGTTCACTCAACAGAAAAGGTAGATATGCAGTGAGGTGAGTTCACTCAACCCAAAGGTAGTTATATATGCAGTGAGGTGAGTTCACTGAACACAAAAGGTAGCTATGTGCTGTGAGGTGAGTTAACTCAACCCAAAGGTAGTTATATATGCAGTGAGGTGAGTTTACTGAACACAACAGGTAGTTAGATGCAGTCAGCTGAGTTCACTCAACACAAAGGTAGTTATATATGCAGTGAGGTGAGTTCACTCAACAGAAAAGGTAGATATGCAGTGAGGTGAGTTCACTCAACCCAAAGGTAGTTATATATGCAGTGAGGTGAGTTCACTGAACACAAAAGGTAGCTATGTGCAGTGAGGTGAGTTCACTCAACCCAAAGGTAGTTATATATGCAGTGAGGTGAGTTCACTGAACACAAAAGTAGCTATGTGCAGTGAGGTGAGTTCACTAAATCCAAAGGTAGTTATATATGCAGTGAGGTGAGTTCACTGAACACAAAAGGTAGCTATGTGCAGTGAGGTTAGTTCACTCAACCCAAAGGTAGTTATATATGCAGTGAGGTGAGTTCACTGAACACAAAAGGTAGCTATGTGCAGTGAGATTAGTTCACTAAACCCAAAGGTAGTTATATATGCAGTTAGGTGAGTTCACTGAACACAAAAGTAGCTATGTGCAGTGAGGTGAGTTCACTAAATCCAAAGGTAGTTATATATGCAGTGAGGTGAGTTCACTGAACACAAAAGGTAGCTATGTGCAGTGAGATTAGTTCACTCAACCCAAAGGTAGTTATATATGCAGTGAGGTGAGTTCACTGAACACAAAAGGTAGCTATGTGCAGTGAGGTGAGTTCACTCAACCCAAAGGTAGTTATATATGCAGTGAGGTGAGTTCACTGAACACAACAGGTAGTTAGATGCAGTCAGCTGAGTTCACTCAACACATAGGTAGTTATATATGCAGTGAGGTGAGTTCACTCAACAGAAAAGGTAGATATGCAGTGAGCTGAGTTCACTCAACCCAAAGGTAGTTATATATGCAGTGAGGTGAGTTCACTGAACACAAAAGGTAGCTATGTGCAGTGAGGTGAGTTAACTCAACCCAAAGGTAGTTATATATGCAGTGAGGTAAGTTCACTGAACACAACAGGTAGTTAGATGCAGTCAGCTGAGTTCACTCAACACAAAGGTAGTTATATATGCAGTGAGGTGAGTTCACTCAACCCAAAGGTAGTTATATATGCAGTGAGGTGAGTTCACTGAACACAAAAGGTAGCTATGTGCAGTGAGGTGAGTTCACTCAACCCAAAGGTAGTTATATATGCAGTGAGGTGAGTTCACTGAACACAACAGGTAGTTATATGCAGTGAGGTGAGTTCACTCAACCCATAGGTAGTTATATATGCAGTGAGGTGAGTTCACTGAACACAACAGGTAGTTAGATGCAGTCAGCTGAGTTCACTCAACACAAAGGAAGTTATATATGCAGTGAGGTGAGTTCACTCAACAGAAAAGGTAGATATGCAGTGAGGTGAGTTCACTGAACCCAAAGGTAGTTATATATGCAGTGAGGTGAGTTCACTGAACACAAAAGGTAGCTATGTGCAGTGAGGTGAGTTCACTCAACCCAAAGGTAGTTATATATGCAGTGAGGTGAGTTCACTGAACACAAAAGGTAGCTATGTGCAGTGAGGTGAGTTCACTAAACCCAAAGGTAGTTATATATGCAGTGAGGTGAGTTCACTGAACACAACAGGTAGTTAGATGCAGTCAGCTGAGTTCACTCAACACAAAGGTAGTTATATATACAGTGAGGTGAGTTCACTCAACAGAAAAGGTAGATATGCAGTGAGGAGAGTTCACTCAACCCAAAGGTAGTTATATATGCAGTGAGGTGAGTTCACTGAACACAAAAGGTAGCTATGTGCAGTGAGGTGAGTTCACTCAACCCAAACGTAGTTAGATATGCAGTGAGGTGAGTTCACTGAACACAAAAGGTAGCTATGTGCAGTGAGGTGAGTTCACTAAATCCAAAGGTAGTTATATATGCAGTGAGGTGAGTTCACTGAACACAACAGGTAGTTATATGCAAAGAGGTGAGTTCACTCACCTCACTGCATATATAACTACCTTTGGGTTGAGTGAACTCACCTCTTTGCATATAACTACCTGTTGTGTTCAGTGAACTCACCTCACTGCATATATAACTACCTTTGGATTTAGTGAACTCAGCTGACTGCATCTAACTACCTGTTGTGTTCAGTGAACTCACCTCACTGCATATATAACTACCTTTGGGTTGAGTTCACTGAACACAACAGGTAGTTAGATGCAGTCAGCTGAGTTCACTTAACACAAAGCTAGTTATATATGCAGTGAGGTGAGTTCACTCAACAGAAAAGGTAGATATGCCGTGTGGTGAGTTCACTCAACCCAAAGGTAGTTATATATGCAGTGAGGTGAGTTCACTGAACACAAAAGGTAGCTATGTGCAGTGAGGTTAGTTCACTAAACCCAAAGGTAGTTATATATGCAGTGAGGTGAGTTCACTGAACACAACAGATAGTTTGATGCAGTCAGCTGAGTTCACTCAACACAAAGGTATTTATATATGCAGTGAGGTGAGTTCACTTAACAGAAAAGGTAGATATGCAGTGAGGTGAGTTCACTCAACCCAAAGGTAGTTATATATGCAGTGAGGTGAGTTCACTGAACACAACAGGTAGTTAGATGCAGTCAGCTGAGTTCACTCAACACAAAGGTAGTTATATATGCAGTGAGGTGAGTTCACTCAACAGAAAAGGTAGATATGCAGTAAGGTGAGTTCACTCAACCCAAAGGTAGTTATATATGCAGTGAGGTGAGTTCACTGAACACAAAAGGTAGCTATGTGCAGTGAGGTGAGTTCACTCAACCCAAAGGTAGTTATATATGCAGTGAGGTGAGTTCACTGAACACAAAAGATAGATATGTGCAGTGAGGTGAGTTCACTAAACCCAAAGGTAGTTATATATGCAGTGAGGTGAGTTCACTGAACACAACAGGTAGTTAGATGCAGTCAGCTGAGTTCACTCAACACAAAGGTAGTTATATATGCAGTGAGGTGAGTTCACTCAACAGAAAAGGTAGATATGCAGTGAGGTGAGATCACTCAACCCAAAGGTAGTTATATATGCAGTGAGGTGAGTTCACTGAACACAAAAGGTAGCTATGTGCAGTGAGGTGAGTTCACTCAACCCAAAGGTAGTTAGATATGCAGTGAGGTAAGTTCACTGAACACAAAAGGTAGCCATGTGCAGTGAGGTCAGTTTACTAAATCCAAAGGTAGTTATATATGCAGTGAGGTGAGTTCACTGAACACAACAGGTAGTTAGATGCAGTCAGCTGAGTTCACTCAACACAAAGGTAGTTATATATGCAGTGAGGTGAGTTCACTCAACAGAAAAAGTAGATATGCAGTGAGGTGAGTGAACTCAACCCAAAGGTAGTTATATATGCAGTGAGGTGAGTTCACTCAACACAAGAGGTAGCTATGTGCAGTGAGGTGAGTTCACTCAACCCAAAGGTAGTTATATATGCAGTGAGGTGAGTTCACTGAACACAAAAGGTAGCTATGTGCAGTGAGATTAGTTCACTAAACCCAAAGGTAGTTATATATGCAGTGAGGTGAGGTCACTGAACACAACAGGTAGTTAGATGCAGTCAGCTGAGTTCACTAAACACAAAGGAAGTTATATATGCAGTGAGGTGAGTTCACGCAACAGAAAAGGTAGATATGCAGTGAGGTGAGTTCACTCAACCCAAAGGTAGTTATATATGCAGTGAGGTGAGTTCACTGAACACAAAAGGTAGCTATGTGCAGTGAGGTGAGTTCACTTAACCCAAAGGTAGTTATATATGCAGTGAGGTGAGTTCACTGAACACAAAAGGTAGCTATGTGCAGTGAGGTGAGTTCACTAAACCCAAAGGTAGTTATATATGCAGTGAGGTGAGTTCACTGAACACAACAGGTAGTTAGATGCAGTCAGCTGAGTTCACTCAACACAAAGGTAGTTATATATGCAGTGAGGTGAGTTCACTCAACAGAAAAGGTAGATATGCAGTGAGGTGAGTTCACTCAACCCAAAGGTAGTTATATATGCAGTGAGGTGAGTTCACTGAACACAAAAGGTAGCTATGTGCAGTGAGGTGAGTTCACTAAACCCAAAGGTAGTTATATATGCAGTGAGGTGAGTTCAATGAACACAACAGGTAGTTAGATGCAGTCAGCTGAGTTCACTTAACACAAAGGTAGTTATATATACAGTGAGGTGAGTTCACTCAACAGAAAAGGTAGATATGCAGTGAGGTGAGTTCACTCAACCCAAAGGTAGTTATATATGCAGTGAGGTGCGTTCAATGAACACAAAAGGTAGCTATGTGCAGTGAGGTGAGTTCACTCAACCCAAACGTAGTTAGATATGCAGTGAGGTGAGTTCACTGAACACAAAAGGTAGCTATGTGCAGTGAGGTGAGTTCACTAAATCCAAAGGTAGTTATATATGCAGTGAGGTGAGTTCACTGAACACAACAGGTAGTTATATGCAAAGAGGTGAGTTCACTCAACCCAAAGGTAGTTATATATGCAGTGAGGTGAGTTCACTGAACACAACAGGTAGTTAGATGCAGTCAGCTGAGTTCACTTAACACAAAGGTAGTTATATATGCAGTGAGGTGAGTTCACTCAACAGAAAAGGTAGATATGCCGTGTGGTGAGTTCACTCAACCCAAAGGTAGTTATATATGCAGTGAGGTGAGTTCACTGAACACAAAAGGTAGCTATGTGCAGTGAGATGAGTTCACTCAACCCAAAGGTAGTTATATATGCAGTGAGGTGAGTTCACTGAACACAAAAGGTAGCTATGTGCAGTGAGGTTAGTTCACTAAACCCAAAGGTAGTTATATATGCAGTGAGGTGAGTTCACTGAACACAACAGGTAGTTTGATGCAGTCAGCTGAGTTCACTCAACACAAAGGTAGTTATATATGCAGTGAGGTGAGTTCACTTAACAGAAAAGGTAGATATGCAGTGAGGTGAGTTCACTCAACCCAAAGGTAGTTATATATGCAGTGAGGTGAGTTCAATGAACACAACAGGTAGTTAGATGCAGTCAGCTGAGTTCACTACACACAAAGGTAGTTATATATGCAGTGAGGTGAGTTAACTAAACAGAAAAGGTAGATATGCAGTAAGGTGAGTTCACTCAACCCAAAGGTAGTTATATATGCAGTGAGGTGAGTTCACTGAACACAAAAGGTAGCTATGTGCAGTGAGGTGAGTTCACTCAACCCAAACGTAGTTAGATATGCAGTGAGGTGAGTTCTCTGAACACAAAAGGTAGCTATGTGCAGTGAGGTGAGTTCACTAAATCCAAAGGTAGTTATTTATGCAGCGAGGTGAGTTCACTGAACACAACAGGTAGTTATATGCAAAGAGGTGAGTTCACTAAACCCAAAGGTAGTTATATATGCAGTGAGGTGAGTTCACTGAACACAACAGGTAGTTAGATGCAGTCAGCTGAGTTCACTTAACACAAAGGTAGTTATATATGCAGTGAGGTGAGTTCACTCAACAGAAAAGGTAGATATGCCGTGTGGTGAGTTCACTCAACCCAAAGGTAGTTATATATGCAGTGAGGTGAGTTCACTGAACACAAAAGGTAGCTATGTGCAGTGAGGTTAGTTCACTAAACCCAAAGGTAGTTATATATGCAGTGAGGTGAGTTCACTGAACACAACAGGTAGTTTGATGCAGTCAGCTGAGTTCACTCAACACAAAGGTAGTTATATATGCAGTGAGGTGAGTTCACTTAACAGAAAAGGTAGATATGCAGTGAGGTGAGTTCACTCAACCCAAAGGTAGTTATATATGCAGTGAGGTGAGTTCAATGAACACAACAGGTAGTTAGATGCAGTCAGCTGAGTTCACTACACACAAAGGTAGTTATATATGCAGTGAGGTGAGTTAACTAAACAGAAAAGGTAGATATGCAGTAAGGTAAGTTCACTCAACCCAAAGGTAGTTATATATGCAGTGAGGTGAGTTCACTGAACACAAAAGAAAGCTATGTGCAGTGAGGTGAGTTCACTCAACCCAAACGTAGTTAGATATGCAGTGAGGTGAGTTCACTGAACACAAAAGGTAGCTATGTGCAGTGAGGTGAGTTCACTAAATCCAAAGGTAGTTATTTATGCAGCGAGGTGAGTTCACTGAACACAACAGGTAGTTATATGCAAAGAGGTGAGTTCACTCAACCCAAAGGTAGTTATATATGCAGTGAGGTGAGTTCACTGAACACAACAGGTAGTTAGATGCAGTCAGCTGAGTTCACTTAACACAAAGGTAGTTATATATGCAGTGAGGTGAGTTCACTCAACAGAAAAGGTAGATATGCCGTGTGGTGAGTTCACTCAACCCAAAGGTAGTTATATATGCAGTGAGGTGAGTTCACTGAACACAAAAGGTAGCTATGTGCAGTGAGATGAGTTCACTCAACCCAAAGGTAGTTATATATGCAGTGAGGTGAGTTCACTGAACACAAAAGGTAGCTATGTGCAGTGAGGTTAGTTCACTAAACCCAAAGGTAGTTATATATGCAGTGAGGTGAGTTCACTGAACACAACAGGTAGTTTGATGCAGTCAGCTGAGTTCACTCAACACAAAGGTAGTTATATATGCAGTGAGGTGAGTTCACTTAACAGAAAAGGTAGATATGCAGTGAGGTGAGTTCACTCAACCCAAAGGTAGTTATATATGCAGTGAGGTGAGTTCAATGAACACAACAGGTAGTTAGATGCAGTCAGCTGAGTTCACTCAACACAAAGGTAGTTATATATGCAGTGAGGTGAGTTCACTCAACAGAAAAGGTAGATATGCAGTAAGGTGAGTTCACTCAACCCAAAGGTAGTTATATATGCAGTGAGGTGAGTTCACTGAACACAAAAGGTAGCTATGTGCAGTGAGGTGAGTTCACTCAACCCAAAGGTAGTTATATATGCAGTGAGGTGAGTTCACTGAACACAAAAGATAGCTATGTGCAGTGAGGTGAGTTCACTCAACCCAAAGGTAGTTATATATGCAGTGAGGTGAGTTCACTGAACACAAAACATAGCTATGTGCAGTGAGGTGAGTTCACTCAACCCAAAGGTAGTTATATATGCAGTGAGGTGAGTTCACTGAACACAAAAGGTAGCTATGTGCAGTGAGGTGAGTTCACTAAACCCAAAGGTAGTTATATATGCAGTGAGGTGAGTTCACTGAACACAACAGGTAGTTAGATGCAGTCAGCTGAGTTCACTCAACACAAAGGTAGTTATATATGCAGTGAGGTGAGTTCACTGAACACAAAGGGTAGCTATGTGCAGTGAGGTGAGTTCACTCAACCCAAAGGTAGTTATATATGCAGTGAGGTGAGTTCACTGAACACAAAGGGTAGCTATGTGCAGTGAGGTGAGTTCACTCAACCAAAAGGTAGTTATATATGCAGTGAGGTGAGTTCACTGAACACAAAAGGTAGCCATGTGCAGTGAGGTGAGTTCACTAAACCCAAAGGTAGTTATATATGCAGTGAGGTGAGTTCACTGAACACAAAAGGTAGCTATGTGCTGTGAGGTGAGTTAACTCAACCCAAAGGTAGTTATATATGCAGTGAGGTGAGTTCACTCAACAGAAAAGGTAGATATGCAGTGAGGTGAGTTCACTCAACCCAAAGGTAGTTATATATGCAGTGAGGTGAGTTCACTGAACACAAAAGTAGCTATGTGCAGTGAGGTGAGTTCACTAAATCCAAAGGTAGTTATATATGCAGTGAGGTGAGTTCACTGAACACAAAAGGTAGCTATGTGCAGTGAGGTTAGTTCACTCAACCCAAAGGTAGTTATATATGCAGTGAGGTGAGTTCACTGAACACAAAAGGTAGCTATGTGCAGGGAGATTAGTTCACTAAACCCAAAGGTAGTTATATATGCAGTGAGGTGAGTTCACTGAACACAACAGGTAGTTTGATGCAGTCTGCTGAGTTTACTTAACACAAAGGTAGTTATATATGCAGTGAGGTGAGTTCACTGAACACAAAAGGTAGCTATGTGCAGTGAGGTGAGTTCACTCAACCCAAAGGTAGTTATATATGCAGTGAGGTGAGTTCACTGAACACAACAGATAGTTAGATGCAGTCAGCTGAGTTCACTCAACACAAAGGTAGTTATATATGCAGTGAGGTGAGTTCACTCAACAGAAAAGGTAGATATGCAGTGAGCTGAGTTCACTCAACCCAAAGGTAGTTATATATGCAGTGAGGTGAGTTCACTGAACACAAAAGGTAGCTATGTGCAGTGAGGTGAGTTAACTCAACCCAAAGGTAGTTATATATGCAGTGAGGTAAGTTCACTGAACACAAAAGGTAGTTAGATGCAGTCAGCTGAGTTCACTCAACACAAAGGTAGTTATATATGCAGTGAGGTGAGTTCACTCAACAAAAAGGTAGTTATATATGCAGTGAGGTGAGTTCACTGAACACAATAGGTAGTTATATGCAGTGAGGTGAGTTCACTCAACCCATAGGTAGTTATATATGCAGTGAGGTGAGTTCACTGAACACAACAGGTAGTTAGATGCAGTCAGCTGAGTTCACTCAACACAAAGGTAGTTATATATGCAGTGAGGTGAGTTCACTGAACACAAAAGGTAGCTATGTGCAGTGAGGTGAGTTCACTAAACCCAAAGGTAGTTTTATATGCAGTGAGGTGAGTTCACTGAACACAACAGGTAGTTAGATGCAGTCAGCTGAGTTCACTCAACACAAAGGTAGTTATATGTGCAGTGAGGTGAGTTCACTCAACAGAAAAGGTAGATATGCAGTGAGGTGAGTTCACTCAACCCAAAGGTAGTTATATATGCAGTGAGGTGAGTTCACTGAACACAAAAGGTAGCTATGTGCAATGAGGTGAGTTCACTCAACCCAAACGTAGTTAGATATGCAGTGAGGTGAGTTCACTGAACACAACAGGTAGTTATATGCAAAGAGGTGAGTTCACTCAACCCAAAGGTAGTTATATATGCAGTGAGTTCACTGAACACAACAGGTAGTTAGATGCAGTCAGCTGAGTTCACTTAACACAAAGGTAGTTATATATGCAGTGAGGTGAGTTCACTCAACAGAAAAGGTAGATATGCCGTGTGGTGAGTTCACTCAACCCAAAGGTAGTTATATATGCAGTGAGGTGAGTTCACTGAACACAAAAGGTAGCTATGTGCAGTGAGATGAGTTCACTCAACCCAAAGGTAGTTATATATGCAGTGAGGTGAGTTCACTGAACACAAAAGGTAGCTATGTGCAGTGAGGTTAGTTCACTAAACCCAAAGGTAGTTATATATGCAGTGAGGTGAGTTCACTGAACACAACAGATAGTTTGATGCAGTCAGCTGAGTTCACTCAACACAAAGGTAGTTATATATGCAGTGAGGTGAGTTCACTTAACAGAAAAGGTAGATATGCAGTGAGGTGAGTTCACTCAACCCAAAGGTAGTTATATATGCAGTGAGGTGAGTTCACTGAACACAACAGGTAGTTAGATGCAGTCAGCTGAGTTCACTCAACACAAAGGTAGTTATATATGCAGTGAGGTGAGTTCACTCAACAGAAAAGGTAGATATGCAGTAAGGTGAGTTCACTCAACCCAAAGGTAGTTATATATGCAGTGAGGTGAGTTCACTGAACACAAAAGGTAGCTATGTGCAGTGAGGTGAGTTCACTCAACCCAAAGGTAGTTATATATGCAGTGAGGTGAGTTCACTGAACACAAAAGATAGCTATGTGCAGTGAGGTGAGTTCACTAAACCCAAAGGTAGTTATATATGCAGTGAGGTGAGTTCACTGAACACAACAGGTAGTTAGATGCAGTCAGCTGAGTTCACTCAACACAAAGGTAGTTATATATGCAGTGAGGTGAGTTCACTCAACAGAAAAGGTAGATATGCAGTGAGGTGAGTTCACTCAACCCAAAGGTAGTTATATATGCAGTGAGGTGAGTTCACTGAACACAAAAGGTAGCTATGTGCAGTGAGGTGAGTTCACTAAACCCAAAGGTAGTTATATATGCAGTGAGGTGAGTTCACTGAACACAACAGGTAGTTTGATGCAGTCAGCTGAGTTTTTTTTAACACAAAGGTAGTTATATATGCAGTGAGGTGAGTTCACTGAACACAACAGGTAGTTAGATGCAGTCAGCTGAGTTCACTCAACACAAAGGTAGTTATATGTGCAGTGAGGTGAGTTCACTCAACAGAAAAGGTAGATATGCAGTGAGGTGAGTTCACTCAACCCAAAGGTAGTTATATATGCAGTGAGGTGAGTTCACTGAACACAAAAGGTAGCTATGTGCAGTGAGGTGAGTTCACTCAACCCAAAGGTAGTTATATATGCAGTGAGGTGAGTTCACTGAACACAAAAGGTAGCTATGTGCAGTGAGGTGAGTTCACTAAACCCAAAGGTAGTTATATATGCAGTGAGGTGAGTTCACTGAACACAACAGGTAGTTAGATGCAGTCAGCTGAGTTCACTCAACACAAAGGTAGTTATATATACAGTGAGGTGAGTTCACTGAACACAACAGGTAGTTAGATGCAGTCAGCTGAGTTCACTCAACACAAAGGTAGTTATATGTGCAGTGAGGTGAGTTCACTCAACAGAAAAGGTAGATATGCAGTGAGGTGAGTTCACTCAACCCAAAGGTAGTTATATATGCAGTGAGGTGAGTTCACTGAACACAAAAGGGAGCTATGTGCAGTGAGGTGAGTTCACTAAACCCAAAGGTAGTTATAAATGCAGTGAGGTGAGTTCACTGAACACAACAGGTAGTTAGATGCAGTCAGCTGAGTTCACTCAACACAAAGGTAGTTATATATACAGTGAGGTGAGTTCACTCAACAGAAAAGTTAGATATGCAGTGAGGTGAGTTCACTCAACCCAAAGGTAGTTATATATGCAGTGAGGTGCGTTCACTGAACACAAAAGGTAGCTATGTGCAGTGAGGTGAGTTCACTCAACCCAAACGTAGTTAGATATGCAGTGAGGTGAGTTCACTGAACACAAAAGGTAGCTATGTGCAGTGAGGTGAGTTCACTAAATCCAAAGGTAGTTATATATGCAGTGAGGTGAGTTCACTGAACACAACAGGTAGTTATATGCAAAGAGGTGAGCTCACTTAACCCAAAGGTAGTTATATATGCAGTGAGGTGAGTTCACTGAACACAACAGGTAGTTAGATGCAGTCAGCTGAGTTCACTTAACACAAAGGTAGTTATATATGCAGTGAGGTGAGTTCACTCAACAGAAAAGGTAGATATGCCGTGTGGTGAGTTCACTCAACCCAAAGGTAGTTATATATGCAGTGAGGTGAGTTCACTGAACACAAAAGGTAGCTATGTGCAGTGAGGTTAGTTCACTAAACCCAAAGGTAGTTATATATGCAGTGAGGTGAGTTCACTGAACACAACAGATAGTTTGATGCAGTCAGCTGAGTTCACTCAACACAAAGGTAGTTATATATGCAGTGAGGTGAGTTCACTCAACAGAAAAGGTAGATATGCAGTGAGGTGAGTTCACTCAACACAAAGGTAGTTATATATGCAGTGAGGTGAGTTCACTGAACACAACAGGTAGTTAGATGCAGTCAGCTGAGTTCACTCAACACAAAGGTAGTTATATATGCAGTGAGGTGAGTTCACTGAACACAAAAGATAGCTATGTGCAGTGAGGTGAGTTCACTCAACCCAAAGGTAGTTATATATGCAGTGAGGTGAGTTCACTGAACACAAAAGATAGCTATGTGCAGTGAGGTGAGTTCACTAAACCCAAAGGTTGTTATATATGCAGTGAGGTGAGTTCACTGAACACAACAGGTAGTTAGATGCAGTCAGCTGAGTTCACTCAACACAAAGGTAGTTATATATGCAGTGAGGCGAGTTCACTCAACAGAAAAGGTAGATATGCAGTGAGGTGAGTTCACTCAACCCAAAGGTAGTTATATATGCAGTGAGGTGAGTTCACTGAACACAAAAGGTAGCTATGTGCAGTGAGGTGAGTTCACTAAACCCAAAGGTAGTTATATATGCAGTGAGGTGAGTTCACTGAACACAACAGGTAGTTAGATGCAGTCAGCTGAGATCACTCAACACAAAGGTAGTTATATGTACAGTGAGGTGAGTTCACTCAACAGAAAAGGTAGATATGCAGTGAGGTGAGTTCACTCAACCCAAAGGTAGTTATATATGCAGTGAGGTGAGTTCACTGAACACAAAAGGTAGCTATGTGCAGTGAGGTGAGTTCACTCAACCCAAACGTAGTTAGATATGCAGTGAGGTGAGTTCACTGAACACAAAAGGTAGCTATGTGCAGTGAGGTGAGTTCACTAAATCCAAAGGTAGTTATATATGCAGTGAGGTGAGTTCACTGAACACAACAGGTAGTTATATGCAAAGAGGTGAGCTCACTCAACCCAAAGGTAGTTATATATGCAGTGAGGTTAGTTCACTGAACACAACAGGTAGTTAGATGCAGTCAGCTGAGTTCACTTAACACAAAGGTAGTTATATATGCAGTGAGGTGAGTTCACTCAACAGAAAAGGTAGATATGCCGTGTGGTGAGTTCACTCAACCCAAAGGTAGTTATATATGCAGTGAGGTGAGTTCACTGAACACAAAAGGTAGCTATGTGCAGTGAGGTTAGTTCACTAAACCCAAAGGTAGTTATATATGCAGTGAGGTGAGTTCACTGAACACAACAGATAGTTTGATGCAGTCAGCTGAGTTCACTCAACACAAAGGTAGTTATATATGCAGTGAGGTGAGTTCACTTAACAGAAAAGGTAGATATGCAGTGAGGTGAGTTCACTCAACCCAAAGGTAGTTATATATGCAGTGAGGTGAGTTCACTGAACACAACAGGTAGTTAGATGCAGTCAGC
Source organism: Hyperolius riggenbachi (assembly GCF_040937935.1). Lineage (NCBI taxonomy): Eukaryota > Metazoa > Chordata > Amphibia > Anura > Hyperoliidae > Hyperolius > Hyperolius riggenbachi. Next base: position 320,621,491 of record NC_090646.1, on the reverse strand, counting down.
TGAGTTCACTCAACACAAAGGTAGTTATATATGCAGTGAGGTGAGTTCACTCAACAGAAAAGGTAGATATGCAGTAAGGTGAGTTCACTCAACCCAAAGGTAGTTATATATGCAGTGAGGTGAGTTCACTGAACACAAAAGGTAGCTATGTGCAGTGAGGTGAGTTCACTCAACCCAAAGGTAGTTATATATGCAGTGAGGTGAGTTCACTGAACACAAAAGATAGCTATGTGCAGTGAGGTGAGTTCACTCAACCCAAAGGTAGTTATATAGGCAGTGAGGTGAGTTCACTGAACACAAAAGGTAGCTATGTGCAGTGAGGTGAGTTCACTCAACCCAAAGGTAGTTATATATGCAGTGAGGTGAGTTCACTGAACACAACAGGTAGTTAGATGCAGTCAGCTGAGTTCACTCAACATAAAGGTAGTTATATATGCAGTGAGGTGAGTTCACTCAACAGAAAAGGTAGATATGCAGTGAGGTGAGTTCACTTAACACAAAGGTAGTTATATATGCAGTGAGGACAGTTCACTGAACACAAAAGGTAGCTATGTGCAGTGAGGTGAGTTCACTCAACCCAAAGGTAGTTATATATGCAGTGGGGTGAGTTCACTGAACACAACAGGTAGTTAGATGCAGTCAGCTGAGTTCACTGAACCCAAAGGTAGTTATATATGCAGTGAGGTGAGTTCACTGAACACAAAAGGTAGCTATGTGCAGTGAGGTGAGTTCACTCAACCCAAAGGTAGTTATATATGCAGTGGGGTGAGTTCACTGAACACAACAGGTAGTTAGATGCAGTCAGCTGAGTTCACTGAACTCAAAGGTAGTTATATATGCAGTGAGGTGAGTTTACTGAACACAAAAGGTAGCTATGTGCAGTGAGGTGAGTTCACTCAACCCAAAGGTAGTTATTTATGCAGTGAGGTGAGTTCACGTAACACAAAAGGTAGCTATGTGCAGTGAGGTGAGTTAACTCAACCCAAAGGTAGTTATATATGCAGTGAGGTGAGTTCACTGGAAACAGTAAATTCGGGCGCCTGAGGCTAGTGGACAAATCGGGCGCCGCCATTCACTTCTATAATAAATATCGTTTAATGGGCGCCCGGTAGGAAAAAAGGGCGCTATAGAAAACTAACGTTTTAAAAGCGGCGCCCGGAGACTTAATGTTTTATTACTGTTTCTCATGATTACACATTATTTAATGATTTGTACATGTTTAAATATTATTTTTAAACGAAAACCAGTACAATATTTTTTCCAAACATTATTTTTAAACGAAAAACATTATTTTTTTTTTTTTTACATTATTTTTAAACGAAAAAAATAACAGGGGGGTCTTAGGTTTAGGCACCAACAGGGGGGTCTTAGGTTTAGGCACCAACAGGGGGTCTTAGGTTTAGGCACCAAAAGGGGGGTCTTAGGTTTAGGCACCAAAAGGGGGGTCTTAGGTTTAGGCACCAAAAGGGGGGTCTTAGGTTTAGGCACCAACAGGGGGGTCTTAGGTTTAGGCACCAACAGGGGGGTCTTAGGTTTAGGCACCAACAGGGGGGTCTTAGGTTTAGGCACTAACAGGGGGGTCTTAGGTTTAGGCACCAACAGGGGGGTCTTAGGTTTAGGCACTAACAGGGGGGTCTAGGGGTTAGGGGTAGGTACAGGGAGGGTTACTTAGGCACCAACAGGGGGGGTCTTAGGTTTAGGCATCAACAGGGGGGTCTAGGGGTTAGGGGTAGGTACAGGGAGGGTTACTTAGTAATTTTTTTTTTAAACGTTATTATGCGTTTCATTATTTAAACGAAAGATTAACGTTTTTACAATTGCCGATTTAATACACATTATTTAATGATTTATAACGTTTAAAAACATTACTTTTAAACGAAATACATTTTTAAACGTAATCCATGTTTATCGTTAAAAACCCGACGCCCTTTTTTCCCATCGCCCCTTTTTAACGTACGCAGATCACTGAACACAAAAGGTAGTTGGATGCAGTCAGCTGAGTTCACTCAACACAAAGGTAGTTATATATGTAGTGAGGTGAGTTCACTCAACAGAAAAGGTAGATATGCGGTGAGGTGAGTTCACTCAACCCATAGGTAGTTATATATGCAGTGAGGTGAGTTCACTGAACACAAAGGGTAGCTATGTGCAGTGAGGTGAGTTCACTCAACCCAAAGATAGTTATATATGCAGTGAGATGAGTTCACTGAACACAAAAGGTAGCTATGTGCAGTGAGGTGAGTTCACTAAACCCAAAGGTAGTTATACATGCAGTGAGGTGAGTTCACTGAACACAACAGGTAGTTTGATGCAGTCAGCTGAGTTCACTGAACCCAAAGGTGGTTATATATGCAGTGAGGTGAGTTCACTGAACACAAAGGGTAGCTATGTGCAGTGAGGTGAGTTCACTCAACCCAAAGGTAGTTATTTATGCAGTGAGGTGAGTTCACGTAACACAAAAGGTAGCTATGTGCAGTGAGGTGAGTTAACTCAACCCAAAGGTAGTTATATATGCAGTGAGGTGAGTTCACTGAACACAAAAGGTAGTTAGATGCAGTCAGCTGAGTTCACTCAACACAAAGGTAGTTATATATGTAGTGAGGTGAGTTCACTCAACAGAAAAGGTAGATATGCAGTGAGGTGAGTTCACTCAACCCAAAGGTAGTTATATATGCAGTGAGGTGAGTTCACTGAACACAAAAGGTAGCTATGTGCAGTGAGGTGAGTTCACTCAACCGAAAGGTAGTTATATATGCAGTGAGGTGAGTTCACTGAACACAAAAGGTAGCTATGTGCAGTGAGGTGAGTTCACTAAATCCAAAGTTAGTTATATATGCAGTGAGGTGAGTTCACTGAACACAACAGGTAGTTATATGCAGTGAGGTGAGTTCACTCAACCCATAGGTAGTTATATATGCAGTGAGGTGAGTTCACTGAACACAAAGGGTAGCTATGTGCAGTGAGGTGAGTTCACTCAACCCAAAGATAGTTATATATGCAGTGAGATGAGTTCACTGAACACAAAAGGTAGCTATGTGCAGTGAGGTGAGTTCACTAAACCCAAAGGTAGTTATATATGCAGTGAGGTGAGTTCACTGAACACAACAGGTAGTTTGATGCAGTCAGCTGAGTTCACTCAACACAAAGGTGGTTATATATGCAGTGAGGTGAGTTCACTGAACACAAAGGGTAGCTATGTGCAGTGAGGTGAGTTCACTCAACCCAAATATAGTTATATATGCAGTGAGGTGAGTTCACTGAACACAAAAGGTAGCTATGTGCAGTGAGGTGAGTTCACTAAACCCAAAGGTAGTTATATATGCAGTGAGGTGAGTTCACTGAACACAACAGGTAGTTTGATGGAGTCAGCTGAGTTCACTCAACACAAAGGTAGTTATATATGCAGTGAGGTGAATTCACTTAACAGAAAAGGTAGATATGCAGTGAGGTGAGTTCACTCAACCCAAAGGTAGTTATATATGCAGTGAGGTGAGTTCACTGAACACAACAGGTAGCAATATGCAGTGAGGTGAGTTCACTCAACCCAAAGGTAGTTATCTATGCAGTGAGGTGAGTTCACTGAACACAACAGGTAGTTAGATGCAGTCAGCTGAGTTCACTCAACACAAAGGTAGTTATATATGCAGTGAGGTGAGTTCACTCAACAGAAAAGGTAGATATGCAGTGAGGTGAGTTCACTCAACCCAAAGGTAGTTATATATGCAGTGAGGTGAGTTCACTGAACACAAAACGTAGCTATGTGCAGTGAGGTGAGTTCTCTCAACTCAAAGGTAGTTATATATGCAGTGAGGTGAGTTCACTCAACACAAAAGGTAGCTATGTGCAGTGAGATTAGTTCACTAAACCCAAAGGTAGTTATATATGCAGTGAGGTGAGTTCACTGAACACAACAGGTAGTTTGATGCAGTCAGCTGAGTTCACTTAACACAAAGGTAGTTATATATGCAGTGAGGTGAGTTCACTGAACACAAAAGGTAGCTATGTGCAGTGAGGTGAGTTCACTCAACCCAAAGGTAGTTATATATGCAGTAAGGTGAGTTCACTTAACACAAAAGGTAGATATGTGCAGTGAGGTGAGTTCACTCAACCCAAAGGTAGTTATATATGCAGTGAGGTGAGTTCACTCAACAGAAAAGGTAGATATGCAGTGAGCTGAGTTCACTCAACCCAAATGTAGTTATATATGCAGTGAGGTGAGTTCACTGAACACAAAAGGTAGCTATGTGCAGTGAGGTGAGTTCACTCAACCCAAAGGTAGTTATATATGCAGTGAGGTGAGTTCACTAAACAGAAAAAGGTAGATATGCAGTGAGGTGAGTTCACTCAACCCAAAGGTAGTTATATATGCAGTGAGGTGAGTTCACTGAACACAAAAGGTAGCTATGTGCAGTGAGCTGAGTTCACTCAACCCAAAGGTAGTTATATATGCAGTGAGGTGAGTTCACTGAACACAAAAGGTAGCTATGTGCAGTGAGGTGAGTTCACTAAACCCAAAGGTAGTTATATATGCAGTGAGGTGAGTTCACTGAACACAACAGGTAGTTAGATGCAGTCAGCTGAGTTCGCTTAACACAAAGGTAGTTATATATGCAGTGAGGTGAGTTCACTCAACCCAAAGGTAGTTATATATGCAGTGAGGTGAGTTCACTGAACACAAAAGGTAGTTAGATGCAGTCAGCTGAGTTCACTCAACACAAAGGTAGTTATATATGTAGTGAGGTGAGTTCACTCAACAGAAAAGGTAGATATGCAGTGAGGTGAGTTCACTCAACCCAAAGGTAGTTATATATGCAGTGAGGTGAGTTCACTGAACACAACAGGTAGTTAGATGCAGTCAGCTGAGTTCACTCAACACAAAGGTAGTTATATATGCAGTGAGGTGAGTTCACTCAACAGAAAAGGTAGATATGCAGTAAGGTGAGTTCACTCAACCCAAAGGTAGTTATATATGCAGTGAGGTGAGTTCACTGAACACAAAAGGTAGCTATGTGCAGTGAGGTGAGTTCACTCAACCCAAACGTAGTTAGATATGCAGTGAGGTGAGTTCACTGAACACAAAAGGTAGCTATGTGCAGTGAGGTGAGTTCACTAAATCCAAAGGTAGTTATATATGCAGTGAGGTGAGTTCACTGAACACAACAGGTAGTTATATGCAAAGAGGTGAGCTCACTCAACCCAAAGGTAGTTATATATGCAGTGAGTTGAGTTCACTGAACACAACAGGTAGTTAGATGCAGTCAGCTGAGTTCACTTAACACAAAGGTAGTTATATATGCAGTGAGGTGAGTTCACTCAACAGAAAAGGTAGATATGCCGTGTGGTGAGTTCACTCAACCCAAAGGTAGTTATATATGCAGTGAGGTGAGTTCACTGAACACAAAAGGTAGCTATGTGCAGTGAGGTTAGTTCACTAAACCCAAAGGTAGTTATATATGCAGTGAGGTGAGTTCACTGAACACAACAGATAGTTTGATGCAGTCAGCTGAGTTCACTCAACACAAAGGTAGTTATATATGCAGTGAGGTGAGTTCACTTAACAGAAAAGGTAGATATGCAGTGAGGTGAGTTCACTCAACCCAAAGGTAGTTATATATGCAGTGAGGTGAGTTCACTGAACACAACAGGTAGTTAGATGCAGTCAGCTGAGTTCACTCAACACAAAGGTAGTTATATATGCAGTGAGGTGAGTTCACTCAACAGAAAAGGTAGATATGCAGTAAGGTGAGTTCACTCAACCCAAAGGTAGTTATATATGCAGTGAGGTGAGTTCACTGAACACAAAAGGTAGCTATGTGCAGTGAGGTGAGTTCACTCAACCCAAAGGTAGTTATATATGCAGTGAGGTGAGTTCACTGAACACAAAAGATAGCTATGTGCAGTGAGGTGAGTTCACTCAACCCAAAGGTAGTTATATAGGCAGTGAGGTGAGTTCACTGAACACAAAAGGTAGCTATGTGCAGTGAGGTGAGTTCACTCAACCCAAAGGTAGTTATATATGCAGTGAGGTGAGTTCACTGAACACAACAGGTAGTTAGATGCAGTCAGCTGAGTTCACTCAACATAAAGGTAGTTATATATGCAGTGAGGTGAGTTCACTGAACACAAAGGTAGTTATATATGCAGTGAGGACAGTTCACTGAACACAAAAGGTAGCTATGTGCAGTGAGGTGAGTTCACTCAACCCAAAGGTAGTTATATATGCAGTGGGGTGAGTTCACTGAACACAACAGGTAGTTAGATGCAGTCAGCTGAGTTCACTGAACCCAAAGGTAGTTATATATGCAGTGAGGTGAGTTCACTGAACACAAAAGGTAGCTATGTGCAGTGAGGTGAGTTCACTCAACCCAAAGGTAGTTATATATGCAGTGGGGTGAGTTCACTCAACAGAAAAGGTAGATATGCAGTGAGCTGAGTTCACTCAACCCAAAGGTAGTTATATATGCAGTGAGGTGAGTTCACTGAACACAAAAGGTAGCTATGTGCAGTGAGGTGAGTTAACTCAACCCAAAGGTAGTTATATATGCAGTGAGGTAAGTTCACTGAACACAAAAGGTAGTTAGATGCAGTCAGCTGAGTTCACTCAACACAAAGGTAGTTATATATGCAGTGAGGTGAGTTCACTCAACAAAAAGGTAGTTATATATGCAGTGAGGTGAGTTCACTGAACACAATAGGTAGTTATATGCAGTGAGGTGAGTTCACTCAACCCATAGGTAGTTATATATGCAGTGAGGTGAGTTCACTGAACACAACAGGTAGTTAGATGCAGTCAGCTGAGTTCACTCAACACAAAGGTAGTTATATATGCAGTGAGGTGAGTTCACTGAACACAAAAGGTAGCTATGTGCAGTGAGGTGAGTTCACTAAACCCAAAGGTAGTTTTATATGCAGTGAGGTGAGTTCACTGAACACAACAGGTAGTTAGATGCAGTCAGCTGAGTTCACTCAACACAAAGGTAGTTATATGTGCAGTGAGGTGAGTTCACTCAACAGAAAAGGTAGATATGCAGTGAGGTGAGTTCACTCAACCCAAAGGTAGTTATATATGCAGTGAGGTGAGTTCACTGAACACAAAAGGTAGCTATGTGCAATGAGGTGAGTTCACTCAACCCAAACGTAGTTAGATATGCAGTGAGGTGAGTTCACTGAACACAACAGGTAGTTATATGCAAAGAGGTGAGTTCACTCAACCCAAAGGTAGTTATATATGCAGTGAGTTCACTGAACACAACAGGTAGTTAGATGCAGTCAGCTGAGTTCACTTAACACAAAGGTAGTTATATATGCAGTGAGGTGAGTTCACTCAACAGAAAAGGTAGATATGCCGTGTGGTGAGTTCACTCAACCCAAAGGTAGTTATATATGCAGTGAGGTGAGTTCACTGAACACAAAAGGTAGCTATGTGCAGTGAGACGAGTTCACTCAACCCAAAGGTAGTTATATATGCAGTGAGGTGAGTTCACTGAACACAAAAGGTAGCTATGTGCAGTGAGGTTAGTTCACTAAACCCAAAGGTAGTTATATATGCAGTGAGGTGAGTTCACTGAACACAACAGATAGTTTGATGCAGTCAGCTGAGTTCACTCAACACAAAGGTAGTTATATATGCAGTGAGGTGAGTTCACTTAACAGAAAAGGTAGATATGCAGTGAGGTGAGTTCACTCAACCCAAAGGTAGTTATATATGCAGTGAGGTGAGTTCACTGAACACAACAGGTAGTTAGATGCAGTCAGCTGAGTTCACTCAACACAAAGGTAGTTATATATGCAGTGAGGTGAGTTCACTCAACAGAAAAGGTAGATATGCAGTAAGGTGAGTTCACTCAACCCAAAGGTAGTTATATATGCAGTGAGGTGAGTTCACTGAACACAAAAGGTAGCTATGTGCAGTGAGGTGAGTTCACTCAACCCAAAGGTAGTTATATATGCAGTGAGGTGAGTTCACTGAACACAAAAGATAGCTATGTGCAGTGAGGTGAGTTCACTAAACCCAAAGGTAGTTATATATGCAGTGAGGTGAGTTCACTGAACACAACAGGTAGTTAGATGCAGTCAGCTGAGTTCACTCAACACAAAGGTAGTTATATATGCAGTGAGGTGAGTTCACTCAACAGAAAAGGTAGATATGCAGTGAGGTGAGTTCACTCAACCCAAAGGTAGTTATATATGCAGTGAGGTGAGTTCACTGAACACAAAAGGTAGCTATGTGCAGTGAGGTGAGTTCACTAAACCCAAAGGTAGTTATATATGCAGTGAGGTGAGTTCACTGAACACAACAGGTAGTTTGATGCAGTCAGCTGAGTTTTTTTTAACACAAAGGTAGTTATATATGCAGTGAGGTGAGTTCACTGAACACAACAGGTAGTTAGATGCAGTCAGCTGAGTTCACTCAACACAAAGGTAGTTATATGTGCAGTGAGGTGAGTTCACTCAACAGAAAAGGTAGATATGCAGTGAGGTGAGTTCACTCAACCCAAAGGTAGTTATATATGCAGTGAGGTGAGTTCACTGAACACAAAAGGTAGCTATGTGCAGTGAGGTGAGTTCACTCAACCCAAAGGTAGTTATATATGCAGTGAGGTGAGTTCACTGAACACAAAAGGTAGCTATGTGCAGTGAGGTGAGTTCACTAAACCCAAAGGTAGTTATATATGCAGTGAGGTGAGTTCACTGAACACAACAGGTAGTTAGATGCAGTCAGCTGAGTTCACTCAACACAAAGGTAGTTATATATACAGTGAGGTGAGTTCACTGAACACAACAGGTAGTTAGATGCAGTCAGCTGAGTTCACTCAACACAAAGGTAGTTATATGTGCAGTGAGGTGAGTTCACTCAACAGAAAAGGTAGATATGCAGTGAGGTGAGTTCACTCAACCCAAAGGTAGTTATATATGCAGTGAGGTGAGTTCACTGAACACAAAAGGGAGCTATGTGCAGTGAGGTGAGTTCACTAAACCCAAAGGTAGTTATAAATGCAGTGAGGTGAGTTCACTGAACACAACAGGTAGTTAGATGCAGTCAGCTGAGTTCACTCAACACAAAGGTAGTTATATATACAGTGAGGTGAGTTCACTCAACAGAAAAGTTAGATATGCAGTGAGGTGAGTTCACTCAACCCAAAGGTAGTTATATATGCAGTGAGGTGCGTTCACTGAACACAAAAGGTAGCTATGTGCAGTGAGGTGAGTTCACTCAACCCAAACGTAGTTAGATATGCAGTGAGGTGAGTTCACTGAACACAAAAGGTAGCTATGTGCAGTGAGGTGAGTTCACTAAATCCAAAGGTAGTTATATATGCAGTGAGGTGAGTTCACTGAACACAACAGGTAGTTATATGCAAAGAGGTGAGCTCACTTAACCCAAAGGTAGTTATATATGCAGTGAGGTGAGTTCACTGAACACAACAGGTAGTTAGATGCAGTCAGCTGAGTTCACTTAACACAAAGGTAGTTATATATGCAGTGAGGTGAGTTCACTCAACAGAAAAGGTAGATATGCCGTGTGGTGAGTTCACTCAACCCAAAGGTAGTTATATATGCAGTGAGGTGAGTTCACTGAACACAAAAGGTAGCTATGTGCAGTGAGGTTAGTTCACTAAACCCAAAGGTAGTTATATATGCAGTGAGGTGAGTTCACTGAACACAACAGATAGTTTGATGCAGTCAGCTGAGTTCACTCAACACAAAGGTAGTTATATATGCAGTGAGGTGAGTTCACTCAACAGAAAAGGTAGATATGCAGTGAGGTGAGTTCACTCAACACAAAGGTAGTTATATATGCAGTGAGGTGAGTTCACTGAACACAACAGGTAGTTAGATGCAGTCAGCTGAGTTCACTCAACACAAAGGTAGTTATATATGCAGTGAGGTGAGTTCACTGAACACAAAAGATAGCTATGTGCAGTGAGGTGAGTTCACTCAACCCAAAGGTAGTTATATATGCAGTGAGGTGAGTTCACTGAACACAAAAGATAGCTATGTGCAGTGAGGTGAGTTCACTAAACCCAAAGGTTGTTATATATGCAGTGAGGTGAGTTCACTGAACACAACAGGTAGTTAGATGCAGTCAGCTGAGTTCACTCAACACAAAGGTAGTTATATATGCAGTGAGGCGAGTTCACTCAACAGAAAAGGTAGATATGCAGTGAGGTGAGTTCACTCAACCCAAAGGTAGTTATATATGCAGTGAGGTGAGTTCACTGAACACAAAAGGTAGCTATGTGCAGTGAGGTGAGTTCACTAAACCCAAAGGTAGTTATATATGCAGTGAGGTGAGTTCACTGAACACAACAGGTAGTTAGATGCAGTCAGCTGAGATCACTCAACACAAAGGTAGTTATATGTACAGTGAGGTGAGTTCACTCAACAGAAAAGGTAGATATGCAGTGAGGTGAGTTCACTCAACCCAAAGGTAGTTATATATGCAGTGAGGTGAGTTCACTGAACACAAAAGGTAGCTATGTGCAGTGAGGTGAGTTCACTCAACCCAAACGTAGTTAGATATGCAGTGAGGTGAGTTCACTGAACACAAAAGGTAGCTATGTGCAGTGAGGTGAGTTCACTAAATCCAAAGGTAGTTATATATGCAGTGAGGTGAGTTCACTGAACACAACAGGTAGTTATATGCAAAGAGGTGAGCTCACTCAACCCAAAGGTAGTTATATATGCAGTGAGGTTAGTTCACTGAACACAACAGGTAGTTAGATGCAGTCAGCTGAGTTCACTTAACACAAAGGTAGTTATATATGCAGTGAGGTGAGTTCACTCAACAGAAAAGGTAGATATGCCGTGTGGTGAGTTCACTCAACCCAAAGGTAGTTATATATGCAGTGAGGTGAGTTCACTGAACACAAAAGGTAGCTATGTGCAGTGAGGTTAGTTCACTAAACCCAAAGGTAGTTATATATGCAGTGAGGTGAGTTCACTGAACACAACAGATAGTTTGATGCAGTCAGCTGAGTTCACTCAACACAAAGGTAGTTATATATGCAGTGAGGTGAGTTCACTTAACAGAAAAGGTAGATATGCAGTGAGGTGAGTTCACTCAACCCAAAGGTAGTTATATATGCAGTGAGGTGAGTTCACTGAACACAACAGGTAGTTAGATGCAGTCAGCTGAGTTCACTCAACACAAAGGTAGTTATATATGCAGTGAGGTGAGTTCACTCAACAGAAAAGGTAGATATGCAGTAAGGTGAGTTCACTCAACCCAAAGGTAGTTATATATGCAGTGAGGTGAGTTCACTGAACACAAAAGGTAGCTATGTGCAGTGAGGTGAGTTCACTCAACCCAAAGGTAGTTATATATGCAGTGAGGTGAGTTCACTGAACACAAAAGATAGCTATGTGCAGTGAGGTGAGTTCACTCAACCCAAAGGTAGTTATATAGGCAGTGAGGTGAGTTCACTGAACACAAAAGGTAGCTATGTGCAGTGAGGTGAGTTCACTCAACCCAAAGGTAGTTATATATGCAGTGAGGTGAGTTCACTGAACACAACAGGTAGTTAGATGCAGTCAGCTGAGTTCACTCAACATAAAGGTAGTTATATATGCAGTGAGGTGAGTTCACTCAACAGAAAAGGTAGATATGCAGTGAGGTGAGTTCACTTAACACAAAGGTAGTTATATATGCAGTGAGGACAGTTCACTGAACACAAAAGGTAGCTATGTGCAGTGAGGTGAGTTCACTCAACCCAAAGGTAGTTATATATGCAGTGGGGTGAGTTCACTGAACACAACAGGTAGTTAGATGCAGTCAGCTGAGTTCACTGAACCCAAAGGTAGTTATATATGCAGTGAGGTGAGTTCACTGAACACAAAAGGTAGCTATGTGCAGTGAGGTGAGTTCACTCAACCCAAAGGTAGTTATATATGCAGTGGGGTGAGTTCACTGAACACAACAGGTAGTTAGATGCAGTCAGCTGAGTTCACTGAACTCAAAGGTAGTTATATATGCAGTGAGGTGAGTTTACTGAACACAAAAGGTAGCTATGTGCAGTGAGGTGAGTTCACTCAACCCAAAGGTAGTTATTTATGCAGTGAGGTGAGTTCACGTAACACAAAAGGTAGCTATGTGCAGTGAGGTGAGTTAACTCAACCCAAAGGTAGTTATATATGCAGTGAGGTGAGTTCACTGGAAACAGTAAATTCGGGCGCCTGAGGCTAGTGGACAAATCGGGCGCCGCCATTCACTTCTATAATAAATATCGTTTAATGGGCGCCCGGTAGGAAAAAAGGGCGCTATAGAAAACTAACGTTTTAAAAGCGGCGCCCGGAGACTTAATGTTTTATTACTGTTTCTCATGATTACACATTATTTAATGATTTGTACATGTTTAAATATTATTTTTAAACGAAAACCAGTACAATATTTTTTCCAAACATTATTTTTAAACGAAAAACATTATTTTTTTTTTTTTTACATTATTTTTAAACGAAAAAAATAACAGGGGGGTCTTAGGTTTAGGCACCAACAGGGGGGTCTTAGGTTTAGGCACCAACAGGGGGGTCTTAGGTTTAGGCACCAACAGGGGGTCTTAGGTTTAGGCACCAAAAGGGGGGTCTTAGGTTTAGGCACCAAAAGGGGGGTCTTAGGTTTAGGCACCAACAGGGGGGTCTTAGGTTTAGGCACCAACAGGGGGGTCTTAGGTTTAGGCACCAACAGGGGGGTCTTAGGTTTAGGCACTAACAGGGGGGTCTTAGGTTTAGGCACCAACAGGGGGGTCTTAGGTTTAGGCACTAACAGGGGGGTCTAGGGGTTAGGGGTAGGTACAGGGAGGGTTACTTAGGCACCAACAGGGGGGGTCTTAGGTTTAGGCATCAACAGGGGGGTCTAGGGGTTAGGGGTAGGTACAGGGAGGGTTACTTAGTAATTTTTTTTTTAAACGTTATTATGCGTTTCATTATTTAAACGAAAGATTAACGTTTTTACAATTGCCGATTTAATACACATTATTTAATGATTTATAACGTTTAAAAACATTACTTTTAAACGAAATACATTTTTAAACGTAATCCATGTTTATCGTTAAAAACCCGACGCCCTTTTTTCCCATCGCCCCTTTTTAACGTACGCAGATCACTGAACACAAAAGGTAGTTGGATGCAGTCAGCTGAGTTCACTCAACACAAAGGTAGTTATATATGTAGTGAGGTGAGTTCACTCAACAGAAAAGGTAGATATGCGGTGAGGTGAGTTCACTCAACCCATAGGTAGTTATATATGCAGTGAGGTGAGTTCACTGAACACAAAGGGTAGCTATGTGCAGTGAGGTGAGTTCACTCAACCCAAAGATAGTTATATATGCAGTGAGATGAGTTCACTGAACACAAAAGGTAGCTATGTGCAGTGAGGTGAGTTCACTAAACCCAAAGGTAGTTATACATGCAGTGAGGTGAGTTCACTGAACACAACAGGTAGTTTGATGCAGTCAGCTGAGTTCACTGAACCCAAAGGTGGTTATATATGCAGTGAGGTGAGTTCACTGAACACAAAGGGTAGCTATGTGCAGTGAGGTGAGTTCACTCAACCCAAAGGTAGTTATTTATGCAGTGAGGTGAGTTCACGTAACACAAAAGGTAGCTATGTGCAGTGAGGTGAGTTAACTCAACCCAAAGGTAGTTATATATGCAGTGAGGTGAGTTCACTGAACACAAAAGGTAGTTAGATGCAGTCAGCTGAGTTCACTCAACACAAAGGTAGTTATATATGTAGTGAGGTGAGTTCACTCAACAGAAAAGGTAGATATGCAGTGAGGTGAGTTCACTCAACCCAAAGGTAGTTATATATGCAGTGAGGTGAGTTCACTGAACACAAAAGGTAGCTATGTGCAGTGAGGTGAGTTCACTCAACCGAAAGGTAGTTATATATGCAGTGAGGTGAGTTCACTGAACACAAAAGGTAGCTATGTGCAGTGAGGTGAGTTCACTAAATCCAAAGTTAGTTATATATGCAGTGAGGTGAGTTCACTGAACACAACAGGTAGTTATATGCAGTGAGGTGAGTTCACTCAACCCATAGGTAGTTATATATGCAGTGAGGTGAGTTCACTGAACACAAAGGGTAGCTATGTGCAGTGAGGTGAGTTCACTCAACCCAAAGATAGTTATTTATGCAGTGAGATGAGTTCACTGAACACAAAAGGTAGCTATGTGCAGTGAGGTGAGTTCACTAAACCCAAAGGTAGTTATATATGCAGTGAGGTGAGTTCACTGAACACAACAGGTAGTTTGATGCAGTCAGCTGAGTTCACTCAACACAAAGGTGGTTATATATGCAGTGAGGTGAGTTCACTGAACACAAAGGGTAGCTATGTGCAGTGAGGTGAGTTCACTCAACCCAAATATAGTTATATATGCAGTGAGGTGAGTTCACTGAACACAAAAGGTAGCTATGTGCAGTGAGGTGAGTTCACTAAACCCAAAGGTAGTTATATATGCAGTGAGGTGAGTTCACTGAACACAACAGGTAGTTTGATGGAGTCAGCTGAGTTCACTCAACACAAAGGTAGTTATATATGCAGTGAGGTGAATTCACTTAACAGAAAAGGTAGATATGCAGTGAGGTGAGTTCACTCAACCCAAAGGTAGTTATATATGCAGTGAGGTGAGTTCACTGAACACAACAGGTAGCAATATGCAGTGAGGTGAGTTCACTCAACCCAAAGGTAGTTATCTATGCAGTGAGGTGAGTTCACTGAACACAACAGGTAGTTAGATGCAGTCAGCTGAGTTCACTCAACACAAAGGTAGTTATATATGCAGTGAGGTGAGTTCACTCAACAGAAAAGGTAGATATGCAGTGAGGTGAGTTCACTCAACCCAAAGGTAGTTATATATGCAGTGAGGTGAGTTCACTGAACACAAAACGTAGCTATGTGCAGTGAGGTGAGTTCTCTCAACTCAAAGGTAGTTATATATGCAGTGAGGTGAGTTCACTCAACACAAAAGGTAGCTATGTGCAGTGAGATTAGTTCACTAAACCCAAAGGTAGTTATATATGCAGTGAGGTGAGTTCACTGAACACAACAGGTAGTTTGATGCAGTCAGCTGAGTTCACTTAACACAAAGGTAGTTATATATGCAGTGAGGTGAGTTCACTGAACACAAAAGGTAGCTATGTGCAGTGAGGTGAGTTCACTCAACCCAAAGGTAGTTATATATGCAGTAAGGTGAGTTCACTTAACACAAAAGGTAGATATGTGCAGTGAGGTGAGTTCACTCAACCCAAAGGTAGTTATATATGCAGTGAGGTGAGTTCACTCAACAGAAAAGGTAGATATGCAGTGAGCTGAGTTCACTCAACCCAAATGTAGTTATATATGCAGTGAGGTGAGTTCACTGAACACAAAAGGTAGCTATGTGCAGTGAGGTGAGTTCACTCAACCCAAAGGTAGTTATATATGCAGTGAGGTGAGTTCACTAAACAGAAAAAGGTAGATATGCAGTGAGGTGAGTTCACTCAACCCAAAGGTAGTTATATATGCAGTGAGGTGAGTTCACTGAACACAAAAGGTAGCTATGTGCAGTGAGCTGAGTTCACTCAACCCAAAGGTAGTTATATATGCAGTGAGGTGAGTTCACTGAACACAAAAGGTAGCTATGTGCAGTGAGGTGAGTTCACTAAACCCAAAGGTAGTTATATATGCAGTGAGGTGAGTTCACTGAACACAACAGGTAGTTAGATGCAGTCAGCTGAGTTCGCTTAACACAAAGGTAGTTATATATGCAGTGAGGTGAGTTCACTCAACCCAAAGGTAGTTATATATGCAGTGAGGTGAGTTCACTGAACACAAAAGGTAGTTAGATGCAGTCAGCTGAGTTCACTCAACACAAAGGTAGTTATATATGTAGTGAGGTGAGTTCACTCAACAGAAAAGGTAGATATGCAGTGAGGTGAGTTCACTCAACCCAAAGGTAGTTATATATGCAGTGAGGTGAGTTCACTGAACACAACAGGTAGTTAGATGCAGTCAGCTGAGTTCACTCAACACAAAGGTAGTTATATATGCAGTGAGGTGAGTTCACTCAACAGAAAAGGTAGATATGCAGTAAGGTGAGTTCACTCAACCCAAAGGTAGTTATATATGCAGTGAGGTGAGTTCACTGAACACAAAAGGTAGCTATGTGCAGTGAGGTGAGTTCACTCAACCCAAACGTAGTTAGATATGCAGTGAGGTGAGTTCACTGAACACAAAAGGTAGCTATGTGCAGTGAGGTGAGTTCACTAAATCCAAAGGTAGTTATATATGCAGTGAGGTGAGTTCACTGAACACAACAGGTAGTTATATGCAAAGAGGTGAGCTCACTCAACCCAAAGGTAGTTATATATGCAGTGAGTTGAGTTCACTGAACACAACAGGTAGTTAGATGCAGTCAGCTGAGTTCACTTAACACAAAGGTAGTTATATATGCAGTGAGGTGAGTTCACTCAACAGAAAAGGTAGATATGCCGTGTGGTGAGTTCACTCAACCCAAAGGTAGTTATATATGCAGTGAGGTGAGTTCACTGAACACAAAAGGTAGCTATGTGCAGTGAGGTTAGTTCACTAAACCCAAAGGTAGTTATATATGCAGTGAGGTGAGTTCACTGAACACAACAGATAGTTTGATGCAGTCAGCTGAGTTCACTCAACACAAAGGTAGTTATATATGCAGTGAGGTGAGTTCACTTAACAGAAAAGGTAGATATGCAGTGAGGTGAGTTCACTCAACCCAAAGGTAGTTATATATGCAGTGAGGTGAGTTCACTGAACACAACAGGTAGTTAGATGCAGTCAGCTGAGTTCACTCAACACAAAGGTAGTTATATATGCAGTGAGGTGAGTTCACTCAACAGAAAAGGTAGATATGCAGTAAGGTGAGTTCACTCAACCCAAAGGTAGTTATATATGCAGTGAGGTGAGTTCACTGAACACAAAAGGTAGCTATGTGCAGTGAGGTGAGTTCACTCAACCCAAAGGTAGTTATATATGCAGTGAGGTGAGTTCACTGAACACAAAAGATAGCTATGTGCAGTGAGGTGAGTTCACTCAACCCAAAGGTAGTTATATAGGCAGTGAGGTGAGTTCACTGAACACAAAAGGTAGCTATGTGCAGTGAGGTGAGTTCACTCAACCCAAAGGTAGTTATATATGCAGTGAGGTGAGTTCACTGAACACAACAGGTAGTTAGATGCAGTCAGCTGAGTTCACTCAACATAAAGGTAGTTATATATGCAGTGAGGTGAGTTCACTGAACACAAAGGTAGTTATATATGCAGTGAGGACAGTTCACTGAACACAAAAGGTAGCTATGTGCAGTGAGGTGAGTTCACTCAACCCAAAGGTAGTTATATATGCAGTGGGGTGAGTTCACTGAACACAACAGGTAGTTAGATGCAGTCAGCTGAGTTCACTGAACCCAAAGGTAGTTATATATGCAGTGAGGTGAGTTCACTGAACACAAAAGGTAGCTATGTGCAGTGAGGTGAGTTCACTCAACCCAAAGGTAGTTATATATGCAGTGGGGTGAGTTCACTGAACACAACAGGTAGTTAGATGCAGTCAGCTGAGTTCACTGAACTCAAAGGTAGTTATATATGCAGTGAGGTGAGTTTACTGAACACAAAAGGTAGCTATGTGCAGTGAGGTGAGTTCACTCAACCCAAAGGTAGTTATTTATGCAGTGAGGTGAGTTCACGTAACACAAAAGGTAGCTATGTGCAGTGAGGTGAGTTAACTCAACCCAAAGGTAGTTATATATGCAGTGAGGTGAGTTCACTGGAAACAGTAAATTCGGGCGCCTGAGGCTAGTGGACAAATCGGGCGCCGCCATTCACTTCTATAATAAATATCGTTTAATGGGCGCCCGGTAGGAAAAAAGGGCGCCGGAGAAAACTAAGGTTTTAAAAGCGGCGCCCGGAGACTTAATGTTTTATTACTGTTTCTCATGATTACACATTATTTAATGATTTGTACATGTTTAAATATTATTTTTAAACGAAAACCAGTACAATATTTTTTCCAAACATTATTTTTAAACGAAAAACATTATTTTTTTTTTTTTTTTTTTTTTACATTATTTTTAAACGGAAAAAATAACAGGGGGGTCTTAGGTTTAGGCACCAACAGGGGGGTCTTAGGTTTAGGCACCAACAGGGGGGTCTTAGGTTTAGGCACCAACAGGGGGTCTTAGGTTTAGGCACCAAAAGGGGGGTCTTAGGTTTAGGCACCAACAGGGGGGTCTTAGGTTTAGGCACCAACAGGGGGGTCTTAGGTTTAGGCACCAACAGGGGGGTCTTAGGTTTAGGCACCAACAGGGGGGTCTTAGGTTTAGGCACTAACAGGGGGGTCTTAGGTTTAGGCACCAACAGGGGGGTCTTAGGTTTAGGCACTAACAGGGGGGTCTAGGGGTTAGGGGTAGGTACAGGGAGGGTTACTTAGGCACCAACAGGGGGGGTCTTAGGTTTAGGCATCAACAGGGGGGTCTAGGGGTTAGGGGTAGGTACAGGGAGGGTTACTTAGTAAATTTTTTTTTAAACGTTATTATGCGTTTCATTATTTAAACGAAAGATTAACGTTTTTACAATTGCCGATTTAATACACATTATTTAATGATTTATAACGTTTAAAAACATTACTTTTAAACGAAATACATTTTTAAACGTAATCCATGTTTATCGTTAAAAACCCGACGCCCTTTTTTCCCATCGCCCCTTTTTAACGTACGTAGATCACTGAACACAAAAGGTAGTTGGATGCAGTCAGCTGAGTTCACTCAACACAAAGGTAGTTATATATGTAGTGAGGTGAGTTCACTCAACAGAAAAGGTAGATATGCGGTGAGGTGAGTTCACTCAACCCATAGGAAGTTATATATGCAGTGAGGTGAGTTCACTGAACACAAAGGGTAGCTATGTGCAGTGAGGTGAGTTCACTCAACCCAAAGATAGTTATATATGCAGTGAGATGAGTTCACTGAACACAAAAGGTAGCTATGTGCAGTGAGGTGAGTTCACTAAACCCAAAGGTAGTTATATATGCAGTGAGGTGAGTTCACTGAACACAACAGGTAGTTTGATGCAGTCAGCTGAGTTCACTGAACCCAAAGGTGGTTATATATGCAGTGAGGTGAGTTCACTGAACACAAAGGGTAGCTATGTGCAGTGAGGTGAGTTCACTCAACCCAAAGGTAGTTATTTATGCAGTGAGGTGAGTTCACGTAACACAAAAGGTAGCTATGTGCAGTGAGGTGAGTTAACTCAACCCAAAGGTAGTTATATATGCAGTGAGGTGAGTTCACTGAACACAAAAGGTAGTTAGATGCAGTCAGCTGAGTTCACTCAACACAAAGGTAGTTATATATGTAGTGAGGTGAGTTCACTCAACAGAAAAGGTAGATATGCAGTGAGGTGAGTTCACTCAACCCAAAGGTAGTTATATATGCAGTGAGGTGAGTTCACTGAACACAAAAGGTAGCTATGTGCAGTGAGGTGAGTTCACTAAATCCAAAGTTAGTTATATATGCAGTGAGGTGAGTTCACTGAACACAACAGGTAGTTATATGCAGTGAGGTGAGTTCACTCAACCCATAGGTAGTTATATATGCAGTGAGGTGAGTTCACTAAATCCAAAGGTAGTTATATATGCAGTGAGGTGAGTTCACTGAACACAAAAGGTAGCTATGTGCAGTGAGGTGAGTTCACTCAGCCCAAAGGTAGTTATATATGCAGTGAGGTGAGTTCACTGAACACAAAAGGTAGCTATGTGCAGTGAGGTGAGTTCACTCAACCCAAAGGTAGTTATATATGCAGTGAGGTGAGTTCACTGAACACAACAGGTAGTTATATGCAGTGAGGTGAGTTTACTCAACCCAAAGGTAGTTCTATATGCAGTGAGGTGAGTTCACTGAACATAACAGGTAGTTAGATGCAGTCAGCTGAGTTCACTCAACCCAAAGGTATTTTTATATGCAGTGAGGTGAGTTCACTGAACACAAAAGGTAGCTATGTGCAGTGAGGTGAGTTCACTCAACCCAAAGGTAATTTTATATGCAGTGAGGTGAGTTCACTGAACACAAAAGGTAGCTATGTGCAGTGAGGTGAGTTCACTAAACCCAAAGGTAGTTATATATGCAGTGAGGTGAGTTCGCTGAACACAACAGGTAGTTATATGCAGTGAGGTGAGTTCACTCAACCCAAAGGAAGTTATCTATGCAGTGAGGTGAGTTCACTGAACACAACAGGTATTTAGATGCAGTCAGCTGAGTTCACTCAACCCAAAGGTAGTTATATATGCAGTGAGGTGAGTTCACTCAACAGAAAAGGTAGATATGCAGTGAGGTGAGTTCACTCAACCCAAAGGTAGTTATATATGCAGTGAGGTGAGTTCACTGAACACAACAGGTAGTTAGATGCAGTCAGCTGAGTTCACTCAACACAAAGGTAGTTATATATGCAGTGAGGTGAGTTCACTCAACCCAAAGGTAGTTATATATGCAGTGAGGTGAATTCACTGAACACAAAAGGTAGCTATGTGCAGTGAGGTGAGTTCACTAAACCCAAAGGTAGTTATATATGCAGTGAGGTGAGTTTACTTAACACAACAGGTAGTTTGATGCAGTCAGCTGAGTTCACTCAACCCAAAGGTAGTTATATATGCAGTGAGGTGAGTTCACTGAACACAACAGGTAGTTATATGCAGTGAGGTGAGTTCACTCAACCCAAAGGTAGTTATATATGCAGTGAGGTGAGTTCACTGAACACAACAGGTAGTTATATGCAGTGAGGTGAGTTCACTCAACCCAAAGGTAGTTATATATGCAGTGAGGTGAGTTCACTGAACACAAAAGGTAGCTTTGTGCAGTGAGGTGAGTTCACTCAACCCAAAGGTAGTTATATATGCAGTGAGGTGAGTTCACTGAACACAAAAGGTAGCTATGTGCAGTGAGGTGAGTTCACTCAACCCAAAGGTAGTTATATACGCAGTGAGGTGAGTTCACTGAACACAACAGGTAGTTAGATGCAGTCAGCTGAGTTCACTCAACACAAAGGTAGTTATATATGCAGTGAGGTGAGTTCACTCAACAGAAAAGGTAGATATGCAGTGAGCTGAGTTCCTTCAACACAAAGGTAGTTATATATGCAGTGAGGAGAGTTCACTGAACACAAAAGGTAGCTATGTGCAGTAAGGTGAGTTCACTCAACCCAAAGGTAGTTATATATGCAGTGAGGTGAGTTCACTGAACACAACAGGTAGTTAGATGCAGTCAGCTGAGTTCACTCAACACAAAGGTAGTTATATATGCAGTGAGGTGAGTTCACTCAACAGAAAAGGTAGATATGCAGAGAGGTGAGTTCACTCAACCCAAAGGTAGTTATATATGTAGTGAGGTGAGTTCACTGAACACAAAAGGTAGCTATGTGCAGTGAGGTTAGTTCACTCAACCCAAAGGTAGTTATATATGCAGTGAGGTGAGTTCACTGAACACAAAAGGTAGCTACAGTGGTGTAAAAAACTATTTGCCCCCTTCCTGATTTCTTATTCTTTTGCATGTTTGTCACACTTAAATGTTTCTGCTCATCAAAAACCGTTAACTATTAGTCAAAGATAACATAATTGAACACAAAATGCAGTTTTAAATGATGGTTTTTATTATTTAGTGAGGAAAAAAAAACCTCCAAATCTACATGGCCCTGTGTGAAAAAGTGATTGCCCCCCTTGTTAAAAAATAACTTAACTGTGGTTTATCACACCTGAGTTCAATTTCTGTAGTCACCCCCAGGCCTGATTACTGCCACACCTGTTTCAATCAAGAAATCACTTAAATAGGAGCTATCTGACACAGAGAAGTAGACCAAAAGCACCTCAAAAGCTAGACATCATGCCAAGATCCAAAGAAATTCAGGAACAAATGAGAACAAAGTACTGTAATTGAGATCTATCAGTCTGGTAAAGGTTATAAAGCCATTTCTAAAGCTTTGGGACTCCAGCGAACCACAGTGAGAGCCATTATCCACACATGGCAAAAACATGGAACAGTGATGAACCTTCCCAGGAGTGGCTGGCCGACCAAAATTACCCCAAGAGCGCAGAGAAAACTCATCCGAGAGGCCACAAAAGACCCCAGGACAACATATAAAGAACTGCAGGCCTCACTTGCCTCAATTAAGGTCATTGTTCATGACTCCACCATAAGAAAGAGACTGGGCAAAAACGGTCTGCATGGCAGATATCCAAGGCGCAAACCACTTTTAAGCAAAAAGAACATTAAGGCTTGTCTCAATTTTGCTAAAAATACATCTCAATGATTGGCAAGACTTTTGGGAAAATACCTTGTGGACCACCGAGACAAAAGTTGAACTTTTTAGAAGGTGCGTGTCCCATTACATCTGGCGTAGAAGTAACACAGCATTTCAGCAAAAGAACATCATACCAACAGTAAAGTATGGTGGTGGTAGTGTGATGGTCTGGGGTTGTTTTGCTGCTTCAGGACCTGGAAGGCTTGCTGTGATAGATGGAACCATGAATTCTACTGTCTACCAAAAAATCCTGAAGGAGAATGTCTGGCCATCTGTTTGTCAACTCAAGCTGAAGCGATCTTGGGTGCTGCAGCAGGACAATGACCCAAAACACATCAGCAAATCCACCTCTGAATGGCTGAAGAAAAACAAAATGAAGACTTTGGAGTGGCCTAGTCAAAGTCCTGACCTGAATCCTATTGAGATGTTGTGGCATGACCTTAAAAAGGCGGTTCATGCTAGAAAACCCTCAAATAAAGCTGAATTACAACAATTCTGCAAAGATGAGTGGGCCAAAATTCCTCCAGAGCGCTGTAAAAGACTCGTTGCAAGTTATCGCAAACGCTTGATTGCAGTTATTGCTGCTAAGGGTGGCCCAATCAGTTATTAGGTTCAGGGGGCAATTTCTTTTTCACACAGGGCCATGTAGGTTTTAAGTTATGTTTCTCACTAAATCATAAAAACCATCATTTAAAACTGCATTTTGGGTTCAATTATGTTATCTTTGACTAATTGTTAACAGTTTTTGATGAGCAGAAACATTTAAGTGTGACAAACATGCAAAAGAATAAGAAATCAGGAAGGGGGCAAATAGTTTTTCACACCACTGTATGTGCAGTGAGGTGAGTTAACTCAACCCAAAGGTAGTTATATATGCAGTGAGGTGAGTTCACTGAACACAACAGGTAGTTAGATACAGTCAGCTGAGTTCACTCAACACAAAGGTAGTTATATATGCAGTGAGGTGAGTTCAATCAACAGAAAAGGTAGATATGCAGTGAGGTGAGTTCACTCAACCCAAAGGTAGTTATATATGCAGTGAGGTGAGTTCACTGAACACAAAAGGTAGCTATGTGCAGTGAGGTGAGTTCACTCAACCCAAAGGTAGTTATATATGCAGTGAGGTGAGTTCACTGAACAAAAAATGTAGCTATGTGCAGTAAGGTGAGTTCACTAAATCCAAAGGTAGTTATATATGCAGTGAGGTGAGTTCACTGAACACAACAGGTAGTTATATGCAGTGAGGTGAGTTCACTCAACCCAAAGGTAGTTATATATGCAGTGAGGTGAGTTCACTGAACACAAAAGGTAGCCAAGTGCAGTGAGGTGAGTTCACTCAACCCAAAGGTAGTTATATTTGCAGTGAGGTGAGTTCACTGAACACAAAAGGTAGCTATGTGCAGTGAGGTGAGTTCACTCAACCCAAAGGTAGTTATATATGCAGTGAGGTGAGTTCACTGAACACAACAGGTAGTTTGATGCAGTCAGCTGAGTTCACTCAACACAAAGGTAGTTATATATGCAGTGAGGTGAGTTCACTGAACACAACAGGTAGTTAGATGCAGTCAGCTGAGTTCACTCAACCCAAAGGTAGTTATATATGCAGTGAGGTGAGTTCACTCAACAGAAAAGGTAGATATGCAGTGAGGTGAGTTCACTCAACCCAAAGGTAGTTATATATGCAGTGAGGTGAGTTCACTGAACACAAAAGGTAGCTATGTGCAGTGAGGTGAGTTCACTCAACCCAAAGGTAGTTATATATGCAGTGAGGTGAGTTCACTGAACACAAAAGGTAGCTATGTGCAGTGAGGTGAGTTCACTAAATCCAAAGGTAGTTATATATGCAGTGAGGTGAGTTCACTGAACACAACAGGTAGTTATATGCAGTGAGGTGAGTTAACTCAACCCAAAGGTAGTTATATATGCAGTGAGGTGAGTTCACTGAACATGCAGTCAGCTGAGTTCACTCAACACAAAGGTAGTTATATATGCAGTGAGGTGAGTTCACTCAACAGAAAAGGTAGATATGCAGTGAGGTGAGTTCACTCAACCCAAAGGTAGTTATATATGCAGTGAGGTGAGTTCACTGAACATGCAGTCAGCTGAGTTCACTCAACACAAAGGTAGTTATATATGCAGTGAGGTTAGTTCACTCAACAGAAAAGGTAGATATGCAGTGAGGTGAGTTCACTCAACACAAAGGTAGTTATATATGCAGTGAGGTGAGTTCACTGAACACAACAGGTAGTTAGATGCAGTCAGCTGAGTTCACTCAACACAAAGGTAGTTATATATGCAGTGAGGTGAGTTCACTCAACAGAAAAGGTAGATATGCAGTGAGGTGAGTTCACTCAACCCAAAGGTAGTTATATATGCAGTGAGGTGAGTTCACTGAACACAACAGGTAGTTAGATGCAGTCAGCTGAGTTCACTCAACACAAAGGTAGTTAATTAGTTATATGCATTGAGGTGAGTTCACTCAATAGAAAAGGTAGATATGCAGTGAGGTGAGTTCACTCAACTTAAAAGGTCGTTATATGCAGTGAGGCAAGTTCACTCAATACAAAAGGTAGCTATGTGCAGCGAGGTGGGTTCACTCAACACAAACGTAGGTGTATGCAGTGATGAGGTGGGTTAACTAAACACAACAGGTACTTGTAGTAGGTAAATGCAGTACTGGGTGGGTAGTACAATGTGCAGCTCCCTGTCACACACACAGGTAGTCACTGAATGTGCTGCTGAATGCTGTTGGGCTGCTGGCAGTGGGACACACACATTATGAATTAGCAATGCTTTCTAAGCAACACAAATGTCTCACACACACACAGGTAGTCACTGAATGTGCTGCGGCTGATGCTGCTGGCAGTGGGACACACAGTATGAATTAGCAATGCTGTCTAAAAAACACAAGTGTCAGTTTCAAACACAACAAAAAAAAAAAATTATCCTATTGAGATGTTGTGGCATGACCTTAAAAAGGCGGTTCATGCTAGAAAACCCTCAAATAAAGCTGAATTACAACAATTCTGCAAAGATGAGTGGGCCAAAATTCCTCCAGAGCGCTGTAAAAGACTCGTTGCAAGTTATCGCAAACGCTTGAT
Organism: Hyperolius riggenbachi; assembly: GCF_040937935.1. Lineage (NCBI taxonomy): Eukaryota > Metazoa > Chordata > Amphibia > Anura > Hyperoliidae > Hyperolius > Hyperolius riggenbachi. The sequence continues at coordinate 320,596,090 of NC_090646.1, read as the reverse complement.
TGCAGTTATTGCTGCTAAGGGTGGCCCAATCAGTTATTAGGTTCAGGGGGCAATTTCTTTTTCACACAGGGCCATGTAGGTTTTAAGTTATGTTTCTCACTAAATAATAAAAACCATCATTTAAAACTGCATTTTGGGTTCAATTATGTTATCTTTGACTAATAGTTAACAGTTTTTGATGAGCAGAAACATTTAAGTGTGACAAACATGCAAAAGAATAAGAAATCAGGAAGGGGGCAAATAGTTTTTCACACCACTGTATGTGCAGTGAGGTGAGTTAACTCAACCCAAAGGTAGTTATATATGCAGTGAGGTGAGTTCACTGAACACAACAGGTAGTTAGATGCAGTCAGCTGAGTTCACTCAACACAAAGGTAGTTATATATGCAGTGAGGTGAGTTCAATCAACAGAAAAGGTAGATATGCAGTGAGGTGAGTTCACTCAACCCAAAGGTAGTTATATATGCAGTGAGGTGAGTTCACTGAACAAAAAAGGTAGCTATGTGCAGTGGTGGGTTCACAGAACAGGTATGCAGTGATGGGTTCACAGCACAGGTATGCAGTGGCAGGTTCACTGAACAGGTATGCAGTGATGGGTTCACAGCACAGGTATGCAGTGGTGGGTTCACAAAACAGGTATGCAGTGGTGGGTTCACAGCACAGGTATGCAGTGGCAGGTTCACTGAACAGGTATGCAGTGATGGGTTCACAGCACAGGTATGCAGTGGCAGGTTCACTGAACAGGTATGCAGTGATGGGTTCACAGCACAGGTATGCAGTGGTGGGTTCACAGAACAGGTATGCAGTGGTGGGTTCACAGCACAGGTATGCAGTGGCAGGTTCACTGAACAGGTATGCAGTGATGGGTTCAGAGAACAGGTATGCAGTGGCAGGTTCACTGAACAGGTATGCAGTGGTGGGTTCACAGTACAGGTATGCAGTGGTGGGTTCACAGAACAGGTATGCAGCCAGCCAGGAACAAGTTAAGCCTAACTAATCTTTCCCTGAGAGACAGTCTGCAGCAGCTCGCCCTACTCTCACTAACGCAGGCAGCACACGAGTGACCGTAATGGCCGCCGCTGCCTGCCTTATATAAGGGGGGGGTGGAGCTCCAGGGGCTAGTGTAGCCTAATTGGCTACACTGGGCCTGCTGACTGTGATGTAGAGGGTCAAAGTTGACCCTCAAGGTGCATTATGGGGCGAACCGAACTTCCGCAAAGGTTCGCCAGCGGGACGCGAACGCGGACCACCGAAGTTCGCGTGGAACCGTTCGCCGGCGAACCGTTCGGCCCATCTCTACAGCTGTCCCTAGTCTGTCTCTAGCAGGCACACGAGTGAGGCTAATGGCCGCCGGAGCCTGCCTTATATAAGGAGGGGGTGGGGCTCCAGGGCTTAGTATAGCCGGATTGGCTACAATGCGCCTGCTGACTGTGATGCAGAGGGTCAAAGTTGACCCTCATAGAGCATTATGGGGCGAATTAAACTTCCGGGAAAGTTCGAACCACCCGAAGTTCGCCTGGAACCGTTCGCCGGCGAACCGTTCGGCCCATCTCTACTGGGGAGGCAGATGGGCGAAAGTGCATAAATAAAATAATGATATACATTACCTGGATGGCTCTGAAGTTTTGGAAATGCACAACACATACAAACTTGGTCCCAGGTGGGAATCTTATTGTTGACTAAGAAATGTTTAAGCAAAAGGAATCCCCATGATTTCCACCATAGGAAAGACTCAGGTTCCAAACTTGGTACAAAATCTGGGTCCTTGAAAATAGGTGGTAGGGGTGGTATTGTGGTTTGGAGTAATCTAGAGGTTCGTACTCTATGCCATATTGTAAGAGAGTGGTAAGATAGTAGAGGTAGAGTTCTATATTTAGCCAAATTAGCTTAGGCGGGTGATTATAATAATGCCTTAAGGCAGGGATGTCAAACCGGTCCTACGAGGGCCAAGGTCCTCGCACCTTGACTGACACAGCTCAAATTAATTGATAGGTCTGAATCAGGAAAGGTGTGGTCCATCAGGTAGAACACATTCCTCTCTTTCTCAGTCCGTCGGACTCCATCCTAAACACTGGCATAGAGCTGGCCCTCCAGGCCTGGAATTTGACACTTGCGCCTTAAAGGGAACCTAAACTGAGAGGGATATGGATGTTTCCTTTTAAACAATACCAGTTGCTTGTCAGTCCTGCTGATCTCTTTGATTGCAGTAGTAGCTTAATCACACACCTGAAACAAGCATGCAGATAATCCAGTCTGACTTCAGTCAGAGCACCTGATCTGCATGCTTGTTGAGGGGCTGTGGCTAAAAGTATTAGAGACACAGGATCAGCAGGAGAGTCGGGCAACTGGTATTATTTTAAATGGAAAAATCCATATCCTTCTCAGTTTAGGTTCCCTTTAAGGGAAACTGGTGCAAAGAGGTCCTGTTCTATTTGGGCCCACAGAGGGGAATTTTTCTCAGAGTGCAGTGGGGTGAGCTGTGCAACCTATGTAGCAGAGTGATTCCAGAATGGAGAAGAGCTTGTACTCTGGAAGGAAGTACCTCCTTAAGATGGAGGCTCAGACTCCTTTAAGAAAGCAGAGAGGGGTGGGAACAACTCCTGAGGAGATAAAAGCTTCCTTCTCCCATCCCCACATGTCCAGAAGTGCACAGGCTGATGAGAGAGTGGGAGTTGAGGCATGTTACACTCCTCCAGCCAGGCTGCACTTCCCAGCTAAGAAGCGTGCTCTCAGCTTCTTGACAGGACAGGGGGCAGCATTACTGAAGACCTCAACTCCTGATTCCTGCTTGGCAGCTCATCCAAGTGCTGTCTACAAAGTGGGGTGGAACTCCAGACAACAGTCCTGCCTGGAGACTCCCAGAGCCGACGCTATAATTCAGGCAGAGAAGGCAGCTGCCCCAGGGCCCCGGCCGCCTGGGGGGCCCCAGGCCCCCGCTGGCAGCAAACAAAAAATCTGCGCAGCCTGGGACACATGTATGCCTGCTGTGCTGCAGCTGCTCTGCTGCGCTGCCTGTGTGTCCTTCCTGCCCCTGGGCTGTGACTCCTGTCCTGCCTGGTGCCTGGAGACTGCGAGCTAAATTTGAGCCACCAGAGAGCTGGGGAGCGGGCCGAGCGGAGAGGAAGGAAGAAGAGATACATATCGCCGGTTCCAGCGTCGCGTCGGGTCTCCATGGATACCACCCGGCGCTGCGTCCTTACTGAGCCAGCCTTCATCCACTCTGCACTGCCTGCCGGCTCCACCTCCTGGTCCTGGATGGATGCACAGCAGGCATGGACATTAGTGCGTGGACGTCCATGCCTGCGAGGAAAGTGGAGAGGACGTCGCGTCACGTGACCTTCGTGATGTCATCAACAAGCCTGGCTGGCGGCATCAGCGTGCAGAGTCTGGGGACTGGAGAGCAGCGGAGGCGGAGCCTGACTGACAGTGACTCGTATACATGGGCAAGTCAGTCAGGCAAATCTGGTTAATATACAAGGTTACGTGGATGTGCGCGGGGAGGGATGGGATGGGGGGGGGCAAGGCAATCTTTGGAAGTGATGGGGGTTTAGTTGTGTTTTTTTTTATTTATTAGTAATGTGGTGGGGTAGATGAGATCCTGAGGCCTGGGGGGGGGGGGGGGGCTGGGGGGGCTTTGGTGGTGATGGGGGTTTAGTTGTGGGTTTTTTTTTTATTAGTAATGTGGTGGGGGAGCGGGGAGATGAGATCCTTATGCCTGGGGCGAGGGGGTTAGCGGGGGGGGGGGGGGGGGCTTTGGTGGTGATGGGGGTTTAGTTGTGAGGTTTTTTTTAAATTAGTATTATGTGTAAGGGGGGGGGGGCTCGGGGAGGGAGGGGATTCTCATTTGCCACCCAGCTAGGTCAGGCCAGCTTCCTCAATGTGGTGGGGGAGATGAGATCCTGCCTGGGGGGGTTAGCCTGGGGTGGGGGGGGGCTTTGGTGGTGATGGGGGTTCAGTTGTAGTTTGTTTTTTTTGTATTAGTATTATGTGTAAGGGGGGGGGGGGGCTCGGGGAGGGAGGGGGATTCCCATTTGCCACCCAGCTAGGCCAGGCCAGCTTCATCAATATGGTGGGGGAGATGAGATCCTGGTGACTGGGGGGGCCTTTGGTGGTGATGGGGGTTTAGTTGTGGGTTTTTTTTAATTAGTATTATGTGCAAGAGGGGACTCGGGGAGGGAGGGGGATTCCCATTTGCCACCCAGCTATACCAGCTTCATCAATGTGGTGGGGGAGATCCTGATGCCTGGCCTGCCGCTAAATTCTTTTTTTTTCATTTGTATGTGTAAGGGGGGGACTCAGGGAGGGAGGGGGATTCCCATTTGCTACCCAGCTTCAGTCAGTGTAGGGGGAGGGGGGGGGGGATCCTGCTGCCTGGCCTGCCACTACATTATTTTTTTTAATTAGTATGTGTAGGGGGGGGGGGGGGGGACTCAGGGAGGGAGGGGGATTCTATTTGCCGCCCAGAATCAATAATTGTAAGGGGGGGATCCTGCTGCCTGCCCCCCCCCCCCCCCCCGGCTCACCTGGGTGCCCCCCGTCCCCACTTCCCCTGCAGCTAGCAGTGTTTTAAAGGTATAAACATATTAAATTATAGTAGTAATATAATATTTACCAGAAGTACAAGAGCTGGGCACTTCTGCCCACACCGCTCGACGTTGCTTTTGGCAATGACGCCCAATGAAATACAGAGGGCGTCATTGCCGGAAGTGATGTCGAGCGGTGTTGGTGGAAGTGCCAGGCTCCGTACTTCTGGTAAATATCCTATATAATAAAACCCTAGTGTCTCTGCACCCCTGTGCTGTGTGTCCGTGCTGTTTTTGCCAGGGCTGTGGAGTCGGAGTCGTGGAGTCGGAGTTGGGGCAATTTTGGGTGCCTGGAGTCGGAGTCGGGAAAATATGCACCGACTCCGACTCTTACTGAATTTAAACTGTAATTAAAATAGAAAATATGATAAAATGTTATATTTCTCAGATAATAGTCATCATAAATAATTTACATATACAGTAATAGCTCTGCTTAGTCCACAAAAATGAAATAAATCAATCAAAATTATTTACTTGTGCTGCTTCAATAAAGCAGTCCCCGTATTTTTAAAGTCAGATATACATATCTGATTGCGACTGTATATATGATGTGTACACAGGAATCTCTTATATATACTAAGAATAAAGCCTGATGTGTAGCCGTGTCACTAATAGAGATGGTCAATGAGATGGAAATAATTCTGCGTTGATTCTGATTTATACAAATGTACGAGCAAATTACTTTGCTCATGAAATCAAATAATTTGATATGTTGTTAAAATTTGGTTTGGTGACTACGAATTAAATGGTACCTGAGACGGATGAAAAGAAAAGTTTTATACATACCTGGGGCTTCTTCCAACCCCCTTCAGGCTAATCAGTCCCTCGCTGTCCACCTCCACCACCTGGATCTTCTGCTATGAGTCCTGGTCATTCAGCCAGTCAGCGCAAAAGTGCTGCGCAGGTGTAGTACGCTCCCGGCGGCGAAGTGTGTGCATGCGCACTACGCCAGACTGGCTCAAGTACCTGGACTCATAGCAGAAGATCTAGTTGGCGGAGGAGGACAATGAGGGACTTATTAGCCTGAAGGGGGTTGGAGGAAGCCCCAGGTATGTATAAAACTTTAATTTCATCTGTCTAAGGTTTACTTTGTTACACAGTAGTACTATACTCTACATATGCACTCTCCACAGAGCTGCAGAGAATCCACTGAGAATGTTGTGCACATTGAACACAGAGGTGTTGTCTATCACTCATAAACCTGGTTCAGATTGTGCATGAAGAATGTGTAATAGAGGAAGAATCTCCTTATTCCCCTGCAGAGTACCTGCACATCGCTCTTATATGTACCCACAGTTACATTGCCTAGGACCTGATAGATGTTCCGGCCTGTACCTTTTACAAGTACTCTTACCAAGGACTAGTTTTAGTCTGACTAAAGGGAATAAATAGCAGTCTCCATATCCTTCTCACTTCAGTTGTCTTTTAAAATTCCTAAGCGTTGACAGTTAAGAGACAAATTTCATGTTACATACTTTCAATCAACAAGATTGTAATATGCAAATTATAGGAGTCGGAGTTGAGGAGTCGGAGTCGGTGGAATCCTAAACTGAGGAGTCGGAGGATTTTTGTACCAACTCCACAGCCCTGGTTTTTGCGTTACTGAGCATGTGCACGGACACTGGCCATTGGGGAGCAGAGTATAAGCGTCCAGGAGCGGGCACGTGGCGGCCGTTGGCGTGCGGCAAAAGGACAGGAGGCGAGAGAGCGGGTTGCTAATCTCTCCCCTCCTGTCCTCTTTTGCACATTAACTGCCGCCGCGGACAGGGGAGCCTGGGGAGGGGTGAATGCGGATGGCCGTGTGATGCGGCAGGGGGGGCGGGGGAGAGGGTAAGCGGCTGCGCCCGACTCCGGGCACCCAAAAATAGCCCCGACTCCTCGACTCCAACTCCCTGCTTTTTGACTGCACTGTCCCTCAGTACCAGATTGCCTCGGGGGACCCCAGCCTATTGATGTGAAATGCTACCTTATGTGTTTGGGGAGACATTGCCTATTGATGTGAAATGCTGCCTTATGTGTTTGGGGAGACACTGCCTATTGATGTGAAATGCTGCCTTATGTGTTTGGGGAGACACTGCCTATTGATGTGAAATGCTGCTTTATGTGTTTGGGGAGACACTGCCTATTGATGTGAAATGCTGCTTTATGTGTTTGGGGAGACACTGCCTATTGATGTGAAATGCTGCTTTATGTGTTTAGGGAGACATTGCCTATTGGTGTGAAATGCTGCCTTTATGTGTTTGGGGAGACATTGCCTATTGATGTGAAATGTTGCCTGATGTGTTTAGGGAGACACTGCCTATTGATGTGAAATGCTGCTTTATGTGTTTGGGGAGACACTGCCTATTGATGTGAAATGCTGCCTTAATATGTATGAGGAAAGCTTGCATATATGTTTTTTTGGGGAGAGCGTTGCCCCCTCCCCCCCCCCCCCGAAACTGCCCAATACTATTTTTTTTTCCTTTATCTTTTAGTTATTTCTAAAGATACTACTGGACCAAGATGAAGCGATCCTATCTCAGTGGTTCTCAGAAAAGGAAAATAGCTGAAGAAAAAACAAGGAAGTTGGAGATCTATCCAAAATTAACATCATTCTTTCAGCCACATCGAGAGTCACAGCAAGCTGAAGCTTCAGCATCCAGTGATGGAACTCCTTTGCCACCAGCCACAGAACTGGGTGAGGAGACTGAAAGTCATGGATCCAAGGACATAGTCTCCTTTATGGAAGCACAAATGCCTTGTGGAAGTGAACCAGTCAGCAGTGAAACGGCTGCAGAAAGCACTGATACTGCTGTTTCCATGAGTGTTATTTTGCCACAGGAGACAGTAAACATTGCTGATGTTTTAAGTGATGACCCAGCATTGTGGCCTGCTGCAATTTCAGATGCACAAAGAATGGAGTTAGTGAAGAGAGGTCCCAAGCAAATTATGGACATCACCTTTCCACAAACCATCTTTCCACAAACCAAATCAGCAGTCCCAAGACGTTTTACAAAAGAAAATTATTTCATTCAAGTTGCCAATGGAGACAAAATTCTACGTACATGGCTGCTTTATTCTGAGAAAGCAGATAAAGTATTTGGTTTCTGTTGCATCTTATTTGGAAAACGAGATATGATAATATCCAAAGATGGGTTTGGCATTTGGAAGAATATCCATTCATATCTGAAAGACCATGAACACTCGGCTGCTCATGAGCAGTGCATGCAGGACTGGCATAGCCTACGCACAGGCATGAGTGCCAAAAGGACAGTCGATCGTGCCAACTTGCAGCAGATTGAACTGGAAAAAACCTACTGGAGCTCTATTCTAACAAGGATAATAGACATTATTTGTCATTTAGCGCAACACAATCTGGCCTTACGTGGAAGTACAGATAGACTATATCATCCCCACAATGGCAATTTTCTTGGCTAGGTCGAGCTTCTTGCTAAATATGACTCAGTTATGAATGAACATGTGAGAAAATTCAGAAGAAGAAAATTAAACATCACTACCTCAGTAAGAACATTCAAAATGAACTTATTAGGCAGATGGGTAATACCATACTACAGGCTGTGGCAGAAAGAATTCGTACAGCAAAGTACTATGGTGCGATCATGGACTGTACACCTGATACAAGCCACGTGGAACAACTTTCGATAACGATTCGCATTGTGAAATGTGAACTGTCCGTTGGAGCATCCATTTCTGAACACTTTGCTGGTTTCCTTGCTGTGGAAGAGACAACTGGGGAGGCATTGTGTGATGTATTTTTGAAACACCTTGATGAACTAAACGTCAATATTGATAACTGCAGAGGTCAGAGCTATGATAATGGCAGTAATATGAAGGGGAAGAAACAGGGAGTCCAAACAAGGATTTTGGCTGTTAATAGACGAGCATTGTTCATGCCCTGCAGCAGTCATACTTTGAATTTAGTAATACTGGATGCTGCTAAATCTTCAGTTTTTTCTGTAACATTTTTTGGAGTTTTGCAGAAAATCTATGTTCTCTTTAGTTCTTCTACACAGCGGTGGGCTATCTTGAAGCAGAACTGCCCTCGACTCACTGTCAAACCACTCTCTGACACCCGATGGGAGTGTCGGATTGGTAGTGTTAAGGTTCTGCGCTTTAACCTAGGGAATGTTGTTTCAGCGCTTGAAGATCTCGTCCTTCATACAACATCAAAGAAAGACGATGTGACAGCTGCAGAGGCAAAGAGCCTTGTTGACGAAATATCTTCTGGTCAATTCACCCTCTGCATTGTGGTGTGGTATGATGTTTTGTACCACATTAATCGGGCCAGCAAGCTCTTCCAGAGTCCAAGTATTGGGATGGATGTCCTAAGAAAAGAAATAGAAGCAGCACTGGAATTCTTACAAGAATACAGGGATGCTGGTTTTGAATGAGCCCATTCCATCGCTAAAGATTTGGGAGAAGAAATAGGTGTGGAATTTGTGTTGCCCATCAAGAGAAAAAGAACAAAAAGAAGAATGTTTGACTATGAGGGCGTAGATGAGGTGAACTGCACCCCAGAAGAATATGTAAAAAGAGTTTTCTTTTTACCCCTGATTGATGTTGCCCTCTCAAGCATCAGAGAGAGATTTACCCAAGTAAACACTTTATACGGTCTTTTTGGTTTCCTCTTTAGTACTAAAGAGATGAAGGCTGCTTATGATGATCAAAGACTCGAAGATTGTTGTGAACACTTTGCAGAAGAAATGGGGGATATTGATCCTAACGACCTAAAGCTAGAAATAAGTTCTGCAATGAGGAGCATACCTGATGACGTATCTGATTCCGCCCTGAATATGCTAAATTACATATACAACGCAAACCTTTTGGATCAGTACCCAAATCTTAGTGTGGCCTTTCGTATCCTCCTGAGTGTGCCAGTTACAGTAGCTTCTGGAGAGAGAAGCTTCTCACGATTAAAGCTAATCAAGAATTATTTACGATCCTCCATGTCACAAGATCGATTAAACGGCCTGGCAGAGATTGCTATTGAGCAAGATATTTGCAAAAATCTAGACTTCTCCAAAGTAATAGAAGAGTATGCCTCAGCAAAGGCCAGGAAGGTTCATTTTTAAGATGACATAAAACTTTATTTCACAGCAATAATTTTGCTGGATCACAAACTATTGCACTTTTCAGTATTTATATTTACTTGATGTTTCAGTTGCAATATTTTTTTGAATGTTTAGTTTATTCATGTTAAATTATTGGTTTGTAATCTATTTATTTCCATCTTGCCCCTCTAAATATTAAGATGGTAACAGTTTTGTTATAGCTTATGTTAATGTTGCATTTACTGACCTGGGTTGACTATATTCTTTTATTTCTATGTCATAGTTGATGTAATTGCACATTTAATTTAGCAGCACTTTACTGGGCAGCGGTCTCTGCCCCCAAAGCAGTGTTCCCCAACCCTGTACTCGAAAGGCCCACCAACAGAGCATGTTTTGTGGAAAGCCACAGAGGTAGTTCATCAGCTCTGCTGAGACACTAATTACCTCACCTGTGAATGTTTGTGGTTTTCTACAAAACATGCACTGTTGGTGGGCCTTGAGTACAGGGTTGGGGAACTCTGCAAGGACCTGACACCTTTGTTCCTATAAACCGCAGAATACTGATGAATCACTGCATGCATGTACCTGCTGCACCCGCTGTCCACGCCCCACACACACAACCACAGGCCACCCACTCTGTGAGCCAGCCAGGAGCCGGTTTCGTTGGCTCCTGACCGTGTGATCAATGTAAGCAAAGGGGAGTTGCCAGTGAAATCGACTCCTAACCGGCTCACAGGGCTCTGCCGTCACAGAGAGAGTGAGCTGCGGTGGGCAGAGATCGATCGGCAGGAATGTCAAGAGCAGCGAGAACGCTTGGCGGCAGTGAACTGGAATCTATGCCCTGGCAGCCACAACAGCATCAAAACAGAGCGTAGTTTTCAACTAGCATCGTCCATAAATGGTTAAAATCCTGTTTCAGGAATCATTTTTATTTTAAGATTGCACTGTATGGTTAGATTGTGTTTTGGTTTGTAATGTGTTGTGTCACAATTTTGGAGAAAATTCCTTGGGTTTTAAGCCTACCCAAAAATCTATCTGCATTGTATAGAAACATACTTTGGTACTTGAAAACTTTTATATGTTATTCATTTTTGGTTGCATTTATTTATTGTGTTAATAAATATTACAGAAATGTTTTATTGTACATTTAATGATGCCTTGCCGCTTGCATTTGTTTTGGAAATGGCACGGTAATGTTAGCAAGTGTCATCTAGGGGACCCCCTATTTTTTTCTGCCCCAGGGCCCCACTTCACCTAGAACCGGCCCTGGAGACTCCTAGAGCTGCAGAGAACTGTGTGGAAGCTGTGTGTCTCAGGGAGAAAGTAGCAGCAAGTCCAGAGTTTGCTGCCCCAGTGACTGTATCACAAACGCAAGTACCTGGGAGATTCATCTCCACTCTTGAACTGCTCAGATTTAGGAGAAAATCTGTGTTTTGTTAATCTAGCACAGTCAGTGGATTAGTGAGTCAGCATTTTGCAGCTTACTTTTGTAGCTTTAGCTTCTCTAGCAAAACTATTTGCATCTAGAAGTTATTTTCAACTATTTTGCCATATTGCACTGTTATTTTTGATCATTGCACATAAATACTTATTGGTGCAGTGAAACTGTTTCACTTTCACTTTCTATTCCATATTAAAGCATTACTATTCTGGTGAACAGTTTTTTTTTTTGTCTGCGTTCCTTACCACATAGACCTGCTGTTACATTTTTGGCGCTGGGTGGTAAGACATGGAACCAGACACACAGGAAAGCAGGAATGTCGCAGGGCCTGCAGGAGGCGCCTCTGCCCCTGGTGCATTACCACTTATGCAAAAATACATAAAGATGAGGAGACCGGGCACTGTCCTGTTGTTGCATTTATTTGCTGCTAGCAGCCAGATGACATATGGTATTGAATATTAAGAACATCAAACCTGTCAGCAGTCTTGCATCATATATCAAAGATACATCCAGTGAGGCTTGCGGGGGGGTGTGGTGACCAGGGGGTGATGGATGTGCACAACAGCCGTTTCACGCTCTGTAGCGCTTGCTCACGTGCGTATCCGGGCAAATGACGGCGCTTCTGAGTCTCGGATATCTTGACCCGAGGCTCCGCCCACAGCGCGCGTCATTGGTCCATAGGTGAGGTTGTGGAAAGTGCTTCCTGTTTAGGATGTGAGAGGACTCCAGTACTGGCGGAAGTGCCCGACAGGGGGTCCATGCGGGCGCCATTACTGGCAAAATTGTGCATTAAGATAAAATATCTTAAACGGGATGGGTGGTGATAGGAGGGACCTTGTCCCATAGTTTAGATCATTGGGAAGTGAGTAGTGGTGGGCAGTGCATAACTTTAACACATCTATAAAAACATAAAACTACACATGACTGCTGCGGTCATCAAACTCCTATAACACATAACACGGTTGAAAGTGAATGTAAATATAAATTAAGACCATTCCGTTTATTCTACAATTACCTATACCTAAACTAAAAACACTTGGGGGGGGACTACCATTCAAGGAGACAAAGATCGGGATAATTTCCCGATACATCGCCTGACCATAGTCGTTGCGACCTATTCCTTAAAGGGGTACACTTTTGAGGCCGGGACTCCAGAACCATGTATGCAGAGAGGTGTTCCACCATGCTGGATGGTCGCCCTGGGTTTGCCACCTCAAGGCGACCCACACCATCCATTATGTTAAAGTGGACACATAGCTCCGGCGCACCAATAGTGTGCGCCGTCGCCCGGTTCCACAAGGTAAAGAGGGGGGGCACTGCACCATAGGTCCCAAGGGTATAGCGGGAAATATGGGGTGTTACCACTTATGACACTGCCTGCAGCAGTTGCAGCACAATATCTGCCGAAGTTTGTGGGTGCAGAATCAGATTTTACAGACTGGGCAGAGCGGCTTAAAAGCCTTATTCGGTCACATGTAGTGCCAGCAGTTCAGCAACCAGAAGTGGCACTGTGTGCCTGGGAAGGAGAGGCCCGGCGAGCAGTGCTGTATCTTCCTCCAGAGGAAAGAGACTCCGTGGAAAAGATACTGGCATATCTGGGGCGGATCTTTAGTGCCCAGCAGTCTTTGCATGAATTACAAAGGCAGTTTATGAACCGGAGGCAAGGGGAGGAGGAGTCACTGGTGCAGTTTGCTAATGCACTGCAAGACATTATGGCAGCTGCAAAAAGAAAAGAGACCCCAGGGCGACCTGTGTGGCAAGAGCCGAAAGTATGGTTAAAGGAGCAGTTCCTCCAGGGACTTCGGTCATGGAGAGTGAAAGGGAAACTGTGGGAGAAGCTTGCCAGTAACAATGATATGCCTTTCTCAGAGTTACTCAGCATTGCCACTGCTCTTCAAGGGGAAGAAGATTCAGAGTCATCACCAAAGCCATGGGTAGAGTCAAGAGAGAGTGTTGGGGCGCGAACTACCTGCGGGATTGTCAACCCCCGATTCTGTAGAACCTTTAGGGGAGGTGGTCAGAAAGATGGCAGCTTCCATGAACCAGCTACAGGAACAGATGTCCCTTTTACAATTAGAGTGTCAGAAGAACCGGAGTGAGGCCCTACCAGCAAGGCGTGGAGGGGGCAGAGAATCTCAAAAATGCTGGAACTGCAATCAAGAGGGTCATTATTCAAGAAATTGTCCCAGGAAGAAACAAAATGGGGACCCGTTAAACTAGAGTGCCCAGCTGTGAGGAGTCGCATGGCAGGGGGTCCTATTGAACAGGCTCCATCTGAAGGAGAGAAGACTAGGTTAATTGGCGGAACCCCTATAGTGAAGGTTCTTTTTGATGGGAAGGAGGTAGAGTGCCTACTGGATACTGGCTCACAAGTCACCATTATGAATGAAGGGCTCTACCGCGCCCTATTTCCTGTCCGGAGGACAGACTCCCAGGCCCCTTGGGTAACAATCACAGCTGCCAATGACCTTCCTATGCCAGTGGCAGGAATCACCTGGATGGATGTGAAACTATGGGGTCGTGAACTGAGAAAAAAAGGGGTGATCATATCCAAACAGGGGTCGTCTCAGAACACCTTAGCCATTCTGGGGATGAATATCATCCAAGATGTTTTAAACACAGATGATACAACCTCACCCACTAAGGAAGGGAGACAATTACTGAGGGCCCGCAGAAAACAAAATGAAAGGGAAAAGGAGGCCCAAAAGGAGGTCAATGCAATTGGAGTGGTGAAAGTAGATTCTAAGGCCACCTTGGAGTTACCTGCATGTCATGAGAAGGTATTAGACCTGCCGATAGGGACCAGACTAGCCTTGGATGGACTAACTGGTTTAATTGAACCTTTACCTGAGGGACAAACAGTTTGTGTAGCCCGCACAGTTGCTGTGGTTCGAGGAGGAAGAGTCCTAGTGCAAGTGAGGAACATCAGAGCAGAGCCAGTACAAATACCCAGTGGATCTACCCTTGCTGAATTGCACCTTGCTACCCCAGTGGCTGCCAGTTTTTCAACTGACATCAAACTGAAAAGGAGGAGAGGAGCACAGTACCAGGCTCGGGTGAACGTGATTATGAAGGAACGTCTGAATCAACCCTTATGGGATGGAGCCACCATTCTACAGCAAGTACAGGTGCCGACTGAAACCCTGACACCCAAGGAGATGGCTGCTCTGGTGCGAATGTTGGATCGACATGCGCTTTATTCTCTCAAGGCGACCATGACTTGGGGTATGCCCAAGGTGTTGAACATGAGATTGTGACTCACGAAGTTCCACCTATACGGGAGAGGTTCCGGAGCATACCACCCCATCTCTACCAAGAGGTCAAACAGATGTTGGACAGATGCTAGAACAGGGGGTGATTGAAGAAAGCAAAAGCCCCTGGGCTGCTCCTATTGTCCTGGTGAAGAAGAAGGATGGCTACCTGCGTTTCTGCGTGGATTACAGATGGCTTAATGCAGTGACGGTTCGGGATGCCTACCCCCTCCCACGGATAGAAGAATCCTTGTCAGCATTAGGAAAGGCCCAATATTTTTCTACTCTGGACTTAGCCAGTGGATATTGGCAGATTCCAGTGGCTGAAAAAGACAGACCCAAGACTGCTTTTGTAACACCCATGGGACTCTACCAGTTTCGCAGGATGCCTTTTGGGTTGTCCAATGCTCCTGCCACCTTCCAGCAAGCCATGGAACATTGTCTGGGAGACATTAACCTTGAACACCACCTGGTCTACCTCGATGATGTTATAATCTTTTCTGCTACCTTTGAGGATCACTTGCAGCAGTTGGATCAGGTCTTAACTCGACTTAGAGATTATGGACTTAAGCTTAAACCAAGGAAATGCCACCTTCTGAAAAAGACCATTGCATTTCTGGGACATGTTGTTTCTAAAGAAGGGGTTCAGCCAAACCCTGGAAAAGTTGAGTCTGTAGAGGCCTGGCCTCCCCCCAAAACTGTGACTGAGGTACGGGCTTTTCTTGGGCTGGCTGGGTATTACAGGCGATTTATTCCTGGGTTTGCTCAACATGCTGCACCAATAAGTCAGCTTCTGAAGGGTGCAGGACTTAAATGTTCCACCAAGGTGGATTGGGGATCCGCACAGCAAGAGGCCTTTGAATTTTTGAAGAGACAGCTCACTACAACCCCTGTGTTAGCTTTTGCAGACTTTTCCCTGCCCTTTAGGCTACAGACAGATGCCAGTATACATGGGTTGGGGGCTGTATTGTCACAGGTACAAGGAGGGAGGGAACGGGTGATAGCCTATGCTAGCAGAAGTTTGCATGACACTGAGAAAAACCCAGCTAACTATAGCTCATTTAAGTTAGAATTGTTAGCTCTGGTCTGGGCAGTGACAGATAAGTTCAGTGAGTACTTGCTAGGTTCTCCCTTTGAGGTCTGGACAGATAACAACCCACTGGTCCATCTACAGACTGCAAAACTTGGGGCCCTGGAACAGCGTTGGGCTGCCAGACTCTCCAAATACAACTTTACCATCCACTATAGGCCAGGCAAGAACAACAACCATGCTGATGCACTCTCCAGGTTTCCCAGCAGGGGTCCAAATAGAGATGAGGATACCGAAGCGGAGGAAGGGGAAATTCCAGACCTCACCAGATTACAAGTGAAAACTTGTAGTAAAGTTTTTGGACAACATATGGTCACCACCACTTTGGGAGCTATTGACTGGCAGAGCCTACAGAATAATGATCCCATCCTGAAACCACTGATAGAATCTGTGAAAACCTGTAAACTGCCTGAGTTGAAGGACCGCTGCAAGTGGCTGGCTGAGAGTGTCCGACTGCTGCGAGATTGAGCCCGTTACGAGTTAAGAGATGGAATTCTGTACCGAAAGGTTCGACTAGCCCCAGAACCGGATCTTACCTGGCAAGTTGTACTGTCCCGTGCAGGAAGTGTCCCTGTGGCTAAGAGAATCCACCAAGATTCTGAACATTGGGGGACAGAGAAATCTACTAGCTGGCTGCGAAGATACTGCTTTTGTGTAGGCATGGATGCCATCATGGAAAAAGTTTGTCGGCGCTGTCCCGTGTGTGCCAGTGTGAAAGGCGGAGAGACAAATGTGCCATCAATGCAATGGCATACTTCAGTGCCATTAGAAGTATTAACAGTGGACTATTTGACACTGGATATGTCTGAAAAGGGGTACAACCATGCATTAGTAATGGTTGATCACTTCTCTAAGTTTGCAGTGGTGGTTCCTACAAGAGATCAGACTGCCCGCACTGCTGCCCAAGCTCTCTGGAAACATTTTTGCCTACCTTATGGTTGCCCGCAGCAAATTCATTCAGACCAGGGAGCTTGCTTTGAAGGGGAAACTATGCGAGAGCTATGTAGCTTGGCAGGGATCCAAAAGTCTCGCACCACCCCCTACCATCCTCAGGGCAATGGAGCCTGTGAGAGATTTAATCGGACTATTTTGCAGATGTTACACGGACTGGAACGTGAAAAGAAGTGAAGATGGCCTTTATACTTGGCTGAGTTAGTGTGGCATTATAATCATACGGTGCATGCTGCTACTGGTCGCTCTCCATACCATGTACTGTTTGGTCAAACCAGAGGGGGTCCTTTGCATCTATGGGCATCGCCACCAATTGACTCTCCTGTGTATACTCCTCCTACGTGGATTCGAGAGCTGAGAAGACGACTGCAGGAAGTACAGTCTTTTGTAAAAAGCAGAAGGTGGCATGAAGAAGGCCACCCTGAAGTGGATGTATTGCAGCAAGGGGAGAGAGTTCTTGTTCGAAGGAAAGGGGCTCATCAGTATGGGAAGTTGCAGACCCGGTGGGAACAAGATCCTTATGTGGTGGTGCGACAACCGTCAAAGCAGCTGCCTGTGTATGATGTGCGTCGGGAAGGTACCCAAGATAGACGTCTTCACCGGAAGTTGCTAAAACGCTATTCTGGGCCACAGGTGTTAGAGAGTGGAGGAGAGACTATTGAGATACTACATCAGCAGGGAGCTGGTTTACCTGCTCTCCAGAGGGGTCCTTTGAAACCATGTGAGTGGTTACCTTTGATTCCTGCCTATCCAATGGCAACTACAGAAATTCCTCCTGATGGAGTTTATTGATGTCCTTAACAAGAACTCACTGAACTTGAAATTGACGTGTAGTTATGATTCGAAATCTCTACCCTTTTTGGATCTACTGATAGAGGTTGGGGAAAATGGGGACCTCAATACAAGGCTGTATAGAAAACCCACGGCTTCGAATACTGTTTTGCATGTGAATAGCTTCCACCCCCAACATTTAATACGCAGCATTCCCACAGGTCAATACCTGAGAGCGTGACGTAATTGCTCAAATTTACAGGATTTCCAACAAGAGGCGGAAGCTTTACATGATAGATTTCAGGCAAGGGGTTACTCTAAAACCCACACCCGCAAGGCATATAACAGAGCACTCGCGTCTGATCGCGAAACCCTTATCCATTCACGTTCTAAAAAGGGTAGATCTAGAGCAGCCTTGGATGTGGTCCCCATGATTACCACCTATAATAAACAGCAGGGACAGCTCCATAAAATTCTTTCTAAACACTGGCACCTCCTGACAGATGACTGTAGAATTCGCCAATGTGTTCCACCTGAACCCAAAATTATCTTTAGGAGAGCACCAACTATATCTAATAGATTGGTGAGAAGTCACTACCGTGACAACAACCGCTCAGACCCATGCAGAGTCAAGGGAGTATATAGATGTGGATCGTGTAATCAATGCCCCTTTATAACAGTGGGACGATCAGTCACCTTCCCACACATAAACAGAACAGTCCACATTAAACATTTTGTAAACTGTGAGAGTGAAGGGGTCATTTATGTGCTTAAATGCACATGTGACGCCTTCTACATAGGAAAAACGACACGAAATTTTCGGAGAAGAATCTCCGAACATACACAGGACATTGAGGGTCACAATTTACGTTCACCCGTCGCAAGACACATAGTCGCATGCAAAGCAAATCCACATAATAAAGTTTTCTTTAGTGCGATAGATTGTATACACCCCAATCCTAGGGGGGGCAATCTAGACAAACTGTTGATGCAACGTGAATGTCGCTGGATCTATGAATTAAAAGCCACCATTCCGCCCGGTCTAAATGATGAATTGAAGTACTCACCTTTTTTGTAACATGATGAGGTCCTCTCTAATTTTTCATTTTATTTCATTTTATCCTATTTTGCTCTCCCTCCCCATTCCTTACATGCTGTTCTCCGGGTGGACGGTTGGGCCCCCCACTGCTGCCTCCAACCCTTTACTAAGGGTTGTCTTAGGCACTACACCTTATTGATATTGGTGGATGCCTTCTATATATACATTTTTTTCATTTTTTTTCATTATTATCTATGTGATCTACTGGTATGGATATATATGTTATGATTCACTATGCTGATGTCGTTCTTGTACTACATATATGTAGATCTCAGTTAATTAGTGTAACATTTATTACTTTCTTAAATCTTTCTAAGCGGGGTCTCGCCTTAAGCTTGGTTGTGTGGCCAGTTCTCCTTTTGGCCTGCGCGCGCAGAGATCTGCTGTTTTCCCCTCTATCCGTCCCTTCTTCCAATCCCCTTTCCGGGTCTCTGTGCGTGGGGCTTCGATGGGATCGGCCACACAGGGGCGCCGACAAAGGGGGCGGTGCTGGGGGGCGCGTCTTGCGCCCTGGTGCCCGCCCCCTGCCTCTTACTGTCGGCGCTCACCTAATGCGGAGGACTGGGTCGCGCTCTGGGCATGCGCCGCCCACGTCACTTCCGCCATTGGTCCGAGCTACGTGGAACGCAGAAACCGCGCCCCTCGGTGGAGCGCGGTGGACGCACTTCCGCGGACACGCCATTTATGGCGTGGGGCGACACCACTGCACCCACAGGCAGTTTCTGCACGGCTAGGCGCCCTGAAGAGCCGGGTATCCCGGCGAAACCGGTCGGCCTACATTCCATCTCCACCGCTCCCACATCATCCAGCTTTGCTGGCCTTCACACTGCTGGTTTTGACGACCTGGATGTTTTACCATCACAGTTCCAATGAGGAAGTTCCTCCACAAGTACAGGCCTGTACCAACGTTGTGGTAGCTATACAACTTTACTGTATCCATGCTTTGTGGGACTGTGCTGTTTTGGATCCATGAAGATGTTGCGATTGGGCATCTGAGTTAAGTGGACTTATTGATGTACAGATTTACTGTTTGCGGGGTGGATGCTGCGAGTGGGCATCACCGCAATACAGACTGAGTAACATATACTGGGTGAACTGTTACCTATATCTCCCAAATTGTTCAAGATCTTGTGAACATGGTGTTTACCTGACTGCATGTCTCTGCACTTTGTCGTGGATGCTACTATTAGAACTGTATATACACCTATACTCAATATTAACCTGGGCCTAACTTGGATACAACAGGCCACTATATGGATACAGCCATTTGGACTACCAATTTAGCCTTCCTGCATGATGGTTCTTGATACTAATAGTGCATAATACAGCAATTGGATAGGGAGCGGTGTGACCTAGCAGACTGTGCCTTAATAACTGCCTTGTAATATGGGGTTTTTTTATGTGCTACTATTTGACTTTTTAAAGTGTTAAAATAAAAACTTTATATATATTTTTTATAAAAACTCCATGACTCATTGAGTGTTTTGACTTGCAGACCCTTGTCTGCTTTCTCTACAAATTCTTATTTCTCAAACCATTCTGAGTCATGTTACAACCGGACTAACACATGTCATATTAGTTTGTGGTGATTGCTGTTGGTTGGAGCCCACCTTTTATACTATACAGAAAATCTGCCACCAACTACGACTGCAAGGGAACCTATTACTCTTGAGCCTGGTCCTGTAGAGCTGTTACCACTTCAAGAGGTTTACCAACCAACAACACATGACAGTGGCCAGTCCTTGTCAGGAGAAACACGACAGCTGACATCGGAGACTGTTCACCAAGCCCCAAGGCCAGCCATCCGCCATTCCCAACGGGCAAACTTTGGGAAGCCACCCCAGAGACTCATTGAGTGTGAGAAAGTACAAGCACAGCCTCTAATATAGTGCTGAGGACACCACTATGCAGTGGGGTGGAATGTAGCAGAGTGATTCCAGAATGGAGAAGAGCTTGTACTCTGGAAGGAAGTACCTCCTCAAGATGGAGGGGTCAGACTCCTTTAAGAAAGCAGAGAGGGGTGGGAACAACTCCTGAGGAGATAAAAGCTTCCTTCTCCCATCCCCACGTGTCCAGAAGTGCATAGGCTGATGAGAGAGTGGGAGTTGAGGCATGTTACCCTCCTCCAGCCAGGCTGCACTTCCCAGCTAAGAAGCGTGCTCTCGGCTTCTGGACAGGACAGGGGACAGCATTACTGAAGACCTCAACTCCTGATTCCTGCTTGGCAGCTCATCCAAGTGCTGTCTACAAAGTGGGGTGGAACTCCAGACAACAGTCCTGCCTGGAGACTCCTAGAGCTGCAGAGAACTGTGTGGAAGCTGTGTGTCTCAGGGAGAAAGTAGCAGCAAGTCCAGAGTTTGCTGCCCCAGTGACTGTATCACAAACGCAAGTACCTGGGAGATTCATCTCCACTCTTGAACTGCCCAGATTTAGGAGAAAATCTGTGTTTTGTTAATCTAGCACAGTCAGTGGATTAGTGAGTCAGCATTTTGCAGCTTACTTTTGTAGCTTTAGCTTCTCTAGCAAAACTATTTGCATCTAGAAGTTATTTTCAACTATTTTGCCATATTGCACTGTTATTTTTGATCATTGCACATAAATACTTATTGGTGCAGTGAAACTGTTTCACTTTCACTTTCTATTCCATATTAAAGCATTACTATTCTGGTGAACAGTTTTTTTTTGTCTGCGTTCCTTACCACATAGACCTGCTGTTACACCTGTACTGCCTGATAGTAGCCAAAAAGTTAAGGGATTCCCAGCCTTCCCCTAGCCCTATTCAAATACATTGTTTTAAAGGCAATCTGACTTTGTTTACATACACAAATACATTTTAGTAATTAATTGCAATTCTTTCAGTGCAGCTTGTGTTACCTGTATTGGAAGGGATAGGAAAAGGTAGAGTATACGGGGCAGCAAACTCACCCTTATTGCCTGGATTCTGCCTATCCATGAGATAGAGGGGGTTTCCCAGATTTGCAGGTCTTGTATCAGTTTATTGATCAGATATTTGATTTGAAACAGTTCATAAAGTTCATTGGAGATCCTGACACCCAGATAGGTTATCCACTTAAGTTGTAATTTAATACCCAGAGTGTTGACCAGTAGAGATGGGCCGAACGGTTCACCCGCAAACTTATTTGCGCGAACTTCGGTGGTTCGCGATCTATATGCGAGTAGAGATGGCCCGAACCTCCGATTTTCGGTTCGCGAACTTCCGCGAAAGGTTCGGTTCGCGCGAACTTTCACCAACCGCAATAGACTTCAATGGGGATGTTTCAAGGGGTCTAACACCTGGAGGGGGGCATGGCGGAGTGGGATACATGCCAAAAGTCCCGGGGAAAAATCTGGATTTGACGCAAAGCAGCGTTTTAAGGGCAGAAATCACATTGAATGCTAAATTGCAGGTCTAAAGTGCTTCAGACATCTTGCATGTGTATACATCAATCAGGGAGTGTAATTAGAGTACTGCTTCACAAACTCACTGTGTAACGCACCGCAAACAGCTGTTTGCGTAGTGACGGCCGTGCTGGACTGGTGCGCACCATGGCGAGAGTGCAGGGCGTGGTGGTTTTCAAGTCCATATGGTCGCTGGGCTGTGGTAGCTCAATGATATAACAACAGTGACTGTCCAGCTGATCAAATTTGGTCTGTCCACAATGAAGCAACGCCCTTATTATCTTCTTGTATGTAGGTAGGCATAGGTAGCTGCCCCAGTATAGGTAGGTAGGCATAGGTAGGAGTCCCAGTATAGGTAGGTAGGCATAGGTAGGTGTCCCAGTATAGGTAGGTAGGCATAGGTAGGTGTCCCAGTATAGGTAGATAGGCATAGGTAGGTGCCCCAGTAGTTAGCTAGGCATAGATAGGAGTCCCAGTATAGGTAGGTAGGCATAGATAGGAGTCCCAGTATAGGTAGGTAGGCATAGGTAGGTGTCCCAGTATAGGTAGATAGGCATAGGTAGGTGCCCCAGTAGTTAGCTAGGCATAGGTAGGAGTCCCAGTATAGGAAGATAGGCATAGGTAGGTGTCCCAGTATAGGTAGGTAGGAATAGGTAGGTGCCCCAGTAGTTAGCTAGGCATAGGTAGGAGTCCCAGTATAGGTAGATAGGCATAGGTAGGTGCCCCTGTAGTTAGCTAGGCATAGGTAGGAGTCCCAGTATAGGTAGGTAGGCATAGGTAGGTGCCCCAGTAGTTAGCTAGGCATAGGTAGGAGTCCCAGTATAGGTAGGTAGGCATAGGTAGGAGTCCCAGTATAGGTAGGTAGGCATAGGTAGGTGCCCCAGTAGTAAGCTAGGCATAGGTAGGAGGCTCAGTATAGGTAGGTAGGCATAGGTAGGTGCCCTTGTAAAGGTAGGTAGGTAGGCATAGGTAGGTGTCCCCGTATAGGTAAGTATGTGCCCCAGTAGTTAGGTAGGCATAGGTAGGGGTCCCAGTATAGATAGTTAGCCAGGGTCTGGCTGGCACAGTAATAGCAATTACCAAGGTCCAGCTGCAACAGATAAGGCTGTATAATGCAGTGTCAGTGGGCAACACAAAAAAAAAACACACCAGGAGAACATTAGCTCTCAAAAGAGCTGTTGAGGGGTGCTGTAATGTTGTGGTGATTGGTGCATACACTTCAGAGTTTTCTGATTATTAGTGATCCGCAGTATCACTAGTAATACAGATATATTTGATTATATGGTGATCTGCGGCATCACCAATAATACAAATATTTATGCGTACTCTGGAAAACACAAGGAACAGATAACTTGTGGAAAACCCACCACACTGACGTTAACTCAGAGGGAAGGTGACCTCTGGAAGGAAGGGCAGTGTGTGCGATTCTGCGACTAGGATAAGAACGCAGAATTGCGTTCCTCAACAGTAATGATATGCTGAGGAGTTACTGAGTTCCCCGCAAGAAGAACTCAGCAAAGTAAACCCTTTAGTGGAAACCCACTAAAGGGGGCGAAGTCAAACGGAAAACGGTTCGGTATCAGAACTGGCAGAGAAGTACCGAATCGTCAGACAGAAATCAAGATCAGAGGTCAAGCCAAGGTCAGCAACGGGAAATCAGATGAGCAGAGGTACAGAATCGAGAAACACAAGGGAAGTCAGAAGCCAAGCCAATAGTCGGTAACGGTACGGGCTGGCGAGGTACAAAATCAGGAGACAAGAGAATAATGAGGTAACAGGCAAAAGGTCATACACAATATACAATGCAATTAGTACTTTAGGCTATCAACAGAATCTGGCTAAGTGTGGATCCCCAGCTCCAGCTGGTTCTAGCACACTTTGGGATCTGACTAGGGTCTGAGTGCTAACACACAAGTATTCGCTGACTGCAGACAACTTGCAACTGACAGAATGCCTGCTTTTATACTGTGCTGGACTCAAACAGCCCGCCCAGCCATTCAACCAATCACAACGTGGCTCAAGGACCTTGCAGCACAGCTCAAGGACCTTGCTGAGGTCAGCTGACCAGCTGGTCAGCTGACTCTCTTTCTAAGAGTATAAAAGGCTCTACTGCACACGCGCGCGGCCCCTACGGGGTCCAGACTGTCATGAGAGGTGTCTCGGCGAGCAGCATGCCATGAGGCCTGTGAAGGTGTTCCAGGAGTGCAGCCTCGACGTGGAGTACGCCGAGAGGTCTGCGACTGAACGGTGGATCGTGCTACCGCTGCGGACGTGGACGTTTCTCCGCGTTCCGCATGCGACCATGCGGGCGGTTGCGCTGCTGATGCGGACGCGAACAAACGTCCGCGTTCAGCCTGCTGCTGCCTCATTACAGTACCCCCCCTTTCAGGCATGACCTCCGGGCGTGCCTCACCCGGTTTCCCAGGATACAACTCATGAAATCTCCTCCTTTTCTCCTCAGCATGAAGATCTCGAAGGGGAACCCATGACCTCTCCTCTGGCCCGTACCCCTTCCAGTGCACCAGATACTGGAGCTTGTTGCGTGAAAAACGGGAATCTAAAATGTCCTGGACTTCATATTCCAATTCCCCATCCACTACCACAGGAGCAGGGGGAGTAGAATCTACCCTTACCGCAGGCTTCAATAAAGAAACATGATAAGTCCTGCCACATCTCATATTAGTTGGTAATTTTACCCTGTAGGTGACCTCATTGATCCTACTCTCTATAGGAAAAGGCCCGATAAAGCGAGGACCTAATTTTGCTGATGGTTGCCTGAGAGGAATGTGTCTAGTAGAGACCCAAACATAATCTCCTGGAATAAAGTTCCACTTAGTGGAACGTTTTCTATCAGCAAATTTCTTTTGAACAGAAAAAGCTTTGTCCAAATTATCTCTGACCTTCCCCCAGATCTCTCTGAAAGTCCCCTGCCATTCCTGGAGAGCTGGAAGAGGTGACTCCTTGACTGGAAGTGACGTAAACTTGGGACACTTCCCATTGACAATCTGAAAGGGAGAATAACCAGAGGATGCGTTTTTCAGGTTATTGTGGGCAAATTCGGCAAATGGAAGGAATCTTGTCCAGAGATGTTGTGCATCTGCTATGTAACATCTAAGAAATTGCTCCATGGACTGATTGATCCTCTCCGTCTGCCCATTAGTCTGGGGATGGTAACCTGAAGAAAATGATAAAGAAATCCCCAGATCCTTACAAAAGGCCCTCCAGAATTTTGACACAAATTGTACCCCCCTATCAGATACAATATCCACCGGAATTCCATGTAACTTAAAGATGTTATTAATAAACAAATCTGCCAATTTTTGGGCAGATGGAAACCCAGACAGAGCAACGAAATGTGCCATTTTACTAAATCTGTCCGTAACAACCCAGATGACAGTGTTACCTTCAGATTCAGGCAGCTCACCCACAAAATCCATGGAAATGTGAGACCATGGAACCTGTGGAGAAGGCAGGGGCTGAAGAGAGCCTGCTGGAGCTTTCCTGGAGGACTTACTCCTGGCACAGACAGAGCAGGACTTAACAAATTCCTCACAATCAGACATGTAAGAAGGCCACCAGACTGCCCTATTCAAGAGTTCCTGGGTTCTAGCAATACCTGGATGTCCCACATTCTTATGTTCATGAAACATCTGGAGCACCCGTTCCCGAAAACGAATAGGGACGTACAGAAGTCCCTCAGGTTTTCCATTGGGAACATTGGACTGGCATGCAATAAGCGATTTCGAAAAGTCTTCGGAGATCTCCGTAGCTGCCAGAAAATACCTTTCAGGTAGAATATTGACAGGGGTGGCTGGTAGGGCAGATTCAGATTCAAAACACCTGGATAAGGCGTCAGCCTTAACATTCTTATCCCCAGGCTTATAGGTTATGATAAAATCAAACCGGGAAAAAAAAAGTGCCCATCTCGCCTGCCTGGGTGTTAATCTTTTGGCCTTCTCAATGTATTCAAGGTTCTTATGGTCAGTATAAACAGTAAAGGGAAATTCTGCCCCCTCCAACCAATGACGCCACTCCTCTAGAGCTAACTTAACAGCCAACAATTCCCAGTTCCCCACATCATAATTCCTCTCTGCCGGTGCAAACTTTCTTGAAAAAAATGCACAAGGATGAACCTTATTATCGGGTCCAAAAGCTTGCGAGAGGACTGCCCCAACCCCAACCTCCGATGCATCTACCTCTACTATGAAGGGGCGGGTGACGTCAACATGACGCAATATGGGGGCGGAACAAAAAGATCTTTTTAATGATTGAAAGGCCTCAATGGCTTCTGGTGACCAGTTAGTCGCATCAGCGCCTTTCTTGGTCAACTGGGTCATGGGGGCGACAACTGAAGAGTACCCCTTAATAAACCGCCTATAATAGTTAGCAAAGCCTAAAAATCTCTGCAGGGCTTTGAGGCCTGAAGGTTGCGGCCAATCCAAAACTGCTGAGACTTTGCTTGGATCCATTGCCAGTCCAGAGGTGGAAATGATATACCCTAAAAATGCCACCTCTTTCACCTCGAAGAGGTATTTCTCCAGTTTAGCATATAACTGGTTCTCCCTGAGCTTCTGTAACACACATTTTACATGCTGCCTGTGTTCCTGTAAATTTTTTGAAAAAATTAGAATATCATCCAGATAGACCACTGTGAACCTGCCAGACACATCTCTGAAAATATCATTTACAAACTCCTGAAAGACAGCTGGGGCATTGCACAATCCAAAGGGCATAACTAAATACTCATAGTGACCGTCAGGAGTGTTAAATGCGGTCTTCCACTCGTCGCCCTCTCTAATCCGAATAAGATTGTATGCCCCCCTCAAGTCTAATTTTGAAAAAACACAGGCCTCAGTAATCTGAGTAAACAGGTCATCAATGAGTGGAAGAGGGTATCGATTTTTTATGGTGATTTTGTTTAGCTGCCTGTAGTCTATGCAGGGGCGAAGACCACCATCCTTCTTTTTAACAAAAAAGAAACCTGCACCCGCAGGAGACTTGGAGGCGCGGATAAATCCCTTCTCCAAGTTCTCCTTGATGTAATCTTTCATTGCAACCTTTTCAGGGCTGGAGAGGTTGTACAAACGACCCCTAGGAGGCAGTGTACCCGGTCTCAATTCAATGGGGCAGTCATAGGGTCTATGTGGAGGCAACCTGTCAGCAGATCGAGGACAAAATACATCGGAAAAATCAGTGTACTGAGATGGGACCCCCTGGACCTGGACCTCTGAAGCACACACAGAAATAGATTTCAGACAATTCTCCTGACAATAGGGGGACCAGGCAGATAATTGACCCTCTTTCCAGTCTATTTGAGGGGAATGCTTCTTCAACCATGGTAGCCCCAGTATGACGGATGAGGTGGCCATCTTTAGAACATAGAACTGGATGACCTCAGTGTGCAATACTCCAACCTGAAGTGTGAGCGGCGGAGTTTGACAAAGAGGTGTCTTGTTCTGTAAAGGAGAGTCATCGATTGCTGTAACATAGATGTGTCTTTGTATGGGAAGAATGGGAATGTTAAAGTTTAAAGCAAGGTCTCTGTCAATGAAGTTGGCAGCTGACCCAGAGTCAACAAATGCAGAGGTAAGGAAGTCACTGTTCTCCCAATGAAGAGAACAGGGCAGCAAGATTTTATTCTGACATGGAGGTAGAACTGGCTCGCTTAGGGTGGTACCTCCAACCATCCCTAAGCGGACAAGTTTTCCGCCTTCTTACTGCAGTTCTGCACTCGATGACCCCTTTCCCCACAATATAGACACAGACCCTCCTTCCTTCTCCTAGCTTTCTCAGCGACTGAGAGTCGTCCGTGCCCCAACTGCATTGGCTCCTCCTCTGGAACCTCAGGGGAACCAACAGTAGAGGGCGCTCTAACTAGCACAGATGACCTGCCCTTTTTATGATAACGAATGCGTCTATCGATTTTAACCGATAAGGCAATAGCTGCATCTACGTCTTTGGGCTCAGGGTGGCTTATCATGACATCAATAATAGACTCAGAGAGACCGGTCATGTATGTGTCTAGAAGAGTGAACTGATCCCACCTCGCTGAGACCGCCCACCTTCTAAACTCGGCAGCGTACTCCTCAACCATACGATTGCCTTGCTTTAGGCCTCGGAGTTTACGCTCGGCAGTGCCGGCTAAATCAGGATCCTCATATATGATGGCCATGTTCTTGAAAAACTCGGACACAGAAGATAAGGCAGTGTGACCCTCAGGTAAGCTGAAAGCCCATGTCTGAGAATCCCCTTGTAACAAAGTTTTAATTAAAGTTACTCTCTGTACCTCAGAACCAGATGACATGGGCCTCATCTGAAAATAGGCTAAACAACGATTTTTGAAATTACTGAAGTCGGACCGAGAACCAGAAAATCTTTCAGGAAGAGCCATCTTAGGCTCGCTACTGGCTGGGGAGGGTAGAATATTAAGTGGTGCCGGTAGTTTCTGAAAGGCCTCAGTCAGCTGGTTGATCTGGACCTGCTGAGCAGCAACGGTGTTTCTAAGCTCATCGACTGCTGCAGTTAAAGTCTGCAACTGCTCGGCAACTCCCTCCATGTTACTTTTACTGGTCTGCAGTACTGTAATGTTGTGGTGATTGGTGCATACACTTCAGAGTTTTCTGATTATTAGTGATCCGCAGTATCACTAGTAATACAGATATATTTGATTATATGGTGATCTGCGGCATCACCAATAATACAAATATTTATGCGTACTCTGGAAAACACAAGGAACAGATAACTTGTGGAAAACCCACCACACTGACGTTAACTCAGAGGGAAGGTGACCTCTGGAAGGAAGGGCAGTGTGTGCGATTCTGCGACTAGGATAAGAACGCAGAATTGCGTTCCTCAACAGTAATGATATGCTGAGGAGTTACTGAGTTCCCCGCAAGAAGAACTCAGCAAAGTAAACCCTTTAGTGGAAACCCACTAAAGGGGGCGAAGTCAAACGGAAAACGGTTCGGTATCAGAACTGGCAGAGAAGTACCGAATCGTCAGACAGAAATCAAGATCAGAGGTCAAGCCAAGGTCAGCAACGGGAAATCAGATGAGCAGAGGTACAGAATCGAGAAACACAAGGGAAGTCAGAAGCCAAGCCAATAGTCGGTAACGGTACGGGCTGGCGAGGTACAAAATCAGGAGACAAGAGAATAATGAGGTAACAGGCAAAAGGTCATACACAATATACAATGCAATTAGTACTTTAGGCTATCAACAGAATCTGGCTAAGTGTGGATCCCCAGCTCCAGCTGGTTCTAGCACACTTTGGGATCTGACTAGGGTCTGAGTGCTAACACACAAGTATTCGCTGACTGCAGACAACTTGCAACTGACAGAATGCCTGCTTTTATACTGTGCTGGACTCAAACAGCCCGCCCAGCCATTCAACCAATCACAACGTGGCTCAAGGACCTTGCAGCACAGCTCAAGGACCTTGCTGAGGTCAGCTGACCAGCTGGTCAGCTGACTCTCTTTCTAAGAGTATAAAAGGCTCTACTGCACACGCGCGCGGCCCCTACGGGGTCCAGACTGTCATGAGAGGTGTCTCGGCGAGCAGCATGCCATGAGGCCTGTGAAGGTGTTCCAGGAGTGCAGCCTCGACGTGGAGTACGCCGAGAGGTCTGCGACTGAACGGTGGATCGTGCTACCGCTGCGGACGTGGACGTTTCTCCGCGTTCCGCATGCGACCATGCGGGCGGTTGCGCTGCTGATGCGGACGCGAACAAACGTCCGCGTTCAGCCTGCTGCTGCCTCATTACAGGTGCTATTTTAGCAATAACAATCAGCCAGGAGGAAGCTAACAAGCCTACAAGAGCCTAACTAATCTTTCCCTATGAGAGTCTGCCAGCAGCTGTCCCTTCACTAATTACTGCAGGTACACGAGTGAGTGTAATAGCCAGCGCTGCCTGCCTTTTATAAGGGGGGAGTGGCTCCAGGAGAGAGTGTAGCCTGATTGGCTACAATGTGCCTGCTCACTGTGATGTAGAGGGTCAAAGTTGACCCTAATGGCGCACTATGGGGCGAACCGAACTTCTGCAAAAGTTTGCCTTCGCTGGTGAACGCGAACCACCGAAAGTTCGACTGGAACCGTGCGGGCCATCTCTATATGCGGCTTCGACCTGCCCCCTATACTACATCATTAGGGTCAACTTTGACCCTTTACATCACAGTCAGCAGACATCAGGCTACACTCCCTCCTGGAGCCCCCCCCCCCCTATAAAACACAGGCAGCGTCAGCCATTTCACTCACTCGTGTGGCTGCAGTAATTAGAGAAGGGAGAGAACCTGGCTGCTGACATAGGGAAATCTTAGTTAGGCTCTTGTGTTAGGCTTGATAGTTTGCTCCTTCTTGCTGATCTTATTCCTAAAAAACACTCCTCATCCTCAACAGCTCTTTTGAGAGCTAATGTTGTTCTTGTGATCTATTTTTTTTGTGTCCCACAGACACTTGTGTTGCATATACAGCCCTGTCAGTCAGTTGCAGCTGCTGGTGGGACCTTGGTCCCTTGGTAATTCCTACTGTGCCACTGCCAGGCCCAGCACATTCAGTGACTACCTGTGTGTGTGACAGCTGTACATTTGTAATACCAATCACTGCATACCCATCTGTTCAGTGCACCTACCTACCTACGTGACCGCAAGCAGTGTTATATACCTGTCACTGCACCTGTTCACGGTATCTGTGTGTGTGACAGCTGCACATTTGTAATACCAATCACTGCATACCCACCTGTTCAGTGCACCTACCTACCTATGTGAGCGCACGCAGTGTCACTGCACCTGATCACAGTACCTGTGTGTGTGACAGCTGCACATTTGTAATACCAATCACTGCATACCCACCTGTTCAGTGCACCTACCTACCTACGTGAGCGCACGCAGTGTCACTGCACCTGTTCACGGTACCTGTGTGTGTCATAGCTGCACATTTGTAATACCAATCACTGCATACCCACCTGTTCAGTGCACCTACCTACCTACGTGACTGCAAGCAGTGTTATATACCAGTCACTGCACCTGTTCACGGTACCTATGTGTGTGACAGCTGCACATTTATAATACCAATCACTGCATACCCACCTGTTCAGTGCACCTACCTACCTACGTGAGCACACGCAGTGTCACTGCACCTGTTCACGGTACTTGTGTGTGTGACAGCTGCACATTTGTAATACCAATCACTGCATACCCACCTGTTCAGTGCACCTACCTACCTACGTGACCGCAAGCAGTGTTATATACCAGTCACTGCACCTGTTCACGGTACCTGTGTGTGTGACAGCTGCACATTTGTAATACTAGTCATTGCATAATTGTTCACAGTACCTGTGTGACCGCACGCTGTGTAATATACCAGTCCGTGCATACCTGCTAACTGCACCTGTGTGACAGCTGCACATTGTATTGTAATACCAGTCACTGCATACCTTTCACTGCACCTGTGTGACTGCACATTGTACTAGTCAAGAATGAAAAATGATTAATAGAGGCGCCAAAACAGGATAAAATAGGTTAAAAACCGTCTAAAAAAAAGGGGGTAGGTGGGTCCACTTCCCTCAGTGTAAATGACCAGGCCAAATTCAGCCGTAAATGATGCAAGAAGTATTTATTCTCAAAAATTGGTCTCCAAATACAGTGCAACGCGTTTCACGGGCAAAACATCCCGCTTCATCAGGTAATTGAAATAGGAGAACACTACAGGACAAAAAGAAAATAAAAGGAAAAAACAATGCTCTAGCATTTTTCTAGGTGCTCCAAAAACTTTAACAACAATTTACCACATTCCGTAAAAATTGTCAATAATGAATTGTTTCCAAATCTGTGATGAGTGGGCCAATTGTCCCAATATCTATGAAGTTGCCAATCTCAAGTAACCTGTATAACCACTACGTTATTTCATTATCTAGTGCCCATAAGACAATGTGGGGAACAATAATTGCATATAATTGTGCAGCAGGTAACTGACAAGGTTAATAATCAGTCATGCACGGCGGCATGTATAAAATAGTGAAAAACAAAACCAGTAGCACTTACCAAATGTGGGTCAGTGTAAAGCTAGAGCGCCTCTGTAGAACTGGGACGCTCTCCTCTGATCGCTTATATTCCGTAACTGGCGGCTAGATCTCCCGCCGGGCGGGTGAGGGATCCGGAAGCGGACGTGACGCATGGGTATCACTATGCGTCAAAAGTACTTCTGGCGTTAGTAATAGATAGGGCAGCATAAAGCGACGGCCGCGTCGTATCTATTGGGCGCAACGTAATGAGCTGGGTGCGTATATCATGACGCCAGTGCGCCTGAAAGGGACTGTCAGCGCGTGCGTGGAAAGCGGCGCATGCGCGCGGGCAGAGCTCGCACCACCACTATCATGTCAGATGGGGCAAACTGCCCTTCTTCATAAGGATTCTGGGCACTATTCATAAATATGTACAAAAGAATGCCATCATTACGGATAACATTCTTAGTGGGTGATATGAGTCTAACTAGCTAAATACAGAGGATAAATCAGTAACATAGAGCCTGTATCGCTGTTGGATCATATTGAAAATGGAAACAGTAAATTCGGGCGCCTGAGGCTAGTGGACAAATCGGGCGCCGCCATTCACTCCTATAATAAATATCGTTTAATGGGCGCCCGATAGGAAAAAAGGGCGCCGGAGAAAAATAACGTTTTAAAAGCGGCGCCCGGAGACTTAATGTTTTATTACTGTTTCTCATGATTACACATTATTTAATGATTTATACATTTTTAAATTTTATTTTTAAACGAAAAACAGTACAATATTTTTTTAAAACATTATTTTTAAACGAAAAACAGTACTTTTTTTTTTTTAACATTATTTTTAAACGAAATAACTAACAGGGGGGTCTTAGGTTTAGGCACCAACAGGGGGGTCTTAGGTTTAGGCACCAACAGGGGGGTCTTAGGTTTAGGCACCAACAGGGGGGTCTTAGGTTTAGGCACCAAAAGGGGGGTCTTAGGTTTAGGCACCAACAGGGGGGTCTTAGGTTTAGGCACTAACAGGGGGGTCTAGGGGTTAGGGGTAGGTACAGGGAGGGTTACTTAGGCACCAACAGGGGGGGTCTTAGGTTTAGGCATCAACAGGGGGGTCTAGGGGTTAGGGGTAGGTACAGGGAGGGTTACTTAGTATTTTTTTTTTAAACGTTATTATACGTTTCACTATTTAAACGAAAGATTAACGTTTTTACAATTGCCGATTTAATGCACATTATTTAATGATTTATAACTTTATAAAACATTAATTTTAAACGAAATACAGTACAATACATTTTTCAACGTTATCCATGCTTATCGTTAAAAACCCGGCGCCCTTTTTTCCCAGCGCCCCTTTTTAACGTACGCATTGAATATAGCTATGTTGTGATTTCTATGGCTCTACTGCCACCCAGTGGTTTAAAATGATGTGACACTTATCCTAAGCAAAGAGTGATCCACCTATATGTGGATCACATTAATGTTTTTATGAGGGGATTTCTTAGGGGTCTTATATTTACAATCTTTGTGATCACAATTAATAACATTAATATCAAAAGTTATTTTTTAATAACTATATAACCGGTTGAGTGTATAGATTGTAAAAATTATATTGTCATCAATCAGTGTCTCCACTGGCATGTCTTAATAACTATATAGAATGTAAGAAATATAATGAAATAAAATGAAGCACATAAAAATCGAATACATAAAATCGAATACATAAAAATCGGGTACATAAAAATTAAAAGTTGAAAACGAAGGTAAGGATAAAAGAGAGGACTGTAACTGAAATGTTTAAGCATGATTGATTAGTATAATTTTTCCAGCACTTCGTTAAGCCCTTCCGGAACGAGGGTTCTTAGTGTCTGGATCCAATACATCTCTTTAGTCCGTATTGCCTCAGAAATATTCATTGTCTGTATAAGCTCTATGAGCGTGATCCTAAGGAACTTGGGGTCTCCATTATGGTGGGTGCTGAAGTGTTTAGAAACACTGTGTGAGGGAAATTTTTTAAGGATATTCCTTTTGTGCTGTCCAATTCTCTCCCTAACCAACTGTGTTGTGCGTCCTACATATTGTAGTTTACAAGGGCATGATATAAGGTATATAACATTTTTTGAAGTACAGTTTATGTTTTGTTTAATGGAAAAAGACATATTTGTAGTGGTGGAGCAAAAGTTTTCAGTAGTGTCCACAAAATGACAGGCTGTGCAACGTGGATGGTTACATGGGGAAGAGCCTGGGATCAAGGAAACCGTGTTGGGTGTGACCTGGGGGAAAAGGACCTGAGTTTGCTGGGAGCCAACAGTCCTTGTAGATTCGGGGCCCTTCTAAATGTTAGAAGGGGATCCTTAGGTAGTGTGGGTCTTAAATGTGGGTCCTGCATTAATATTTCCCACCTGTTTTTTAAAATAGAACAAATCTGTGTATGTTGAGTGCTATAACCTGTAATGAATCTTGGGAAAACTGGGTTGTTCTGAGGTTCATTTATTGGACTGGTGACCACTGGAGTCTCCATAGCTTTGTGTTTTGCATCCTGGATACGTTTTTTCGGATACCCTCGTTCTATAAATTTTTTGGTTAGAACGGTAGATTGGGTGTGGAACATGGATTGGTCGGTGCAATTTCGGAAGATTCTACGATACTGACAATAGGGTGTGTTGGTAGTCCATGGGCGGTAAAGAAAAATATTAAAATGTATATAGTTGTTGGAATCCACTGTTTTGAAATGTGTTTTAGTTTTGATGGTCTCCTCTTGTATATAGAGTACCAAATCCAGAAACTCAATAGATGTGGGGTGATGTTGGGCAGTGAAGGTGAGACCAGCTGGGTTGTTGTTAAGAAATTCTAGAAGTAGTGCAATGTCTGTTGACTCGCCCTTCCAAATGATATTATTGAAATATGGACTTTGGTCATTAAATTTGAGTAACTCCAGATACCCCATAGTTAAGTTAGCATATGAAGGTGCAAAAGAGCTCCCCATAGCTGTTCCCGTGGCTTGATGGTAGTATTTAAATGCAAAAGAGAATACGTTATGTTGTAGAATGAATTCAGCACAATTTCTCAGGAATTGTTGTTGTATGAAGGGCATCTTGGGGTTGGTTGCTAGATAGAAAACTCCACCACTACAAATATGTCTTTTTCCATTAAACAAAACATAAACTGTACTTCAAAAAATGTTATATACCTTATATCATGCCCTTGTAAACTACAATATGTAGGACGCACAACACAGTTGGTTAGGGAGAGAATTGGACAGCACAAAAGGAATATCCTTAAAAAATTTCCCTCACACAGTGTTTCTAAACACTTCAGTACCCACCATAATGGAGACCCCAAGTTCCTTAGGATCACGCTCATAGAGCTTATACAGACAATGAATATTTCTGAGGCAATACGGACTAAAGAGATGTATTGGATCCAGACACTAAGAACCCTCGTTCCGGAAGGGCTTAACGAAGTGCTGGAAAAATTATACTAATCAATCATGCTTAAACATTTCAGTTACAGTCCTCTCTTTTATCCTTACCTTCGTTTTCAACTTTTAATTTTTATGTACCCGATTTTTATGTATTCGATTTTATGTATTCGATTTTTATGTGCTTCATTTTATTTCATTATATTTCTTACATTCTATATAGTTATTAAGACATGCCAGTGGAGACACTGATTGATGACAATATAATTTTTACAATCTATACACTCAACCGGTTATATAGTTATTAAAAAATAACTTTTGATATTAATGTTATTAATTGTGATCACAAAGATTGTAAATATAAGACCCCTAAGAAATCCCCTCATAAAAACATTAATGTGATCCACATATAGGTGGATCACTCTTTGCTTAGGATAAGTGTCGCATCATTTTAAACCACTGGGTGGCAGTAGAGCCATAGAAATCACAACATAGCTATTTTCAATATGATCCAACAGCGATACAGGCTCTATGTTACTGATTTATCCTCTGTATTTAGCTAGTTAGACTCATATCACCCACTAAGAATGTTATCCGTAATGATGGCATTCTTTTGTACATATTTATGAATAGTGCCCAGAATCCTAATGAAGCAGGGCAGTTTGCCCCATCTGACATGATAGTGGCGGTGCGTGCTCTGCCCACGCGCATGCGCCGCTTTCCACGCGCTGATAGTCCCTTTCAGGCGCACTGGCGTCATGCTATACGCACCCAGCTCATTACGTTGCGCCCAATAGATACGACGCGGCCGTCGCATCATGCTGCCCAATCTATTACTAACGCCAGAAGTATTTTTGACGCATAGTGATACGCTTCCGGATCCCTCACCCGCCCGGCGGGAGATCTAGCCGCCAGTTACGGAATATAAGCGATCAGAGGAGAGCGTCCCAGTTCTACAGAGGCGCTCTAGCTTTACACTGACCCACATTTGGTAAGTGCTACTGGTTTTGTTTTTCACTATTTTATACATGCCGCCGTGCATGACTGATTATTAACCTTGTCAGTTACCTGCTGCACAATTATATGCAATTATTGTTCCCCACATTGTCTTATGGGCACTAGATAATGAAATAACATAGTGGTTATACAGGTTACTTGAGATTGGCAACTTCATAGATATTGGGACAATTGGCCCACTCATCACAGATTTGGAAACAATTCATTATTGACAATTTTTACGGAATGTGGTAAATTGTTGTTAAAGTTTTTGGAGCACCTAGAAAAATGCTAGAGCATTGTTTTTTCCTTTTATTTTCTTTTTCTCCTGTAGTGTTCTCCTATTTCAATTACCTGATGAAGCGGGATGTTTTGCCCGTGAAACGCGTTGCACTGTATTTGGAGACCAATTTTTGAGAATAAATACTTCTTGCATCATTTACGGCTGAATTTGGCCTGGTCATTTACATTGAGGGAAGTGGACCCACCCACCCCCTCTTTTTTAGACGGTTTTTAACCTATTTTATCCTGTTTTGGCGCCTCTATTAATCATTTTTCATTCAGATCTTGTCCACCCTTGGTTGAGGAGTGTATCCCCACACTTTTTCTTTCTATAGAGAGCGACTTTTTATACCTGAGTGGGGTCAGGTAAAAATTCTCCCCACCTGCTATTACAGTGGTCGCCTGCGTGGTGACCCACACTTGTGAGTATAATCTCATTTACATACATTTTCCACATTGGTTGAACATACTACACCAGATTTGGCTCTCGTTTTTTTTTCCTGTTTTTCAATTGCATTAGTCAAGTCAGTGCATACCTTTCACTTCCCCCCCCCCCCTTCCCGATATGGACAAAACAACAGGCAGAGGCAGAGCCAGAGGCAGGCCACCCGGCAGGTCTGTTCGAGGTCGTGCTGACATGATTTCGTGTAGCTCTGGCCCAAAGTATAGTGGTCAGAAGAATGCACGTCCCATCAACTCCCAAGATTGTCAGGACGTGGTTGACTATTTAACACAGAACACCTCATCTTCCGCAACCACCAGCGCTACTACCAATTACAACATCCGCTGCATTTGACACTTCGCATGAGTTATTTGGTGGGGAATTAACTGATTCACAGACATTATTGTTATAACAAGATGAAGGCGAGAAGCATGTTACACCACCTCATATGTCTGAGTTAGGCGACACTATGGACGTAACGTGTGAGGAGGATGATGATGAAGTACCTGCCTTTGGTGCAGTTTATGAGGTGTCTGAGGCAAACGAAGCTGGAGAAGATGATTATGATGATTATGATGATACGGATGCCATGTGGGATCCTAAGAGACAAAATGACCAAGGGGACAGTTCAGAGGGGGGGTCAGAAAGGAGTAGGAGGAGACGAGTTGCTGAAAAAAGCAGGGGGAGCTCGTCTTCAGAAACAGCTGGTGGCAGTGTCTGGTGCCATGTATCGCCACCTATGGACAGCCAGCCAACATGCCCTTCAACGTCAGCTGCTGCTGCCACCATAGTGCCATCACCCCAGGGGGGCTCAGCGGTTTGGAATTTTTTTTTGTGTGTCTGCCTTAGGTCAGAGCAATGCCATCTGTTCTCTCTGCAACCAAAAATTGAGCCGTGGAAAGGCCAACAGCCGCGTAAGGACGACTGCCTTACGAAGGCACATGCAGAAAAGGCACAAACTGCAATGGGAAGAGCACCAGAGGAAAAGCAGCACACAAAAGCAAAGCCACCCTCCTTCTCCTCTTCCTCCTTCAAGTGCATCATCTTTCTCCCTTGCACCTTCACAATCACAACCACCCTCCTCCACTCCGCCTCTCACCTTGAGCGATTCCTGCTCCTCTGCACACAGCAGCAGCCAGTTGTCCGTGAGGGAAATCTTTGAGTGGAAGAAGCCAATGTCTGCCAGTCACCCCCTTGCCCGGCGTCTGACAGCTGGCTTGGCAGAACTGTTAGCTTGCCAGCAGTTACCATACCAGCTGGTGGACTCTGAGGCCTTCCGAAAATTTGTGGCCATGGAGACACCACAGTGGAAGATACCAGGCCGCAATAATTTCTCAAAAAAGGCGATACCCAAACTGTACCATGAAGTTGATAGGCAAGTGGTGTCATCTCTGGCACACAGCGTTGGGTCAAGGGTCCATCTGACCACGGATGCTTGGTCTGCCAAGCACGGTCAGGGCAGGTACATTACTTACACAGCTCATTGGGTCAACCTGGTGACCGCTGGCAAGCAGGGAGTACGTGGTTGTGCAGCAGACCTAGTTGTGACACCTCCATGGCTTGCAGGCAGGCCTGCTGCCTCCTCCTCTCCTCTTGCTACATCCTCTTCACTGTCGTCCTCCTTGGCTGAGTGGCAGTTCAACTCTACTGGTGCTGCAATCTCCTCTCCAGCTACACAGCCCCAGCTCCCCAGGGCCTATGCTGCATGACATGTACGACGGTGTCACGCCATCTTAGACATGTCTTTCCTCAAAGCGGAGAGTCACACTAGAAAAGCTCTCCTGGCTGCTCTGAACAAACAGGTGGATCAGTTGCTGACCCCGCACCAACTGGAGATCGGCAACGTGGTGTGTGACAATGGCTTTGAATTTGGGAAAGCTGACACATGTACCCTGCATGGCACATGTGCTGAATCTAATAATTCAGAGATTTGTGTCTAAGTACCCAGGCTTACAGAACGTCCTGAAGCAGTCCAGGAAGGTGTGTGGGCATTTTAGGTGGTCTTACACGGCCATGGCACGCTTTGCCGATATTCAGCGGAGAAACAACTTGCCAGTGAGACGCTTGATTTGTGATAGCCTGACTCACTAGAATTCAACGCTCCTGATGTTCAACCGCTTGCTACAACAGGAGAAAGCCGTCGAACAGTGTCTCTACAACTACTGTCAAAGGACACAGTCTGGGGAGATGGGGATGTTCTGTGATATGCAAGCCCCTTCACCGCGGCAAGGTAACGATCACGAAGGGAAATTGACACATGTACATGCCTTTTGTATTGTTGTTGCAGCTGCAGTGCAGCCAAAAACATTAGGCATGCATGTACACGCACCTCTGTGTTGCCACAAGTGTTGAGGAAACATCTGGTTCTGATGAGAATTGATCCCACAACTCTTCCTCCTGTTCCTGTTCCTGTTCACGCTCCTCCACAGCTTGATCCACCACTCTATGCACGGTACGCTCCAGGAAGAAGGCATATGGTATGTCTTCACTGTGACTCACCAGGTTTGTCACCTCCTCAAATGGCCGCATTAGCCTGCAGGCATTTCGCATCATTGTCCAGTACTTCGGCCAGAACATCCCCATCTCTCCAGACTGTGTCCTTTGACTGTAGTTGTAGAGATACTGTTTGACGGCTTTTTCCTGTTGTAGCAGGCGGTCAAACATCAGGAGGGTTAAATTCCAGAAAGTCAGGCTATTGCAAATCAAGCGTCTCACCGGCAAGTTGTTTCTCCACTGAATATCGGCAAAGTGTGCCATGGCTGTGTAAGACCACCTGAAATGCCCACACACCTTCCTGGACTGCTTTAGGATGTCCTGTAAGCCTGGGTACTTAGACACAAATCTCTGAATTACGAGATTGAGCACATGTGCCATGCAGGGTACATGTGTCAAATTTCCCAAATTCAAAGCCGAAATGAGATTGCTGCCGTTGTCACACACCACGTTGCCGATCTCCAGTTGGTGCGGGGTCAGCCACTGATCCGCCTGTTTGTTCAGAGCAGCCAGGAGAGCTGCAGTAGTAGAGTTGAACTGCCACTCAGCCAAGGAGGTGGAGGAGGACGACAGTGAAGAGGATGTAGCAGGAGGAGAGGAGGTGGCAGCAGGCCTGCCTGCAAGCCGTGGAGGTGTCACTAGGTCCTGCACAGCCACGTACTCCCTGCTTGCCAGCAGTCACCAGGTTGACCCAATAGGCTGTGTAAGTAATGTACCTGCCCTGACCGTGCTTGGCAGACCAGGCTTCCGTGGTCAGATGGACCCTTGACCCAACACTGTGTACCAGAGATGACACCACTTGCCTCTCAACTAGAGGTGTACCGAACGGTTCGCCGGCGAACGGTTCCAGGCGAACTTCGGGTGGTTCGCAAACTTTCCCGGAAGTTTGATTCGCCCCATAATGCTCTATGAGGGTCAACTTTGACCCTCTACATCACAGTCAGCAGGCACATTGTAGCCAATCCGGCTACACTCAGCCCTGGAGCCCCACCCCCCCTTATATAAGGCAGGCTCCGCTGGCCATTACACTCACTCGTGTGCCTGCTGCTAGTCAGAATAGGACGAGCTGCTGCAGACTTGTTCTCCTAGGGACAGATTAGTCAGGCTCTTGGCTTGTTAATTTGCGCCTGGCTGAATCTTATTGCTTTAATAGCACCCCTCATTCAACAGCTCTTTTCAGAGCTAATCCTGTTATATATATGTGATATATTTTTTTTTCTCTGTGTCAAACTGACACTTGTGTTGTTGCATAGACAGCATTGCTAATTCATACTGTCTGTGTGCCACTGCCAGCACAGCAGCCCAGCAGCACATTCAGTGACTACCTGTGTGTGTGACAGGGAGCTGCACATTGTACTACACAGTACTGCATATACCTACTACTAGTACCTGTTGTGTTTAGTTAACCCACCTCATTAATGCATATACCTACCTTTGTGTTGAGTGAACTCACCTCTCTGCATATAACTAGCTTTGTGTTGAGTGAACTCACCTCACTGCATATAACTACCTTTGGGTTGAGTGAACTCACCTCACTGCATATAACTACCTTTTGTGTTCAGTGAACCCACCTCACTGCATATACCGTATTTTTCGGACTATAAGACGCACTTTTTTCCCCAAAAAAAGAGGGGGAAAATGTTGGTGCGTCTTATGGTCCAAATGTGCAAATACAGACCTGCCTCCCCTAAATCAGTGACAGTGGAGCATTCCGATCTGCTGTCGGCAATGTCCCCAGGCTAAGCTAGACTCCCCGCCCTCTGATTCAAGCTGTGCTGCAGCCTGCATAAAGGATTATGGGCAGTTACTATACCTCAGAGAAGCGGCGTTTACCGGTATTTTCTTTTCCCGACTCCTGCTGACTGCTTAGTACTTCTGCTGCCTCCCGCTTTCTCCTCCGCCGCAATTTCTGCCCGCATATATGATCTTCGGAGATGGCAATCCCGCTGCCAGTACTGATGTCCTACTGCCAATAGCTGCCGATATACTGTGACTTTCAATCGCCGCAGCGATTGAATTGTCAAGCAGACTCCTCATCCAACAGTCTCTGCCCCGTGCTTGGAGCGGCGTATCCGCTTGCTGTACACCCGGATATCTAGATATGAGAAGCGGTAATCTTTGCTGTAAAGCCACGGCGTTTAGAGGTCCGTGCTCGCAGGCAAAGTATTTCCTTCTTCTCCGTCTGCCTCCTTTAGGGCATCCTAAGGCATTGTGTAGTGCAGGCTTACCCCATGACGCCGCCACACTACAGATATGAGAAGCGGTAATCCTTGTGTTAAAGCCGCTGAGAGGTCCGTGCTTGCAGGCAAAGTATTTCTCTCTTCACTTCCTCATTAGTGACGTATGCGGAAGTGAAGAGGGAAATACTTCACCTGCAAGCACGGACCTCTCAGCGGCTTTAACACAAGGATTATCGCTTCTCATATCTGTAGTGTGGTGGCGTCATGGGGTAAGCCTGCACTACACAAATTAGGATGCCCTAAAGGAGGCAGATGGAGCAGAGTGACTTCGGGACAGGACTCAGCAAAGGGCACATGAGACAGATGTGATTAGGGACAGAAGAGGAAAGGAGACAAAGGGGGGGCAGGAGGAAGTACACAGGAGGCAGAGATAAGGACGCTGGGTGCAAACATAAGGACATAAGGGGGCAGAAATAAGGACACAGGGGGCAAAGAAAAGGTCACAGGGGGCAGAAATAAGGAAACCGGGCACATATAAGGACATAAGGGGCAAGGATAAGGACATGGGGCAGGGATAAGGACACACAGAGCACATATAAGGACACAGAGGGCACATAAGGACACAAGGGACAAGGAGAAGTACATGGGGCAGGAATAAGGACACACCGAGCTCATATAAGGACATAGGGGGCACATAAGAACATAAGAGACAAGGATAAGGACATGGAGCAGGGATAAGGGCACACAGAGCACATATAAGGACACAGGGGCACATATAAGGACACAGGGGGCACATAAGGACATAAGGGACAAGGATAAGGACATGGGGCAGGGATAAGGACACACAGAGCACATATAAGGACACAGGGGGCACATATAAGGACACAGGGGGCACATAAGGACATAAGGAACAAGGATAAGGACATGGGGCAGGGATAAGGACACACAGAGCACATATAAGGACACAGGGGGCACATAAGAACATAAGGGACAAGGATAAGGACATGGGGCAGGGATAAGGATACTGTGAGAAAACGCGGAAAAGCCGCCGCGAGTGTTCAGAGCAAGGCGGCTGATTCCGCGTCCAACGCGGCAGGTGTGGGCCTGCATCTGCTGACATGACTGAACGCGGAAAGACCACCGCATGTCCTGAGAACAAGGCGGCGGATTCCACGTCTGACATGGCAGTTTGCACGCATAGGCCTACATCTGACAGTATGGCGGAACGCGGAGGAACCGCCGCATGCTCTGATAGCGGTGCGGCTGGTTCTGCGCCTAGCACAGCGGATGGTTTACAGCATAGGTCTGGTGTGGCTGGGACTGATAGTCCACACAGGTTTAGAAGGAGGCGCGCGCTGAGAGGCAGAGCTTTTATGACAGCCAGAAGGGAGTCAGCTGACCAAGCCGGTCAGCTGACAATTCCACCATTTCCTGGAGAGCGCCTTGCTATATATACTGGGTGCTGGTCATTCTCTGGTTGTCTGCCGTTGCGATCACTACGTGGTAGCACTCAGACCTTGCAAAGAAATGAACAGCGCTACTTAAAAACAGATGAGTGCTTACCTGCAAAAAAGTGCACACCCCACTCATGGGATTCAAATACACAATGAGCACACACATGACCTGTCTACCACTTGGAGGATGTTAGTTTCACTAACAATTTGCAATTTGTTAGGTACTTGTCCCTCCCACTGTCGTAGAAGTCTTTCCTCCATGGGAGGGGACCTAACACTAACTAAAACCTACCTATGCATATGCATAGCCTGGGCGCGCTACCAGTAAATTTAAATTTAAGAATTGCGCAGAAAAAGTGGGATCAGCGCATCACCAGGCCGCCTCTGGATGGCCTCAGCTCAAAAATGCGCTGAGCCCCCCCAGGAACTACAAAACGCACCTTGAACCCAAACAGAGGCTCTGCATATACACCAAAGAAAAACTATCAAGTGGGAGCAGCTGACCAGAATTAAATCAAACATAGCAAAGAAATGAACAGCGCTACTTAAAAACAGATGAGTGCTTACCTGCAAAAAAGTGCACACCCCACTCATGGGATTC
The DNA here is from genome assembly GCF_040937935.1 of Hyperolius riggenbachi. NCBI lineage: Eukaryota > Metazoa > Chordata > Amphibia > Anura > Hyperoliidae > Hyperolius > Hyperolius riggenbachi. The sequence goes on along the minus strand of NC_090646.1, from coordinate 320,552,587 downwards.
AAATACACAATGAGCACACACATGACCTGTCTACCACTTGGAGGATGTTAGTTTCACTAACAATTTGCAATTTGTTAGGTACTTGTCCCTCCCACTGTCGTAGAAGTCTTTCCTCCATGGGAGGGGACCTAACACTAACTAAAACCTACCTATGCATATGCATAGCCTGGGCGCGCTACCAGTAAATTTAAATTTAAGAATTGCGCAGAAAAAGTGGGATCAGCGCATCACCAGGCCGCCTCTGGATGGCCTCAGCTCAGAGATGCGCTGAGCCCCCCCAGGAACTACAAAACGCACCTTGAACCCAAACAGAGGCTCTGCATATACACCAAAGAAAAACTATCAAGTGGGAGCAGCTGACCAGAATTAAATCAAACATAGCAAAGAAATGAACAGCGCTACTTAAAAACAGATGAGTGCTTACCTGCAAAAAAGTGCACACCCCACTCATGGGATTCAAATACACAATGAGCACACACATGACCTGTCTACCACTTGGAGGATGTTAGTTTCACTAACAATTTGCAATTTGTTAGGTACTTGTCCCTCCCACTGTCGTAGAAGTCTTTCCTCCATGGGAGGGGACCTAACACTAACTAAAACCTACCTATGCATATGCATAGCCTGGGCGCGCTACCAGTAAATTTAAATTTAAGAATTGCGCAGAAAAAGTGGGATCAGCGCATCACCAGGCCGCCTCTGGATGGCCTCAGCTCAGAGATGCGCTGAGCCCCCCCAGGAACTACAAAACGCACCTTGAACCCAAACAGAGGCTCTGCATATACACCAAAGAAAAACTATCAAGTGGGAGCAGCTGACCAGAATTAAATCAAACATAGCAAAGAAATGAACAGCGCTACTTAAAAACAGATGAGTGCTTACCTGCAAAAAAGTGCACACCCCACTCATGGGATTCAAATACACAATGAGCACACACATGACCTGTCTACCACTTGGAGGATGTTAGTTTCACTAACAATTTGCAATTTGTTAGGTACTTGTCCCTCCCACTGTCGTAGAAGTCTTTCCTCCATGGGAGGGGACCTAACACTAACTAAAACCTACCTATGCATATGCATAGCCTGGGCGCGCTACCAGTAAATTTAAATTTAAGAATTGCGCAGAAAAAGTGGGATCAGCGCATCACCAGGCCGCCTCTGGATGGCCTCAGCTCAGAGATGCGCTGAGCCCCCCCAGGAACTACAAAACGCACCTTGAACCCAAACAGAGGCTCTGCATATACACCAAAGAAAAACTATCAAGTGGGAGCAGCTGACCAGAATTAAATCAAACATAGCAAAGAAATGAACAGCGCTACTTAAAAACAGATGAGTGCTTACCTGCAAAAAAGTGCACACCCCACTCATGGGATTCAAATACACAATGAGCACACACATGACCTGTCTACCACTTGGAGGATGTTAGTTTCACTAACAATTTGCAATTTGTTAGGTACTTGTCCCTCCCACTGTCGTAGAAGTCTTTCCTCCATGGGAGGGGACCTAACACTAACTAAAACCTACCTATGCATATGCATAGCCTGGGCGCGCTACCAGTAAATTTAAATTTAAGAATTGCGCAGAAAAAGTGGGATCAGCGCATCACCAGGCCGCCTCTGGATGGCCTCAGCTCAGAGATGCGCTGAGCCCCCCCAGGAACTACAAAACGCACCTTGAACCCAAACAGAGGCTCTGCATATACACCAAAGAAAAACTATCAAGTGGGAGCAGCTGACCAGAATTAAATCAAACATAGCAAAGAAATGAACAGCGCTACTTAAAAACAGATGAGTGCTTACCTGCAAAAAAGTGCACACCCCACTCATGGGATTCAAATACACAATGAGCACACACATGACCTGTCTACCACTTGGAGGATGTTAGTTTCACTAACAATTTGCAATTTGTTAGGTACTTGTCCCTCCCACTGTCGTAGAAGTCTTTCCTCCATGGGAGGGGACCTAACACTAACTAAAACCTACCTATGCATATGCATAGCCTGGGCGCGCTACCAGTAAATTTAAATTTAAGAATTGCGCAGAAAAAGTGGGATCAGCGCATCACCAGGCCGCCTCTGGATGGCCTCAGCTCAGAGATGCGCTGAGCCCCCCCAGGAACTACAAAACGCACCTTGAACCCAAACAGAGGCTCTGCATATACACCAAAGAAACACTATCAAGTGGGAGCAGCTGACCAGAATTAAATCAAACATAGCAAAGAAATGAACAGCGCTACTTAAAAACAGATGAGTGCTTACCTGCAAAAAAGTGCACACCCCACTCATGGGATTCAAATACACAATGAGCACACACATGACCTGTCTACCACTTGGAGGATGTTAGTTTCACTAACAATTTGCAATTTGTTAGGTACTTGTCCCTCCCACTGTCGTAGAAGTCTTTCCTCCATGGGAGGGGACCTAACACTAACTAAAACCTACCTATGCATATGCATAGCCTGGGCGCGCTACCAGTAAATTTAAATTTAAGAATTGCGCAGAAAAAGTGGGATCAGCGCATCACCAGGCCGCCTCTGGATGGCCTCAGCTCAGAGATGCGCTGAGCCCCCCCAGGAACTACAAAACGCACCTTGAACCCAAACAGAGGCTCTGCATATACACCAAAGAAAAACTATCAAGTGGGAGCAGCTGACCAGAATTAAATCAAACATAGCAAAGAAATGAACAGCGCTACTTAAAAACAGATGAGTGCTTACCTGCAAAAAAGTGCACACCCCACTCATGGGATTCAAATACACAATGAGCACACACATGACCTGTCTACCACTTGGAGGATGTTAGTTTCACTAACAATTTGCAATTTGTTAGGTACTTGTCCCTCCCACTGTCGTAGAAGTCTTTCCTCCATGGGAGGGGACCTAACACTAACTAAAACCTACCTATGCATATGCATAGCCTGGGCGCGCTACCAGTAAATTTAAATTTAAGAATTGCGCAGAAAAAGTGGGATCAGCGCATCACCAGGCCGCCTCTGGATGCACTTTTTTGCAGGTAAGCACTCATCTGTTTTTAAGTAGCGCTGTTCATTTCTTTGCTATGTTTGATTTAATTCTGGTCAGCTGCTCCCACTTGATAGTTTTTCTTTGGTGTATATGCAGAGCCTCTGTTTGGGTTCAAGGTGCGTTTTGTAGTTCCTGGGGGGGCTCAGCGCATTTTTGAGCTGAGGCCATCCAGAGGCGGCCTGGTGATGCGCTGATCCCACTTTTTCTGCGCAATTCTTAAATTTAAATTTACTGGTAGCGCGCCCAGGCTATGCATATGCATAGGTAGGTTTTAGTTAGTGTTAGGTCCCCTCCCATGGAGGAAAGACTTCTACGACAGTGGGAGGGACAAGTACCTAACAAATTGCAAATTGTTAGTGAAACTAACATCCTCCAAGTGGTAGACAGGTCATGTGTGTGCTCATTGTGTATTTGAATCCCATGAGTGGGGTGTGCACTTTTTTGCAGGTAAGCACTCATCTGTTTTTAAGTAGCGCTGTTCATTTCTTTGCTATGTTTGATTTAATTCTGGTCAGCTGCTCCCACTTGATAGTTTTTCTTTGGTGTATATGCAGAGCCTCTGTTTGGGTTCAAGGTGCGTTTTGTAGTTCCTGGGGGGGCTCAGCGCATCTCTGAGCTGAGGCCATCCAGAGGCGGCCTGGTGATGCGCTGATCCCACTTTTTCTGCGCAATTCTTAAATTTAAATTTACTGGTAGCGCGCCCAGGCTATGCATATGCATAGGTAGGTTTTAGTTAGTGTTAGGTCCCCTCCCATGGAGGAAAGACTTCTACGACAGTGGGAGGGACAAGTACCTAACAAATTGCAAATTGTTAGTGAAACTAACATCCTCCAAGTGGTAGACAGGTCATGTGTGTGCTCATTGTGTATTTGAATCCCATGAGTGGGGTGTGCACTTTTTTGCAGGTAAGCACTCATCTGTTTTTAAGTAGCGCTGTTCATTTCTTTGCTATGTTTGATTTAATTCTGGTCAGCTGCTCCCACTTGATAGTTTTTCTTTGGTGTATATGCAGAGCCTCTGTTTGGGTTCAAGGTGCGTTTTGTAGTTCCTGGGGGGGCTCAGCGCATCTCTGAGCTGAGGCCATCCAGAGGCGGCCTGGTGATGCGCTGATCCCACTTTTTCTGCGCAATTCTTAAATTTAAATTTACTGGTAGCGCGCCCAGGCTATGCATATGCATAGGTAGGTTTTAGTTAGTGTTAGGTCCCCTCCCATGGAGGAAAGACTTCTACGACAGTGGGAGGGACAAGTACCTAACAAATTGCAAATTGTTAGTGAAACTAACATCCTCCAAGTGGTAGACAGGTCATGTGTGTGCTCATTGTGTATTTGAATCCCATGAGTGGGGTGTGCACTTTTTTGCAGGTAAGCACTCATCTGTTTTTAAGTAGCGCTGTTCATTTCTTTGCTATGTTTGATTTAATTCTGGTCAGCTGCTCCCACTTGATAGTTTTTCTTTGGTGTATATGCAGAGCCTCTGTTTGGGTTCAAGGTGCGTTTTGTAGTTCCTGGGGGGGCTCAGCGCATCTCTGAGCTGAGGCCATCCAGAGGCGGCCTGGTGATGCGCTGATCCCACTTTTTCTGCGCAATTCTTAAATTTAAATTTACTGGTAGCGCGCCCAGGCTATGCATATGCATAGGTAGGTTTTAGTTAGTGTTAGGTCCCCTCCCATGGAGGAAAGACTTCTACGACAGTGGGAGGGACAAGTACCTAACAAATTGCAAATTGTTAGTGAAACTAACATCCTCCAAGTGGTAGACAGGTCATGTGTGTGCTCATTGTGTATTTGAATCCCATGAGTGGGGTGTGCACTTTTTTGCAGGTAAGCACTCATCTGTTTTTAAGTAGCGCTGTTCATTTCTTTGCTATGTTTGATTTAATTCTGGTCAGCTGCTCCCACTTGATAGTTTTTCTTTGGTGTATATGCAGAGCCTCTGTTTGGGTTCAAGGTGCGTTTTGTAGTTCCTGGGGGGGCTCAGCGCATCTCTGAGCTGAGGCCATCCAGAGGCGGCCTGGTGATGCGCTGATCCCACTTTTTCTGCGCAATTCTTAAATTTAAATTTACTGGTAGCGCGCCCAGGCTATGCATATGCATAGGTAGGTTTTAGTTAGTGTTAGGTCCCCTCCCATGGAGGAAAGACTTCTACGACAGTGGGAGGGACAAGTACCTAACAAATTGCAAATTGTTAGTGAAACTAACATCCTCCAAGTGGTAGACAGGTCATGTGTGTGCTCATTGTGTATTTGAATCCCATGAGTGGGGTGTGCACTTTTTTGCAGGTAAGCACTCATCTGTTTTTAAGTAGCGCTGTTCATTTCTTTGCTATGTTTGATTTAATTCTGGTCAGCTGCTCCCACTTGATAGTTTTTCTTTGGTGTATATGCAGAGCCTCTGTTTGGGTTCAAGGTGCGTTTTGTAGTTCCTGGGGGGGCTCAGCGCATCTCTGAGCTGAGGCCATCCAGAGGCGGCCTGGTGATGCGCTGATCCCACTTTTTCTGCGCAATTCTTAAATTTAAATTTACTGGTAGCGCGCCCAGGCTATGCATATGCATAGGTAGGTTTTAGTTAGTGTTAGGTCCCCTCCCATGGAGGAAAGACTTCTACGACAGTGGGAGGGACAAGTACCTAACAAATTGCAAATTGTTAGTGAAACTAACATCCTCCAAGTGGTAGACAGGTCATGTGTGTGCTCATTGTGTATTTGAATCCCATGAGTGGGGTGTGCACTTTTTTGCAGGTAAGCACTCATCTGTTTTTAAGTAGCGCTGTTCATTTCTTTGCTATGTTTGATTTAATTCTGGTCAGCTGCTCCCACTTGATAGTTTTTCTTTGGTGTATATGCAGAGCCTCTGTTTGGGTTCAAGGTGCGTTTTGTAGTTCCTGGGGGGGCTCAGCGCATCTCTGAGCTGAGGCCATCCAGAGGCGGCCTGGTGATGCGCTGATCCCACTTTTTCTGCGCAATTCTTAAATTTAAATTTACTGGTAGCGCGCCCAGGCTATGCATATGCATAGGTAGGTTTTAGTTAGTGTTAGGTCCCCTCCCATGGAGGAAAGACTTCTACGACAGTGGGAGGGACAAGTACCTAACAAATTGCAAATTGTTAGTGAAACTAACATCCTCCAAGTGGTAGACAGGTCATGTGTGTGCTCATTGTGTATTTGAATCCCATGAGTGGGGTGTGCACTTTTTTGCAGGTAAGCACTCATCTGTTTTTAAGTAGCGCTGTTCATTTCTTTGCTATGTTTGATTTAATTCTGGTCAGCTGCTCCCACTTGATAGTTTTTCTTTGGTGTATATGCAGAGCCTCTGTTTGGGTTCAAGGTGCGTTTTGTAGTTCCTGGGGGGGCTCAGCGCATCTCTGAGCTGAGGCCATCCAGAGGCGGCCTGGTGATGCGCTGATCCCACTTTTTCTGCGCAATTCTTAAATTTAAATTTACTGGTAGCGCGCCCAGGCTATGCATATGCATAGGTAGGTTTTAGTTAGTGTTAGGTCCCCTCCCATGGAGGAAAGACTTCTACGACAGTGGGAGGGACAAGTACCTAACAAATTGCAAATTGTTAGTGAAACTAACATCCTCCAAGTGGTAGACAGGTCATGTGTGTGCTCATTGTGTATTTGAATCCCATGAGTGGGGTGTGCACTTTTTTGCAGGTAAGCACTCATCTGTTTTTAAGTAGCGCTGTTCATTTCTTTGCTATGTTTGATTTAATTCTGGTCAGCTGCTCCCACTTGATAGTTTTTCTTTGGTGTATATGCAGAGCCTCTGTTTGGGTTCAAGGTGCGTTTTGTAGTTCCTGGGGGGGCTCAGCGCATCTCTGAGCTGAGGCCATCCAGAGGCGGCCTGGTGATGCGCTGATCCCACTTTTTCTGCGCAATTCTTAAATTTAAATTTACTGGTAGCGCGCCCAGGCTATGCATATGCATAGGTAGGTTTTAGTTAGTGTTAGGTCCCCTCCCATGGAGGAAAGACTTCTACGACAGTGGGAGGGACAAGTACCTAACAAATTGCAAATTGTTAGTGAAACTAACATCCTCCAAGTGGTAGACAGGTCATGTGTGTGCTCATTGTGTATTTGAATCCCATGAGTGGGGTGTGCACTTTTTTGCAGGTAAGCACTCATCTGTTTTTAAGTAGCGCTGTTCATTTCTTTGCTATGTTTGATTTAATTCTGGTCAGCTGCTCCCACTTGATAGTTTTTCTTTGGTGTATATGCAGAGCCTCTGTTTGGGTTCAAGGTGCGTTTTGTAGTTCCTGGGGGGGCTCAGCGCATCTCTGAGCTGAGGCCATCCAGAGGCGGCCTGGTGATGCGCTGATCCCACTTTTTCTGCGCAATTCTTAAATTTAAATTTACTGGTAGCGCGCCCAGGCTATGCATATGCATAGGTAGGTTTTAGTTAGTGTTAGGTCCCCTCCCATGGAGGAAAGACTTCTACGACAGTGGGAGGGACAAGTACCTAACAAATTGCAAATTGTTAGTGAAACTAACATCCTCCAAGTGGTAGACAGGTCATGTGTGTGCTCATTGTGTATTTGAATCCCATGAGTGGGGTGTGCACTTTTTTGCAGGTAAGCACTCATCTGTTTTTAAGTAGCGCTGTTCATTTCTTTGCTATGTTTGATTTAATTCTGGTCAGCTGCTCCCACTTGATAGTTTTTCTTTGGTGTATATGCAGAGCCTCTGTTTGGGTTCAAGGTGCGTTTTGTAGTTCCTGGGGGGGCTCAGCGCATCTCTGAGCTGAGGCCATCCAGAGGCGGCCTGGTGATGCGCTGATCCCACTTTTTCTGCGCAATTCTTAAATTTAAATTTACTGGTAGCGCGCCCAGGCTATGCATATGCATAGGTAGGTTTTAGTTAGTGTTAGGTCCCCTCCCATGGAGGAAAGACTTCTACGACAGTGGGAGGGACAAGTACCTAACAAATTGCAAATTGTTAGTGAAACTAACATCCTCCAAGTGGTAGACAGGTCATGTGTGTGCTCATTGTGTATTTGAATCCCATGAGTGGGGTGTGCACTTTTTTGCAGGTAAGCACTCATCTGTTTTTAAGTAGCGCTGTTCATTTCTTTGCTATGTTTGATTTAATTCTGGTCAGCTGCTCCCACTTGATAGTTTTTCTTTGGTGTATATGCAGAGCCTCTGTTTGGGTTCAAGGTGCGTTTTGTAGTTCCTGGGGGGGCTCAGCGCATCTCTGAGCTGAGGCCATCCAGAGGCGGCCTGGTGATGCGCTGATCCCACTTTTTCTGCGCAATCCTTAAATTTAAATTTACTGGTAGCGCGCCCAGGCTATGCATATGCATAGGTAGGTTTTAGTTAGTGTTAGGTCCCCTCCCATGGAGGAAAGACTTCTACGACAGTGGGAGGGACAAGTACCTAACAAATTGCAAATTGTTAGTGAAACTAACATCCTCCAAGTGGTAGACAGGTCATGTGTGTGCTCATTGTGTATTTGAATCCCATGAGTGGGGTGTGCACTTTTTTGCAGGTAAGCACTCATCTGTTTTTAAGTAGCGCTGTTCATTTCTTTGCTATGTTTGATTTAATTCTGGTCAGCTGCTCCCACTTGATAGTTTTTCTTTGGTGTATATGCAGAGCCTCTGTTTGGGTTCAAGGTGCGTTTTGTAGTTCCTGGGGGGGCTCAGCGCATCTCTGAGCTGAGGCCATCCAGAGGCGGCCTGGTGATGCGCTGATCCCACTTTTTCTGCGCAATTCTTAAATTTAAATTTACTGGTAGCGCGCCCAGGCTATGCATATGCATAGGTAGGTTTTAGTTAGTGTTAGGTCCCCTCCCATGGAGGAAAGACTTCTACGACAGTGGGAGGGACAAGTACCTAACAAATTGCAAATTGTTAGTGAAACTAACATCCTCCAAGTGGTAGACAGGTCATGTGTGTGCTCATTGTGTATTTGAATCCCATGAGTGGGGTGTGCACTTTTTTGCAGGTAAGCACTCATCTGTTTTTAAGTAGCGCTGTTCATTTCTTTGCTATGTTTGATTTAATTCTGGTCAGCTGCTCCCACTTGATAGTTTTTCTTTGGTGTATATGCAGAGCCTCTGTTTGGGTTCAAGGTGCGTTTTGTAGTTCCTGGGGGGGCTCAGCGCATCTCTGAGCTGAGGCCATCCAGAGGCGGCCTGGTGATGCGCTGATCCCACTTTTTCTGCGCAATTCTTAAATTTAAATTTACTGGTAGCGCGCCCAGGCTATGCATATGCATAGGTAGGTTTTAGTTAGTGTTAGGTCCCCTCCCATGGAGGAAAGACTTCTACGACAGTGGGAGGGACAAGTACCTAACAAATTGCAAATTGTTAGTGAAACTAACATCCTCCAAGTGGTAGACAGGTCATGTGTGTGCTCATTGTGTATTTGAATCCCATGAGTGGGGTGTGCACTTTTTTGCAGGTAAGCACTCATCTGTTTTTAAGTAGCGCTGTTCATTTCTTTGCTATGTTTGATTTAATTCTGGTCAGCTGCTCCCACTTGATAGTTTTTCTTTGGTGTATATGCAGAGCCTCTGTTTGGGTTCAAGGTGCGTTTTGTAGTTCCTGGGGGGGCTCAGCGCATCTCTGAGCTGAGGCCATCCAGAGGCGGCCTGGTGATGCGCTGATCCCACTTTTTCTGCGCAATTCTTAAATTTAAATTTACTGGTAGCGCGCCCAGGCTATGCATATGCATAGGTAGGTTTTAGTTAGTGTTAGGTCCCCTCCCATGGAGGAAAGACTTCTACGACAGTGGGAGGGACAAGTACCTAACAAATTGCAAATTGTTAGTGAAACTAACATCCTCCAAGTGGTAGACAGGTCATGTGTGTGCTCATTGTGTATTTGAATCCCATGAGTGGGGTGTGCACTTTTTTGCAGGTAAGCACTCATCTGTTTTTAAGTAGCGCTGTTCATTTCTTTGCTATGTTTGATTTAATTCTGGTCAGCTGCTCCCACTTGATAGTTTTTCTTTGGTGTATATGCAGAGCCTCTGTTTGGGTTCAAGGTGCGTTTTGTAGTTCCTGGGGGGGCTCAGCGCATCTCTGAGCTGAGGCCATCCAGAGGCGGCCTGGTGATGCGCTGATCCCACTTTTTCTGCGCAATTCTTAAATTTAAATTTACTGGTAGCGCGCCCAGGCTATGCATATGCATAGGTAGGTCTTAGTTAGTGTTAGGTCCCCTCCCATGGAGGAAAGACTTCTACGACAGTGGGAGGGACAAGTACCTAACAAATTGCAAATTGTTAGTGAAACTAACATCCTCCAAGTGGTAGACAGGTCATGTGTGTGCTCATTGTGTATTTGAATCCCATGAGTGGGGTGTGCACTTTTTTGCAGGTAAGCACTCATCTGTTTTTAAGTAGCGCTGTTCATTTCTTTGCTATGTTTGATTTAATTCTGGTCAGCTGCTCCCACTTGATAGTTTTTCTTTGGTGTATATGCAGAGCCTCTGTTTGGGTTCAAGGTGCGTTTTGTAGTTCCTGGGGGGGCTCAGCGCATCTCTGAGCTGAGGCCATCCAGAGGCGGCCTGGTGATGCGCTGATCCCACTTTTTCTGCGCAATTCTTAAATTTAAATTTACTGGTAGCGCGCCCAGGCTATGCATATGCATAGGTAGGTTTTAGTTAGTGTTAGGTCCCCTCCCATGGAGGAAAGACTTCTACGACAGTGGGAGGGACAAGTACCTAACAAATTGCAAATTGTTAGTGAAACTAACATCCTCCAAGTGGTAGACAGGTCATGTGTGTGCTCATTGTGTATTTGAATCCCATGAGTGGGGTGTGCACTTTTTTGCAGGTAAGCACTCATCTGTTTTTAAGTAGCGCTGTTCATTTCTTTGCTATGTTTGATTTAATTCTGGTCAGCTGCTCCCACTTGATAGTTTTTCTTTGGTGTATATGCAGAGCCTCTGTTTGGGTTCAAGGTGCGTTTTGTAGTTCCTGGGGGGGCTCAGCGCATCTCTGAGCTGAGGCCATCCAGAGGCGGCCTGGTGATGCGCTGATCCCACTTTTTCTGCGCAATTCTTAAATTTAAATTTACTGGTAGCGCGCCCAGGCTATGCATATGCATAGGTAGGTTTTAGTTAGTGTTAGGTCCCCTCCCATGGAGGAAAGACTTCTACGACAGTGGGAGGGACAAGTACCTAACAAATTGCAAATTGTTAGTGAAACTAACATCCTCCAAGTGGTAGACAGGTCATGTGTGTGCTCATTGTGTATTTGAATTCCATGAGTGGGGTGTGCACTTTTTTGCAGGTAAGCACTCATCTGTTTTTAAGTAGCGCTGTTCATTTCTTTGCTATGTTTGATTTAATTCTGGTCAGCTGCTCCCACTTGATAGTTTTTCTTTGGTGTATATGCAGAGCCTCTGTTTGGGTTCAAGGTGCGTTTTGTAGTTCCTGGGGGGGCTCAGCGCATCTCTGAGCTGAGGCCATCCAGAGGCGGCCTGGTGATGTGCTGATCCCACTTTTTCTGAGCACTCAGACCTTGCCAGTATCTGTGATATTATCTGTGTTATTATCTAGACCAGTTCCTGGGTGTTGACGATCAAGGACCTCACACCTCAGTCTAGGGAAAACTGTATATTATCTGTGTTATTACCTAGACTAGTTCCAGGGTGTTGATGATCAAGGAGCTCACACCCAAGACTAGGCATTGTTGATTATCTGTTATGACCTTCTGCTTTCCTGACTACTCTTCTGATCTCTGATTAGGTACTTTGCTATATCTGATACTCTGTTGCCGATCTCTGCTTGTCTTAGGATTCCGCATCTGTCTCCTGTCTCTGTCCCTGATCTGTCTGTCTGTTGCCGACCCGGCTTGTCCGACCTTGAGAGCTATCTCCCCAGTTTATAGATAGCTCACAGACCTGGGGGTGACACCCTTCCTTGGTGTCACTTACACTCTGTCCTTCCTATTCCTAGCCTGACCCCTCCCTCGGGAGAGTCTCAGGCTTATGGAAGGAACGTGTTACTGTGCAGTACTCCTTACTGCTGTGCACCTGCTCCTCAGGTGCAGTTCTCAAAGTATTTCTGTTGCACCAAACACTCTTATTACTCAGGTGTCCAGAGGTTAGAGATATATCTGATTATCGGTGATACTGCAGATCATCAATAATCGGGTATATATCTGTATTCTCGGTGATACTGCAGATCACCGGTAATCAGACCCTCTCTGTGTTACACCGATCGTTACAGAACGGCAGACCCAAAAATGCAAATGGACGCACACACCGACCGTCTGGGCGCACTTACCACTTCGGTGGATACCATCAACCAAGTGCTGGGTAATCACCGGGCGTTAATTGACGCTTTGTCCGGGTCTTTACAAACCCTCCAGATGGCTGTGGATGAAGTGCGATCTCCTCCTAGCAAAGACATACGTATGCCTGTACCTGAAAAATTTTCCGGTCACAGATCTGATTTCCGAAATTTTAGGAGTAGAATGTTATCATACTTTGAGTTGAGACCTAGATCTTCACGAACTATGGCCCAAAGGGTCACATTTATTAAGACATTGTTATCAGGCGATTCTCAGACTTGGGCGTACAGTCTACCCGCTGGAGACTTAGCCCTAACCTCTGTAGATGAATTTTTTGAAGCTATGGCAATAATTTACGACGATCCAGACATTGCCTCGACTTCTGAGTGAAAGCCCAAGTTGTTACGTCAAGGCAAGAGTCCGGTCGAGGAGTATGCTGCTGAATTCAGAAGGTGGTCAGTCTCAGCCAGGTGGGGCACCTTTGCCCTGTTAGATTGTTTCCTATCAGGGTTGTCAGATGAGGTCTCTGATCTTATGTTAAGTCAGCCTGAACCTAAGACCATTGATGAGGCCATTTCATCGGCCATCAGGATCGACCGTAGGCTACGCTATCAGAGACAGACCCGAGGTAGAGACCATGTAAGGATGGTGTCCTACGCTGCGCCTCCTGTGACTCCACCTCCTCCTGTTTCGCCTCCACCTGAACCAATGCAGATTGGTCGGTCAAAGTTGTCTCAAATGGAACGGAGATGCAGGATTTCAGAGCAGTTATGTCTTTATTGTGCAGAGGGGGGTCATAGAGTACAGAATTGCCCTAAAAAGTCAGGAAACACTACTGCCTAGGAGTAGTTGGGGGTAATACCCTAGGCGTACAACTTTTACCCCTAGATGATAAAAGGTTGCTTCTTCCTTGTACTATTACATGGGAAGATAAATCTGAAGTCACTGAGGCTTTCGTTGATTCAGGCTCAGCGGCTAATTTTATGGATTACGAATTTGCTAAGAAATTGGGTATTCCGCTCACCCCGGTAACACCACCTATCCAAGTTACGGCAGTGGATGATTCCCCCCTGCAACGTAACCGTCCTCTGTCTCAGACACCAGAGGTGGGAGTCAGTATAGGGGCGCTGCATAGGGAGAAGTTGTTGTTTTTTGTGTTACACATGACAACCTCCACTATCATCCTTGGCATGCCTTGGTTGCACCTTCACTCCCCTCAGATTAATTGGGCCACTGGTCAGCTAACAAGCTGGTCAGCCCATTGCCTTGATCATTGTTTAGTGAGGGTAGCCTTGGGTCAGACCAGGATTCATGTGGAGGGAGTGCCGGAACAATATTCTGAATTTACTGATGTGTTTTGTCCCAAGGCTCTCTGTTCCACCTCCCATTGTCACAATCAATGTAGAGAACACCCCAATAGCATCAACCCCCAAAGCTCGTTGCCTAGGGGTAACTCTGGACTCTGAGCTCTCCTTTAAACCACATATTAACACTTTAACTACCTCCTGCTACTTCCATCTCAAAAACATTTCCAGAATCCGTCCCTTGCTTTCACAAGAAGCAACTAAAATGCTTGTGCATGCCCTAATCATCTCCCGTCTTGACTACTGCAACACCCTACTCTGTGGTCTACCAAAAAGCAGACTGGCACCTCTCCAATCCCTACTAAACTCTGCGGCCCGTCTCATCCACCTCTCTTCTAGATCCTCTGAGGCAGCCCCTCTCTGCCAATCCCTCCACTGGTTACCAGTTGCCCAAAGGATCCAGTTTAAACTTCTCACACTTGCATACAAAGCTCTACACAAGCTGTCGCCTCCATACATTTCCTCTTTAATCTCCAGATACCGCCACGCTCGGACCCTCCGTTCCTCACAGGAGACCCTTTTGTCCTCCAGCCTAGTCACCTCCTCTCACTCTCGCATCCAAGACTTCTCACGGGCGGTCCCTCTCCTTTGGAACTCTCTCCCTCAGCCGGTTCGTCATGCCACGAGTCTGGAAACCTTCAAACGTACTCTGAAAACACACCTGTTCAGAAAAGCCTATAATTTGCTATAGGCAGCACTGAAGGCACACTGGCTCACCCACTAATCCTGGTGTTTCCTTCCCCTTTGTTTCCTCCCCACTACCCTCTAGATTATAAGCTCGCAAGGGCAGGGACCTCCTCCTAGTGTTTCTCATACTGATGTAATTTTAACATATGCATATGTACCAACTACATATCAACTATGTATGTATCTGTATTTATTCTATTCAATGTCATGACTGTACAGTGTCTTGTATTTCTTATGTATATTTGTTCCCCATTTTTTGTTTGTACTATGTACAGCGCTACGGAAGATGTTGGCGCTATATAAATAAAAAATAATAATAATAATAATAATAAGGCTGCAGAGAAACTGCCTCCACATCGCCCTTTCGATTGCCCCATCGATCTCCGATCTGGTTGTATGCCCCCTAGAGGTCATCTTTACAATTTGTCTGGGCCAGAAAAAGTGGTCATGCGAGAGTACATCTGTGAAAACTTGGCTAAGGGTTTTATGCGCCCTTCCCGGTCACCTGCCGGAGCAGGTTTCTTTTTTGTAAAGAAAAAAGACGGAGGCCTTTGGCCATGCATTGATTACCGAGGCCTGAATAAAATCACAGTAAAAAATCGCTATCCATTGCCTTTGATAGACGATTTATTCACTCAGGTCACCAACGCCAAGATTTTCTCGAAATTGGATTTGCGTGGTGCATACAATCTGGTGCGGATCAGAGAGGGCGATGAGTGGAAGACAGCCTTTAACACACCCGAAGGGGCATTATGAGTTCCTGGTGATGCCCTTCGGGTTGTGCAACGCCCCGGCCGTCTTTCAGGAACTCATTAATGAAGTATTCAGGGAGGTGTTGGGTAAATTTGTTCTGGTATATCTGGATGATATACTAATCTTCTCAGATAACCTCTCTGAGCACAGGGCTCATGTCAAATTCGTGCTGCACAAGTTAAGACAGAACATGCTTTATGCTAAATTGGAGAAATGCATTTTTGAGGTAACATCTGTCACTTTTCTGGGGTACATAATTTCCACCTCGGGCCTTTCTATGGATCCTGCCAAAGTCTCTGCTGTCCTGGAATGGCCTCAGCCTGTGGGACTAAAATCTCTCCAGAGGTTTTTAGGATTCGCTAATTACTATAGTAGGTTCATAAAGGGGTACTCCACAGTCATAGCACCCCTCACCAGTCTTACTAAGAAAGGGGCAGATACCAACCACTGGTCACCCGAAGCTCTGGCTGCTTTCTCCACTTTAAAAGAATTGTTCTGCTCTGCACCCATTTTGAGACACGTCGACACCTCCTATCCCTTTATTGTGGAGGTGGACGCCTCGGAGGTCGGGGTAGGGGCTGTGCTGTCTCAGCGTTCTGGGTTGCAGGGAAGATTACACCCGTGTGCCTATTTCTCTCGTAGGTTTTCACCAGCAGAGAAAAACTACGATATAGGCAACAGGGAGCTCCTAGCCATTAAATTGGCCTTCGAAGAATGGCGTCATTGGCTAGAAGGAGCAGAACATACGATTACCGTTTACACTGATCACAAAAATTTGGAATACATTGAGGGGGCTAAGAGATTGAGTCCCCGTCAGGCTCGGTGGTCACTGTTTTTCTCGAGATTCAGATTTGTAATTACGTACACTCCGGGTAGTAAAAACATTAAAGCGGATGCTTTGTCCAGATGCTTTGAGCCAGAGACAGCACAGCCCTCAGACCCAGAGACTATTATCCCACAGAGAGTAGTGTTGGCAGCCACAGAGACCTGGAAAACTGGATGGAGACTTTAAGTCCCTTCCAGCAGGATGTCCCTGAAGGAAAGCCTGAAGGGGTGATGTTTGTACCCCTGCCATTCCGTCTCCAGATATTGCAGATGTTCCACTCTCACAAAAATGCTGGACATCCTGGGGCCACTAGAACACAGGACCTTGTTGCTAGGTGTGCTTGGTGGCCTTCATTGGCAACTGACTGCAAGGAGTATGTTAGAGAGTGTGCAGTATGTGCAAAAAGCAAACCCTCCCGTCTGGCACCTGCAGGAACGTTGCAGCCTTTGCCCACCCCGAGTGAACCATGGACCCATTTTTCCATGGATTTTGTGGGTGAGCTTCCGAGGTTTGAGGGCATGTCGGTCATTTGGGTGGTAGTCGACCGTTTCAGTAAAATGGCCCATTTTGTGCCCCTGAAAGGACTCCCCTCGGCCCAGGAGTTGGCCGATCTTTTCATCATCCACATTTTCCGGCTACATGGCATTCCGGAAAACGTTGTGTCAGATCGGGGAGTCCAATTTGTTTCTAAATTTTGGAGGGCATTTTGTCATCAAATGGTCATGGAACTGTCATTTTCGTCGGGCTACTACCACCCACAGACCAATGGTCAGAATGAGAGAATTAATCAGTCGTTGGAACAGTTTCTAAGATGTTATGTTGCGGATGCGCAAAATGATTGGGTCAAATTCTTGCTGTTTGCAGAATTTACGCACAATAATTTGAAAAGCTCTTCCTCTGGATTTCTCCATTTCAGGTGGTAACTGGAAAATTACCTAAGTTCTCCCCACTGCCAGTAGCTTCCACTCCGTTTCCAGCTTTGGAAGCTTGGCAAAAGTCATTTAAGAACATTTGGGGGATCGTGAAAAATAATTTGGAGAAGGCTTTTCAAAGTCAGAAAGGTCAAGCTGACAAAAGACGCTCCTTAGAGTGGAAGTTCCGGCCAGGAGATTTGGTCTGGGTGTCCACACGTCATTTGACCCTGAAACAGCCCTCGCCCAAGTTAGGACCCAGATTTGTGGGCCCTTTTCCAGTGACCAGGAAGATCAACAATGTTACTTATGCCATTGATCTCCCTGCCAGCATGCGTGGTGTAAGATCCTTTCATGTGTCCCTGCTTAAGCCAGTAGTTCATGTAGGTTCCACTCCTCCTCCTCCTGTGATGATAGATGACCAACCTGAGTACGAAGTAGAAAAGATTTTAGACTCACGTGTTGTACAGAACTCGGTGCAGTATCTAGTTCACTGGAAAGGGTATGGTATTGAGGAGAGAACATGGGTACCTGAGTGTCGTATGCATGCAGATAAATTAAGGAGGGAGTTTCACGCTTTATATCCTGAGAAACCGGGTAGGAGCTGTCCGGAGTCCACTCCTCAGGGGGGGGGGGGTACTGTGAGAAAACGTGGAAAAGCCGCCGCGAGTGTTCAGAGCAAGGCGGCTGATTCCGCGTCGAACGCGGCGGCTTGCGCGCATGGGCCTGCATCTGCTGCCATGACTGAACGTGGAAAAACCGCCGCATGTCCTGAGAACAAGGCGGCGGATAGCGGTGCGGCTGGTTCCGCGCCCAGCACAGCGGATGGTTTACAGCATAGGTCTGGTGTGGCTGGGACTGATAGTCCACACAGGTTTAGAAGGACGCGCGCACGAGCTGAGAGGCAGAGCTTTTATGACAGCCAGAAGGGAGTCAGCTGACCAAGCCGGTCAGCTGACAATTCCACCATTTCCCATTGGTCCAGCACTTAGGGGAGGCGCTGGAGAGCGCCTTGCTATATATATAAAATATATAAAATATAAAGTGCATGGTAACCAATGCTCAGAGCCTTGCAAATAAAATAGACGAACTAGAGTTCATTCTGAATGACAAAGGCTATGACATTGTGGGAATAACCGAGACATGGATGGATGAAAGCCATGACTGGATAGCTAATTTAAAAGGATACAATGTGTTTAGGAGGGATAGAACAGGGAAAAAGGTGAAGGGGTTTGTCTCTTTGTTAAGAATTCTCTTACAGCTGTCCTCAACGATGAGATGGAGGAAGATTGCGAAGATGTGGAGTCCGTTTGGGTAAATATTCATGGTGGAAATAAAAGTTGCCAATTACTTATTGGGGTATGCTACAGGCCACCTCTTATTAATGAAGCTGCAGAACTGCGATTACTACAGCAGATTGAAAAAGCTGCAAGTAAAAATGAGGTCATAATTATGGGCGACTTCAACTTTCCAGACATTGACTGGAGTATTGAGGCTACCCATTCTGGTAAAAGCAGCAGATTTCTGGCAGCACTACAGGACAATTACTTGACTCAAATGGTAACTGAAGCAACTAGGGGGAATGCGTTACTGGATCTGATCATTTCTAATAGACCAGATAATGTATCAAATGTGCAGGTTCAAGAATATTTGGGAAATAGTGATCACAACATGATAATGTTTGATCTGGTGACTGATAGGCCACAGGGCAGCGGGACCACTAAAACTATGAATTTTAGAAAAGCAAAGTTCAATCAAATTAGGCAGGCACTAAGTTTGGTGAACTGGGATAATGTACTACAAGGGGAAGACACTGAAGGGAAATGGCAAGCTTTTAAACTTATACTCAATCAATATTGTAGTATGTATATCCCATATGGAAACAAAATGTCTAGGAATAAAAAAAGGCCTCTATGGATGAATAGAAAGGTTAAAGATAAAATGAAGAGGAAAAAGAATGCCTATAAGGTCTTAAAACAGGAGGGGACCGAGGCTGCACTAAGCAATTATAAGGATTGCAATAAAAATTGTAAAAAAGAAATTAGGCAGGCAAAGATTGAAGCTGAAAAACAAATCGCTAAGGATATCAAATCTAACCCAAAAAAGTTTTACAAGTACATTAACTCTAAAAAAAAAAAAGGTTGACTGTATAGGACTCCTAAAGGATGAGGGGGGGAACTCAATGGTGGATGACCAATGTAAGGCAGAGTTATTAAATGCTTTCTTTGCTTCTGTCTTCACAAAAGAAACAGCACTGTTGCAAACTACAGAGGCGGAAGAGTCTCAATCTTCTAACTGTAATATTAAATACTTAACGCAGGAAGAAGTGAAGGCAAGACTAAATAAATTAAAAATAGACAAGGCACCTGGCCCGGATGGCATGCATCCTCGGGTCCTAAGGGAATTAAGTTCAGTTATAGCTAAACCCATTTATCTTATCTTTTGTGACTCTCTTGCAACTGGCAGAGTCCTAGTGGATTGCCGTACAGCCCACGTTTTCCCATTATTTAAGAAGGGCAAAAAATCAGATCCAGGAAATTATAGACCTGTAAGCTTAACATCAGTTGTATGCAAACTATTTGAGGGGTTACTAAGAGATACTATACATGACTTCATAGTAGAAAATAATCTTATTTCTCAGCATCAACATGGGTTTACTAAAGACAGGTCCTGTTTGACTAACATGCTCAGCTTTTATGAGGTAGTGAATGCTAATATGGATATTGGGAATGCTGTAGATGTGATATACTTGGACTTTGCAAAGGCCTTCGACACTGTTCCCCACAAAAGTCTGGTGCAAAAGTTGAGGATGCAAGGACTGGGGAAGAGTCTGTGTTCATGGATAGGGAACTGGCTAATGGACAGAAAACAAAGAGTTGTGGTCAATGGATCGTACTCAAAATGGGAGACTGTTGGCAGTGGGGTCCCACAGGGGTCTGTTCTGGGTCCAGTGCTCTTCAATTTATTTATTAATGACCTAGTAGATGCAGTAGTGAGCAATGTTGCTATTTTTGCAGATAATACAAAATTGTGCAGAATCATCAACTCTCAGGAAGATAGTGTCATATTGCAACAGGATCTGGATAGGATGGCTATATGGGCACATACTTGGCAGATAAAATTCAACGTTGACAAATGTAAAGTCATGCATTTTGGACGAACTAATGGACTAGCACCATACAAAATAAATGGGATACAGTTGGGGACATCAAACTTGGAGAAGGACTTAGGAGTACTCATCGACAACAAGTTAAATAATCGTACTCAATGCCAAGCAGCTGCAGCTAAAGCTAACAAAATTTTGGGATGCATTAAAAGGGAAATAAAAACTCGAGATGCGAGCATAATATTGCCCCTGTTTAACTCTCTAGTAAGGCCACATCTGGAATATGGAATTCAGTTCTGGGCACCACATTACACAAAAGATATAGCAGTTTTAGAGCAGGTGCAGAGACGAGCAACAAAATTGATACGTGGGATGGAAGGTCTAACTTATCAAGAAAGGTTAGATAAACTGGGTTTATTTAGTCTAGAG
Source organism: Hyperolius riggenbachi (assembly GCF_040937935.1). Classification (NCBI taxonomy): domain Eukaryota; kingdom Metazoa; phylum Chordata; class Amphibia; order Anura; family Hyperoliidae; genus Hyperolius; species Hyperolius riggenbachi. Next base: position 320,532,253 of record NC_090646.1, on the reverse strand, counting down.
AAAAGACGCCTTAGAGGGGATCTAATTAACATGTATAAAACATCAGAGGGCAATATAATAGCTTGGCGGATGAGCTTTTTGTCCCTAGGCCTTCTCAAAGGACTAGAGGACATGATCTGCGCATGGAGGAAAAACGTTTTAGCCATTTACTTAGGAAAGGGTTCTTTAAAGTAAGAGTGATTAAGATGTGGAATGCATTGCCACAGGAAGTCGTTATGGCAAACTCTATACCTGCATTTAAAGGGGGCTTAGATGCTTTCCTTGCGTTGAAAGACATCCATGGCTACAATTACTGGGTAATGCCTAATGATGTTGATCCAGGGATTTTATCTGATTGCCATCTGGAGTCGGGAAGGAATTTTTCCCTTTAGGGGCTAATTGGACCATGCCTTGTAAGGGTTTTTTCGCCTTCTTCTGAATCAACAGGGATATGTGAGGGAGCAGGCTGGCTTTATACTGGTTGAACTCGATGGACGTATGTCTTTTTTCAACCAAAATAACTATGTAACTATATACTGGGTGCTGGTCATTCTCTGGTTGTCTGCCGTTGCGATCACTATGTGGTAGCACTCAGATCTTGCCAGTATCTGTGATATTATCTGTGTTATTATCTAGACCAGTTCCTGGGTGTTGACGATCAAGGACCTCACACCTCAGTCTAGGGAAAACTGTATATTATCTGTGTTATTACCTAGACTAGTTCCAGGGTGTTGATGCTCAAGGAGCTCACACCCAAGACTAGGCATTGTTGATTATCTGTTATGACCTTCTGCTTTCCTGACTACTCTTCTGATCTCTGATTAGGCACTTCGCTATATCTGATACTCCGTTGCCGATCTCTGCTTGTCTTAGGATTCCGCATCTGTCTCCTGTCTCTGTCCCTGATCTGTCTGTCTGTTGCCGACCCGGCTTGTCCGACCTTGAGAGCTATCTCCCCAGTTTATAGATAGCTCACAGACCTGGGGGTGACACCCTTCCTTGGTGTCACTCACACTCTGTCCTTCCTATTCCTAGCCTGACCCCTCCCTCGGGAGAGTCTCAGGCTTACGGAAGGAACGTGTTACTGTGCAGTACTCCTTACTGCTGTGCACCTGCTCCTCAGGTGCAGTCCTCAAAGTATTTCTGTTGCACCAAACACTCTTATTACTCAGGTGTCCAGAGGTTAGAGATATATCTGATTATCGGTGATACTGCAGATCATCAATAATCGGGTATATAACTGTATTCTCGGTGATACTGCAGATCACCGGTAATCAGACCCTCTCTGTGTTACACCGATCGTTACAGATCCACAGAGCACATATAAGGACACAAAGGGGCACATATAAGGACACAGGGGGCACATAAGGGCATAAGGGACAAGGATAAGGACATGGGGCAGGGATAAGGACACACAGAGCACATATAAGGACACAGGGGCCACATGAGGGACAAGCATAAGGACATGGGGCAGGGATAAAGGCACACAGAGCACATATAAGGACACAGGGGCACATGTGAGGACATGGGGACCGGGAAGGACACAAGTGGGGCAGAAGAGGACACAAGAGAGACATAAAGAGGACACAGGGACACAAAGGGGACATAATATTTGGGGAAGGGAGAAGATCTACAAGATGCCCCTGCACTATGGATGCACCAGGTTTAGTATATTTTTTCCCCTGGATTTTGTCCTCTAAACCTAGGTGTGTCTTATGGTCCGGAGCGTCTTTTAGTCCGAAAAATACGGTAACTACCTTTTGTGTTGAGTGAACTCACCTCTCTGCATATAACTACCTTTTGTGTTCAGTAAACCCACCTCACTGCAGATAACTACCTTTGTGTTGAGTGAACGCACCTCAGTGCATATAACTACCTTTGGGTTGAGTGAACTCACCTCTCTGCATATAACTGCCTTTGTGTTGAGTGAACGCACCTCAGTGCATATAACTACCTTTGTGTTAAGTGAACCCACCTCACTGGCTGCATATAACTACCTTTTGTGTTCAGTGAACCCACCTCACTGCAGATAACTACTTTTGAGTTGAGTGAACTCACCTCACTGCATATAACTACCTTTGTGTTGAGTGAACTCACCTCACTGCAGATAACTACCTTTGTGTTCAGTGAACTCACCTCACTGCATATAACTACCTTTTGTGTTCAGTGAACCAACCTCACTGCATATAACTACCTTTTGTGTTGAGTGAACTCACCTCACTGCATATAACGACCTTTGTGTTGAGTGAACTCACCTCACTGCATATCTACCTTTTGTGTTGAGTGAACTCACCTCACTGCATATAACTACTCACCTGACTGCATCTAACTACCTTTTGTGTTGAGTGAACTCACCTCACTGCATATCTACCTTTTCTGTTGAGTGAACTCACCTCACTGCATATCTACCTTTTGTGTTCAGTGAACCCACCTCACCACCTCTGAATGGCTGAAGAAAAACAAAATGAAGACTTTGGAGTGGCCTAGTCAAAGTCCTGACCTGAATCCTATTGAGATGTTGTGGCATGACCTTAAAAAGGTGGTTCAGGCTAGAAACCCCTCAAATAAAGCTGAATTACAACAATTCTGCAAAGATGAATGGGCCAAAATTCCTCCAGAAAAGACTCGTTGCAAGTTATAGCAAATGCTTGATTGCAGTTATTGCTGCTAAGGGTGGCCCAACCAGTTATTAGGTTCAGGGGGCAATTTCTTTTTCACACAGGGCCGTGTAGATTTGGAGTTTTTTTTCTCACTAAATAATAAAAACCATCATTTAAAACTGCATTTTGTGTTCAATCATGTTATCTTTGACTAATAGTTAATGGTTTTTGATGAGCAGAAACATTTAAGTGTGACAAACATGCAAAAGAATAAGAAATCAGGAAGGGGGCAAATAGTTTTTCACACCACTGTAACTACCTTTGTGTTGAGTGAACTCACCTCACTGCATATAACTACCTTTTGTGTTCAGTGAACCCACCTCACTGCAGATAACTACCTTTGTGTTCAGTGAACCCACCTCACTGCTTATACCTAGCATCCCCCCAAGATGGACAAAATGGACAAACCAGGTAGAGGAAGAGGTAGAGGCAGACCCAGAGGAAGGCCACCTGGCATCGGCAGGTCTGTGCGAGGTGGTGTTGCTGTGATTTCGTACGGACCTGGCCCAAAGTACAGTGCTCAGAAAAAGGCACGTGCCATTACTTCCCAAAATTGTGAGGATGTGGCTGAGTATTTAACACAGAACACCTCATCTCCCGCAGCCACCAGCGCTACAACAAGCACCACATCCGCTGCATTTGACACTTCGCAGGAGTTATTTGTTGTGGAAATCACTGATTCACAGCCAATACTGCTACAACAAGATAAAGGCGCTAAGCAAGTTACACCACCTCATACGTCTGAGTTAGGTGGCGATAGTATGGACGTAAAGTGTGAGGAGGGGGATGATGAAGCACCTGAAGTTGGTGCAGTTGTGGAGGTGTCTGAGGAAAGCGAAGCTGGGCAGGAGGATTATGAGGACGATTATACGGATGCCACGTATGTTCCCAATAGAGGAGATGACCAGGGGGACAGTTCAGAGGGGGAGCCAGAGAGGAGTAGCAGGAGAAGACTCCATGAAAGAAGCAGAAGAAGCTCGTCCTCAGAAACAGCTGGGGGCAGTGTCCAGCGCCATGTATCGCCAGCTATGGACAGGCAGCCAACATGCCCTTCAAGTTCAGCTGCTGATGCCACCGTAGTGCCATCACCCCAAGGGGGCTCAGCGGTTTGGACATTTTTTAACGTGTGTACCTCAGATCGGAGCAAAGCCATCTGTTCTCTCTGCTTCCAAAAATTGAGCTGTGGAAAGGCCAAAACTCACGTAGGGACAAGTGCCTTGCGAAGGCACCTGGAGAAAAGGCACAAACAGCTATGGGAAAAAAACCTGAGGAAAAGCAGCACCCAAAAGACAAGCCACCCTCCTTCTCCTCTTCCTCCTTCAGGTGCATCATCTTCTTCAGCCGCTTTCTCCCTTGCACCTTCACAGCCACCCTCCTCCACACCGACTCTGCCCTTGAGTGGTTCCTGCTCCTCTGCCTACAGCAGTAGCTAGGTGTCCGTGAAGGAAGTATTTGAGCGTAAGAAGCAAATTTCTGCCAGTCACCCTCTTGCCCGGCGTCTGACAGCTGGCGTGGCGGAACTATTAGCTCACCAGCTATTACCATACAAGCTGGTGGAGTCAGAGTCTTTCCATAAATTTGTGGCCATTGGGACACCGCAGTGGAAGACACCAGGCCACAATTATTTTTCACAAAAGGCCATACCCAAACGGTACCGTGCAGTTGAGAAGCAAGTGGTGTCATCTCTTGCGAAGAGCATTGGGTCAAGGGTCCACCTGACCACGGATGCCTGGTCTGCCAAGCACGGGCAGGGCTGCTACATTATGTACACAGCCCATTGGGTCAACCTGGTGACCGATAGCAACAAGCAGGGAGTACGTGGCTGCGCAGCAGACCGACTTGTGACGACTCCACAGCTTGCAGGCAGGCCTCCTGCCACCTCCTCTCCTTCTCCTCCTGCTACATCCTCTTCGCTGTCAACCTCCTCCTCCTCCTCGGCTGAGTGGCAGTCGAACTCTAGCGGTGCTGCCATCTCCTCCTCTCCAGCTACACAGCCCCATCTCCCCAGAGCCTACGCTGCATGCCAGGTACGACGGTGTCATGCCATTTTAGACATGTCTTGCCTCGAAGCGGAGAGTCACACTAGACCAGCTCTCCTGGCTGCTCTTAATAAAGAGGTGGAGCAATGGCTGACCCCACACCAGCTGGAGATCGGAAACGTGATGTGTGACAATGGCAGCAATCTCCTTTCCGCGTTGAATTTGGGAAAGCTGACACATGTACCCTGCATGGCACATGTGCTGAATCTGGTCGTGCAAAGATTTGTCTCAAAGTACCCAGGCTTAGAGGACGTCCTGAAGCAGGCCAGGAAGTTGTGTGGGCATTTCAGGCAGTCTTACACGGCCATGGCACGCTTTGCGATCATTCAGCGGAGAAACAACTTGCCGGTGAGACGCTTCATTTGCGATAGCCCGACTCGCTGGAATTCAACCCTGCTCATGTTCTCTCACCTACAAGACCAGGAGAAAGCTGTCACCCAGTACCTGTATAATTACAGTAGAAGGACACAATCTGGGAAGATGGGGATGTTCTGGCCACCGAACTGGACACTGATGCGAAATGCATGCAGGATCATGCAGCCGTTTGAGGAGATGACCAAGCTGGTGAGTCGCGCTGGAGGCACCATCAGCGATTTGATCCCCTACGCTTACTTCCTGGAGCGTGCCGTGCATCGAGTGGTGGATGAAGCTGTGGAGGAGCGTGAACAGGAACAGTTACGGCAGGAGGAGTCGTGGGAGCGATTTTCATCCGAACCAGATGTTTCCTCGACACCTGCGGCACCACAGAGGGGGGAGGAGGAGGAAGAGCAGGGGTCGTGTGGGGAAGGAGAGGAGTCAGACTCGGATGAGGAAGGTGTTTCTGTGGAGGAGGAAGAGGTGGCGGCAGAAGAACAACCGCAGCAGCCGTCACAGGGGGCTTGTGCTGCTCCACGTTCCCGTGGTATTGTTCATGGCTGGGGGGAGGAAGAGGACTTACGTGACGTCACTGAGGAAGAGCAAGAGGAGATGGAGAGTATGTCTGCATCCAACTTTGTGCAGATTGCCTCTTTCATGTTGTCCAGCCTGTTGAGGGACCCCCGTATCAAAAAAATCAAGGGGAATGACCTGTACTGGGTGGCCACGCTACTAGACCCTCGGTACAGACACAAAGTGGCAGACCTGTTATCAACTCAACAGAAGGCGGAAAGGATGCAGCACTTGCAGAACAAGCTGGCAATGATGCTTTACAATGCGTTTAAGGGTGATGTGACAGTACAACGCAATAAAGGTACCACTGGCAGTAAGTCCACGCAGGCAAGGACAGGTCGCTCCAGCGATCTCGGGGTGATGTCAGACATGCGGACATTCTTTAGTCTAACGCCTCGCCGTAGCCCTTCGGGATCCACCCTCCACCAACACCTGGACCAGCAGGTAGCCGACTACCTGGCCTTAAGTCTGGATGTAGACACTGCGAGCAGCGACGATGAACCCTTGGTCTACTGGGTGCGCAGGCTTGACCTGTGGCCAGAGCTGTCCCAATTTCCCATCCAACTTCTCTCTTGCCCTGCCTCAAGCGTCCTGTCAGAAAGGACCTTCAGTGCTGCTGGAGGCATTGTCACTGAGAAGAGAAGTCGCCTAAGTCATGACAGTGTTCAGTACCTCACCTTTATCAAAATGAATGAGGCATGGATCCCAGAGGTCTACTGCACGACCGAAGACTAAGTCAGTCCCCACACACAGCTTCTCTGCCTGCAGGCCGCTTGACTGCCTTCTCCGCCACCACCAACAGGGTCGAGGAATCTAGGTGGATTCCTGAATTTTTAAGGCCACTGCTAGCAGCAGCCGCTATACTAATTTTTCTGGTGCGTGTACATGCCTGCCTAATTTTTCGGCTGCACTGCGGGCGGCTGCAACAAAAAAATAAAAGCCATGTACATGTGCCCATCCCCCTTCGTGATCATTACCTTGCCGCGGTGAAGGGGCTTGCGTATCACAATGAAGCAATGACCGCCGGCTATATGAGTGTCTCGGGTGGGGGTGGCACACCAAAGATAATAAGGTGTTCTGTGTTAAATAGTCAACCACGTGCTGACAATCTTGGGAGTTAATGGGACGTGCCTTCTTCTGAGCACTGTACTTTGGGCCAGACAAAATCACGTCAGCATGACCTCGAACAAACCTGCCGAGTGGCCTGCCTCTGGGTCTGCCCCTGCCTCTGCCTCTACCTGTTTTGTCCATATCAAGGGGGATGAAGTGAAAGGTATGCACTGACTTGACTAATACAATGTGCAGTCACACAAGTGCAGTGTAAGGTAGCAGTGACTGGTATTCAGAATCAGAATCAGAATCATATTTATTTCGCCAAGTACAACGGGGGTTGTACCCGGAATTATTTTTGGCTCTTACAGGGTCGGAGATGGTACAACACGTGCATGCAATTCAACACATACAATTAGGTACAGTGGGGAAAACTGGAGTGCTGTGTGAGGGGAGCCTGCCAACTTCTGACGGCGCTCGCTCGCTCCACAACAGCTCCAGATGCCCCGCAGTGTGTCCTGGAAAGGAGTGGTTAGAGAAAGAGAGAGAGAAAGGATAGCAAGAGAAGAACCAAGGCAAGAAGAGAGAGAGAGGCAGGGACCTTATGGGGCTGCAGATTAAAAAAGAACACCCCTGGGTCCGACAATCAGTCCAATTGGTGTGCAGGGATCTCCCGAGGCAGCAGCAGTGAAGGATCCCTCGATGGGAAAATGGGCCAAAAATCCGTATGAAAGGTGGTTGCAGGCAGAGTGGACCCTGTGCTCCCAGCAGCTGAAACCCACAGAGCCAGGACTGTAGAAGAGAGAACCAAGCTCTCCAGGGCCCAAGGGGATCCAGGGCTGCCAAGGGGATCCAGGGATCCAGGGCTGCCAGGGCTTTCCTGACAAAAAGGATCCTCAGGCCTTGGTGGATGAGGGATGTAGAAGAGAGGACCAAGCTCTCCAGGGCCCATGGGGATCCAGGGCTGCCATGTGGACAAAAAGGATCCTCAGACCTTGGTGGATGAGGCCTGCCATGGCTTCTCCCATGTGCAGTGAGAGGCTGGGGGCAGCAGCGGAGGACCAGCTGTGACCCACCTCTGTGCAGCGACCTAGGATCCTCCGGCAGCGCTTGCTGGCTGTGAACGGTGGGGGAACAGCTGTGCGTTCCCCCACTGCGTTCCCTCCTTGCATCCTGGTCTCCATAGCGGCGGCTTCCTGGTCTCCATGGCAGTGACTTCAGGGGACGGCTGTGGACGCTGGTAATCACCTAGTGGAGCCATCCTGGATGATGCTGGGAGCCGTTCTTGGTGACACGCTGCCATCTGGTCTTGTTTCTGTTTCTTGTGTCTGGGTGACACGCTGCGGTGCCTGGTGGAGTCAGCGCGGGTGATACGGAGGTGGCGGTGGCCGCCTCTCCCATGCCTGCACGTGGTCCCCGTCTTCACGCTGACCCGCGGGCTGCGATCCGTGGCCGGTTCGGAGCAGGATCAGCCGTGCCCATGTCTCTCGCCTCCCACCTCAGCAAGAGCGGAGCTCAGAGGTGAGTGTAGGCAGAGATATTGCCTTAAAAAAGCAGAAAAGGCCGGAGCCCTGTGGCCGTGGCGTCCGGGTCCGGCGCCATCTTGGATACTTGAATACATTGTATTACAATACAATGTGCAGCTGTCACACAGGTGCAGTTAACAGGTATGCACGGACTGGTATACTAAATCGGGTGCAGTCACACAGGTGCAGTGAACAGGTAGCAGTGACTGGTATTACAATACAATGTGCAGCTGTCACACAGGTGCAGTTAACAGGTATGCACGGACTAGTATACTAAACAGTGTACGGTCACACAGGTGCAGTGAACAGGTATGCAGGGACTGGTATTACAATACAATGTGCAGCTGTCACACAGGTGCAGTTAACAGGTATGCACGGACTGGTATACCAGACACTGTGCGGTCACACAGGTGCAGTGAACTGGTAGCAGTTACTGGTATTACAATACAATGTGCAGCTGTCACACAGGTGCAGTGAACAGGTATGCAGGGATTGGTATTACAAATGTGCAGCTGTCCCACACAGGTACCGTGAACAGGTGCAATGACTGGTGGTATATTACACTGCTTGCATTCACGTAGGTAGGTAGGTAGGTGCACTGAACAGTGAACAGGTGCAGTGATTGGAATTACAAATGTGCACGTGTCACACACAGGTACCGTGAACAGGTGCAATGACTGGTGGTATATTACACTACTTGCGCTCACGTAGGTGCACTGAAAAGGTTACAGGTATGCGCTGCAGGGATTGGAATTACCAATGTGCACCTGTCACACACACACAGGTACCGTGAACAGGTGCAATGACTGGTGGTATTAACAATGCGTGCGCCCACATAGGTAGTTAGGTAGGTAGGTGCACTTAACAGTGAACAGGTGCCGTGATTGGGATTACAAATGTGCAGCTGCCTGTCACACACACACACACAGGTATATGCATTTTCTTTGGCATGCCAAACTATGCAGGGTCAAAAAACCAATACCGCAAAGCGGTCGCCCAATCGGTCGCTTTGGGGGCATGGGGAAGCCTCCCCATGGCGCTCCTGGATAGTGCTAATGTAGCATGAACTAATTCTCGCAGAACAGCCGCTTTGCGGTATTGGTTTTTGACCCTGCATAGTTTGGTATGCGAAAGCAAATGCATATTTGCATGAGCATTGCCTCATGAATAACCAGTTAGACCAGATTTGCAAAGCCAGATATGTCAGGTGTTCACTTGGTGTTTAATGCACACATTAAACTCTCTGTGGAAGTATTAGCAATGCATGCGTTCACGTAGGTATAGGTAGGTAGGTGCACTAAACAGTGAACAGGTGCAATGATTACAAATGTGCAGCTGCTTGTCACACACACAGGTAGTCACTGAATGTGCTGGGCCTGGCAGTGGCACAGTAGTAATTACCAAGGCTGTCTATGCAACACAAGTGTCTGTGGGAGACGCACACAAAAAAAAAAAATAGATCACAAGAACAAGATTAGCTCTCAAAAGAGCTGTTGAGGGGTGCATTTTTTAGCAATAAGAATCAGCAAGGAGCAAGCTAACAAGCATACAAGAGCCTAACTAAGCTTTCTCTATAGCTCTCTCTGCAGCAGCAGTAGCTCTCCCTTCTCTAATTACTGCAGGCACACGAGTGAGTCCAATGTCTGACGCTGCCTGCCTTTTATAAGGGGGGGTGGGGTTCCAGGAGGGAGTGTAGCCTGATTGGCTACAATGTGCCTGCTGACTGTGATGTAGAGGGTCAAAGTTGACCCTAATGATGCACTATGGGGGCGAATCGAACTTCTGGAAAAGTTTGCGGTTCTCCGCGATCGCGAACCCCGAAAGGTTGCCAATTCCCGTTCGCCGGCGAACCGTTCGGGCCATCTCTAATTTAGTATTGAGGTGTGGGGTCTAGTCAGTGTAAGAAGCAGATCATCTGTGAAAAGATTTGCCTTATATTTCTTTCCAGCCACGGTCACTCCATATATATCGGTCATCGTACGTATCCTATCTGCAATGGGCTCTATTACAAGAGCAAAGAGAGTGCGAACTTCCTTGCCTCACCCCCCATTGAATTGAAATAGGGAGACCAGAGATCGAGGGGAGCTTATTGGTTGCTGTAAGGGCCAAATATAGGGTTTTAACTGCTTTCAGAAAGCCACCCCAGATTCCCACCTTCTCTAGTTCTGCCAACATGTACTGCCAATTGATGGTATCAAAGGCCTTTTCCATATCTAATGACAGCAAGGCCATGGGTGTCTTATACTTATTGGCGTGGTGAATAAGGCCTAGAACCTACCTCACATTATCCAGGGCTTGACGGAAGGGGATGAATCCCACCTTATCTCTGTGAATCAAGGGGCTAAACACCTTGTTAACCCATGCTACCAAAATAGAAGTAAACATTTAAAAAATCGATGTTGAGCAGTGATATTGGCCTAACATTCTTTAAATTCAGGTGATCTCAGCCCCGTTTAGGGATTACTGCTATGACAGACTGGAGAAAGTCGGGGGCCGGTACTTTGCCCGACAACAGAGAGTTGAAGAGTCTGACAAGATATGGTTCTAGGGTAGCAACTATTGGGTATCTTTCATTTTTTGCGTGTGTGGGGAAGAGGATTATGCATGCGCTAGCCATCCTCCCCCCCCCCAGCCCCCCGCCCCCCACCAGAGGTGCAGTGGCTGCGCTCCTGAGCAGTTAGAGTGCTTGGGGTGTCAGCACTGACCCCCATTTCCTCGAGAGAGGTTAGGGTGGGGGCATGTGAAGCCTACACACAGTGCCCCTGTTGAAATGCAAAGTATTTTGTTTGGGCCAACTCCTGCAAGGCATAGCAGTGAGTTAGTTCAAGACTCTGCACATTCTGGCTAACAGATGCAATATGCATTTGCCCTGCCCTTTTAATTTGTCAATAGACATTTTGGTAGCCAGTATATAAGTCAAGTGATTCCTGGTTTAAGCCACACCTGTCTTCTAAGTTGTGTTGTTCTGTCTTAACCTTTTTTTTTTTTTTTTTTGAGAGGCTATTTTGATTAGGGTACCTCTAATTGTCGGTTTATGGGCTAGCCACAGTATATCGGGTTTCACATTGTGGACATCATTTTCTTGAAAGTACTGTTGGATGGATGCTTGTCTCTACATCTGCCCGTATAGCAGTATTAGAGAGTATGTTATCATTGAGGCGCCACATTACACATCATCTATGTAATTGGGGATCAGTGAGGCTGAAAAGAGGGGGCACACAGCAAGGAGATCCTCAGCTGGGTCTGTAATTTTGCTGGGTGTGTGCAGAGACTGTGTGCTGCATCTCTGTATGCAGAGGATAAATACAGCAGGAAGTGTGTCAGTGCAGGGCAAGGTGCTCTGTGGTCACATGGGGTGCAGGTGTTGTCAGGTGGGCAGGAGGGGCTTAACATTTTGTAAATCTTTGTTTCTGCATCACTGTGGACTTATTGTGCTTTTAAAGGGATACTGTAGGGGGGTCGGGGAAAATGAGTTGAACTTACCCGGGGCTTCTAATGGTTCCCCGCAGACATCCTGTACCCGCGCAGCCACTCACAGATGCTCTGGCCCCGCCTCCGGTTCACTTCTGGAATTTCTGACTTTAAAGTCAGAAAACCACTGCGCCTGTGTTGCCGTGTCCTCGATCCCGCTGATGTCATCAAGAGCGCACAGCGCAGGCCCAGTATGGTCTGTGTCTGAGCAGTACACTCCTGGTGACATCAGCGGGAGCGAGGACACGGCAACGCAGGCGCAGTGGTTTTCTGACTTTAAAGTCAGAAATTCCAGAAGTGAACTGGAGGCGGGGCCGGAGCATCGGTGACTGGCTGCACGGACACAGGATGTCTGCGGGGGACCATTAGAAGCCCCGGGTAAGTTCAGCTCATTTTCCCCCGACCCCCCTACAGTATCCCTTTAAGCACCAATGAACTGGAAAAAAGGCAGATGTTTACTTACCTGGGCTTCTTCTACCCCACCCCTCCCCCACAGTCTGTAAGGTGCCTCTGGATCCCCTCCTATGTGCTGCTGCCGCTGCTGAAAAATCTGCGACTAGAGCGCTAATCATGGGGTACTGCACCTGTCCGTCCCATCTGTGTGCTTCCTCGCTTCTGCTCCCATCCGCTGGAGCGTTAATTGCATGCACAGTACAAATGTTTAGAGAACCGCATAGTCGCAGAACGCTACCAATGACGACTATGATCGAGGAGTGTATGGAGGGGACCACATAGGTGCACTATGCCACAATTAGAGCTCTAGTCACGGGTCGTTCAAAGGTGGCAGCAGCACATAGGAGGGGAACCAGAGTATGCAGAGGGACCTTATAGACTGGAGGGGGGGGGGTCTGGAAGAAGCCCCAGGTAAGTAAAAATTCTCTTTTTTTACCAGTTCAGTGGCGCTTCTCCTGATGTAAATTGGGTACTTGGAGGCTGTGTAGTATTCCTGAATGTGTTGAAAATAATTTAGCAGAGAGGACTGTAGAGGAGATGGATGTCAGGCACACAAATGTGGGTTGTTGTGTTTTTCCTTCCATGTAGTAAATGGCCAGTGTGGTATGCTTGTAAAATGTTCTGATTGTGTACCTTTGAAAAAAGTACTGCATTATTCCCATGAAAAAAGTGACCATGGCCCAGTGGCGGCTCCAGGATTTTTTTTTGGGGGGGGGGGGGGGTGCTTTGCAGGTGCTGGACCAATTTCTGGGGTAAGTGATGGCGTGAGGCAAAAAATGGGTGTGGTCATGACCAGATGAGGGCAGAGCTAACTGTAATTTAAAGAGAACCCGGGGTGAGAGTGATATGGGGGCTGCCATATTTATTTCCTTTTAAACAATACTAGTTGCCTGGCAGCCCTGCTGATCTATTTGGCTGCAGTAGTGAACTGAATTACACCAGAAACAAGCATGCAGCTAATCTTGTCAGTTCTGACAATATTGTCAGAAACCCCTGACCTGCTGCATACTTGTGTTCAGAGTCTATGGTTGAAAGAATCAGAGGCAGAGGACCAGCACGGCAGCCAGGTAACTGGTATTGCTTAAAAGTAGATAAATATGGCAGCCTCAATATTATTCTCACCTCCGGTTCCCTTTAAAAGTGCAACGCAAAGACAGTGGGCCCAAGTTTTGGTGACCCTTTCCCCAGAAAATTCACATAATTGTGCAGGTTTTCTCAAGAAAATACACGTAGTGTGAGCAGATTTGCCCAGAAAACACGTTCAATCATTTCGGCAGATTTGACCAGAAAACATGTTCAATTATGTCGGCAGATTTGACCAAAAAACACATTCAATCATGTGGCAGATTTGACCGGAAAACACGTTCAATCATGTCGGCAGACTTTACTAGAAAATACATGCAATCATGTCGGCAGGTTTGCCCAGAAAATACGTGCAATCATGTCGGCAGATTTGCCCAGAAAATACGTGCAATAATGTCGGCAGATTTGCCCAGAAAATACGTGCAATCGTGTCGGCAGATTTGCCCAGAAAATATGTGTAGTCATGTCGGCAGATTTGCCCAGAAAATACGTACAATCATGTAGCAGATTTGACCAGAAAATACGTGCAATTGTGTTGGCAGATTTGCCCAGAAAATACATGTAGTCATGTCGGCAGATTTGCCCAGAAAATACGTACAATCATGTAGCAGATTTGACCAGAAAATACGTGCAATAATATGGAAGATTTGACCAGAAAATATGTGCAATCATGTGGAAGATTTGACCAGAAAATACATGCAATCATGTGGAAGATTTGACCAGAAAATATGTGCAATCATGTGACAGACCTGGCCAGAACAGACACCTGCTGCTAATATAAATTTAAAAAAAACATTTACTCACCTGCAGCACTGCAGACCTCCTCCAGGCCTCCGTCCGGCTCGCAGCTCCCCCGATCCTTTGCATAGTGCACCCGGCAACTGTCTGAAACTCCCGCGCTGAGCAGGGCTATGGGAAAATGGCGCCCGAAGCCCTGCACTGCAGACTCAAAGTCTCTAGAGCAGGGCTTCGGACGTCATTTTACCGTAGCCCTGCCCTGCCGGTGTCGGAGCTGCGGGCTGCTGCTGTCAGTGAACTGACACGGCGTCTATTAGACACCGAAAGTCCGTTCACGCTGGGGGGTGCTTGGAGAATTTTAGGGGGTGCTTCAGCACCCAAAGCACCCCCTTGGCGCCGCCACTGCCATAGCCACAGTTTAGCCCCACCCACAGTGCTCCTTAAAAGTGTGCTGCTGACTCCGTCCCCAATCTGTTTAAAATTTTGGTTGTCCAGATTTTTTCTGCCTTTTTGTTTGTGAGAAATTAGGTTGGTATCCCTGAGATGGAGTGAGGATACATATACAGCAGTCAGATAGAGATTGAAAAGGCAAACAGTGAATAAGCTGGGAAAAAAATACCATTAAAGGACTCACAAACCAAAATATCTATTTTTTACTCACCTGGGGCTTCTTCCAGCCCCTAGCAGTCGTGTCAGTCCCTCGCTGCAGATTCGGCCCTCCTCGGTGCCCTGCAAGGCCACTCGCAATGATCGTGACCCACCGGCGGGGTTGGCTCTTCTGCGCCTGCACGGGCACTCGTGCCCACGTCATCTGGTGCATACTGTGCCTGTGCACAACTTCTGCCCTTGCAGGTGTAGAAGAGCCGACCCCGCCGGCAGGTCACCATCATTATGGAGAGGGCCGGAGTTGCAACGAGGAACTGACATGGCTGCAAGGGGCTGAAAGAAACCCCAGGTGAGTAAAAAATATATTACAATTACATTAGACTACAAAAATACAATTTTTTCAAAATTTGCCTCAGGCGGCAAAAAGTCTAGGGCCGGCCCTGAATCTAATCCTACCGTAGTCTAATGTCCTACCATATTATTATTATTATTATTACTGTACGCATTTATATAGCACTGACGTCTTCTGCAGCACTTTACAGAGTGCATAGTCATGTCACTGGCTGTCTTCAGAGGAGCTCACATTCTAATCCTACCATAGTCATAGTCAAATGTCCTACCATATTATTACTATGTATTTATATAGCACTGACATCTTCTGCAGCACTTTACAGAGTACATAGTCATGTCACTGACTGTCCTCAGAGGCGCTCACACTCTAATCCTACCATAGTCATAGTCTAATGTCCTACCATATAATTATTATGTATCTATATAGCACTGACATCTGCAGCACTTTACAGAGTACATAGTCATGTCACTGTCTGTCCTCAGAGGAGCTCACAATCTAATCCTACCATAGTCATAGTCTAATGTCCTACCATATTATTTTCTGTATTTATATAGCACTGACATTCTCTGCAGCACTTTACAGAATACAGGGGACTGTATAGGGGAAGGAAGAGATAATGCTGTTATGGGGACCACTAGTGTATGGTATGTCAGCTTCAAATAATGGGATTCGTGGGCCCTGGGTTGAACTTTCTCTGGTGGGCCCCCAGTGTCCCAGTCCGACCCTGCCTCTCTGGCATACCCCCTGTCCGGGTGTTAGGTGCCTTGAAACAACTTTTCCATCTCTTTTGTGGCCAGAAACAGTCTTTGTAGGTTTTAAAATTCTCCTGCCCATTGAAGTCTATGGAAATTTGCAGATTCGCCTTATTCGCAAATTGTTGCAGAGATTCAAATTCGCAATTCACAACCCAAAATTTGATATTTGGCCCATCACTAGCTATGACAGGCCAAGTGTCAATGCAGAAAGAGGCTTTTATATCTACATCACCCAATGAGAGCAGGAATGCAAATTCCAACACAGCTGAATGGTAATCACTCAATCCTGTGTTAAATGCATGCAACGTTTTGTAGTGACATGTATGCAGGGAATTCAGCACTGTCTGGCTGCAGATCAGCTGCAACAAGCCATAGGTGGATTCATGACAACACCCTGACCTGCTCTGAACTGCACTTATTGTAAATGCTAGCAAAACTATGCAACTAAATACATGCACAGAAATCAGAACTGCCTGGTTGCAGTTCAACTGCAACCAGCAGGACATGCTACAAGAGAGATCATGACATTTAGGTTATCGTATACAATGCCAAGCAGCGGTAGTTAAAGCAAATACAATTCTGGTATGCATAAAAAGGGAAATAATATCTTGAGTTGCTAGTATACTACTCCCTCTGTATAAATCACTTTTGAGGCCACATTTAGAGTATGGCAAACAGTTTTGGGCACCACACTATAGAAAGGACATTTACCTTCTGGAACGGGTAAAAAGACGGGCAACTAAATTAATCAGAGAGATGGAAGATTTCACTTACCAAAAAAGGTTGGACAAACTGGGCTTATTTAGCTTGGAAAAAAAGGCAACTGAGAGGTGACCAGAGTAACATGTATAAATACATCAGAGGGTTATACAAAAGCTTAGCGGATAAGCTTTTGTACCCTAGGCTTGTACAATGGACAATTGGACATGATTTCTGTATGGAGGAAAAAAGTTTTTGCCATCTATTTAGAAAGGGGTCCTTCACAGTGAGAGTGGTTAAAATCTGGAACATCTTACCTCAGTAAGTAGTTATGGCAAACTCTATATTTGCATTTATACAAGGCCCAGACCTTGTAAGTTTTTTTTGCCTTCCCCTGGATCAGCTGGGATATGTGCAGATTCAGGTTGGTGTATTATTATTATTATTATTATTATTATTATTATTATTATAATATTTTTTTTTCTGGTTGGACTTGATGGACAGATTTTTTTTTTCAACCAAACTAACTATTTAACTTTTTGTGGACTATGAGATTATTAAAAAGACATCTCAACTGACCCAACCACCTTAAAATAAACATGGTATTCTGTCCATTATGGGGTCCTGATGCTATAGTATACGTCTCCTGATCTAAACATTTGTTTACATTTAGCAGTTTTCTATAAATGTTTTCTAAATGTAGGCATCTCAGATTTTTTATTAGTTTCAAAAACTATGTTAATAATGAATGAGTGAACAAATGAAATACCGAGCAACAAAACAGACTCCGCGATGTCAGCATCAATCACAAAATGTAAAAAATACAAATAATAAAGAGCTACAAAGGTTCTTTCTAGCATATGGTAAGATAATGCATAAACATAGTGATCATAGTAGGTCTAGATATACTCATACGCCTTAGGAAGAACAGACCTGGTACCAAGGTTTCCAAATTCTCTCAAAGTTCAAAACATTATCCATGATGGTTGCATACTTGCATTAATCTTCGCACTTATCATTTATAGAATTTGAATTTTGGCTATAGTTTTGTGGTAGTTTAGATCAAGCTTAAACCATTGGGTTGCAAAATACTGTAGGTTTTACTTCAGTTTCTTCACTTTTTTTTATTTATACATTGTGCACGTTTCTATAAGGAGTCAGTACTGTTCCTAAACTTATATTTAAAAAACATCATAACTACCTAATGTTCAACTTTTTACACCTGCAATAGAACTAAACAGTGGTGTTGAATCAGAAAGATGACTAACACTCACAAAAGGTGGGTTGCAAAAAATGTAACTAAACAAAATGACAAAGAGGAGGCTAAAGGCTCATACACACATCAGACTATAGTCTTTGGAAAATGAAAGATCACAGACCAATCTTACCACCCTTCATGTAGTATGAGAGCCATACTCTACACAGTCTTTTCTATGGAGCTGAACCCCACATCAGAAAAAAATCTTTGCAAGATGCTGCACACACAGATGCTGTACAGACACAAAAGATCAGTATCTGCTAAAGATCTGTTCCTGCCAAAAATCCATTCCTGCAAATTTCAATGATAGTCTATGAGATCTGCAGATCATCATACACACATGATTTAACTGACATTCATCTGCAGATCAAGCAATCATCCGCAGATCTGAAAATCCATCCTGGTGGATCTGATCTGCAGATGAATATCAGTTAAATCATGTGTGTATGATGATCTGCAGATCTCATAGACTACCATTGCAATTTGCGGGAATGGATTTTTGGCAGGAACAGATCTTTTGCAGATACTGATCTTTTGTGTCTGTACAGCATCTGTGTGTGCAGCATCTTGCAAAGATTTTTTTCTGATGGGGAGTTCAGCTCCATAGAATAGACTGTGTAGAGTATGGCTCTCATACTACATGGAAGGGGGTAAAATTGGTCTGTGATCTTTCATTTTCAAAAGACTATGGTATGATGTGTGTATGAGCCTTAAGGCTACACAGGCTAGGTATATCTCAGCAATGTCCATATTCTCCAATAGAGAGATTTTAGTATCTAACATGCAACTGCAACTAACATGCAATTTATACACACCAATAGCCTAAAAAAAAATAGGAGAGTAAGTGAATGCAGATTAACATAGAATTTTGTTTCAGAAGGAAAGAAGAATGCTAAGGTTTATTCAGCCCTTGAATAAACATGTTATTGGTTATGAGCCTATGTGATCTCTTCAGGACATGAGTGATTTCCTTGCTTCTCTTTTTAGATTTAAATTATTTTTCTGCACACCTCTAGGTTTCTGTTTATTTTGTAATTGAATTGAAGAATATTTGAAATTTGCATTCCAAAACATTTAAGTAAATCCAGCCTTACCTCTGTTGGAGAGATGTTAAACACTTCTGCTATTTTAGCATAAAGTTCTTTGACATTAGTGAAGCCCTCTATTCTTCCAGTAGAGCTGCCATGTGCCAGCTGAGTGTGGAAAACTAGTCTTGGTTTAACTCGTGGGTGGTGAGAAGTTGCTGCTGGCTGGCCTTGTGTTGATTCATGTAGCACATTATGCTCAGTCTCCTTGATCTTATTATGAGTTGTTTCTCTTGCGGGAATGCACTCTATTTTCTCAGAGTCTCCTATTTTCTCCATGCCTGCAATGTCCAAGCTCTCTGTATTTTCTGTGCTTCCTGATAAGTAAATTTTCACCACTTTACCAGAAAGGTAGATGAGAGGCCTAGTGACACACTCAGACCTGGAAAAATAAATAATAGATTATAGCCTGTTCATTTTGGAGTGTACACCTTGTAAAATGATCCTATGTTGACAACAAAGAGCAGTAACCTAAATCTCCAGCTCAGGTTATTCAGCAAGATTCTGTCAGTTGAAAACATAAGGCACAAAAACATAGATGCAACTAGACTCAGCAAACTAGGTAAGTCAGAGAGCATTACAATAAGCTACCCAAGGCATTCTGTACACAGTTTAAAACCTTTTGAGTTTTTCACTATAAAATCTTTCCTCATCCCTATTTACATTCTGAAATCTTTAGTCCTGTCAGGTGATCTCTGCAGAATGTATGTTCACTGAGAGGTCTAAAGCAAGTAAACATCACTGGGAGGCCATGGTTACATACCAATATACAGCAATATATAGATATAGGAAGTGTTTTTGATGCTGAAACCAAGAAAATTGCAGTAAAAGTGAATATTCGGAATAATTTACTGCATTCTATTATATGTCGCTACAGTGCCTCTTTAAAATAATCCTGAAAAAAAAACTAAGTTTCTGGTCTCCTGTTTGGCTCTTTACCTTACCTGTGTAGAAATAATGAACACTTTCATCATAACATAATAGGACTATAGTAAGGATAGATTGTGAGCCCAGCAGGACAAGTAGTGACATGACTATGTACAGTGTAAAGCACTGCAGAAGACATCAGCGCTTTTGCCATCTATTTAGAAAGGGTTTCTCTACGGCAAGGTTTCTCAACTTAGTCCCCCGAACCATGTTTGGTTTGCAGCAAACCACAAACATTCACAGGTGAGGTATGGTAATTAGTGTCTCAGCAGAGCTCATTAATAAAGATGGCTCAAACCCCAGATTTTGGGTTCGCGAACTGCGAACTTCCGCAAAAGTTTGCGAATCTGCGAACTCGGCGAACCGCAATAGACTTCAATGGGCAAACTTGAAAATCTACAAACACTGTTTCTGGCCACAAAAGTGATGTTTCAAGGAGTGTAACACCTGGAGGGGGGCATGTCGGAGTGGGATACATGCCATGTCCCGGGGAAAATTACGGATTTGACACACAGCAGGGTTATAATCACATTGCATTCCTAAATTGGAGGCATAAAGTGCTTGAAACCATCTTGCGTGTGTATACATGGATCAGCAGGTGGTGTAAGTAGTGTACTGCTTCACACTGACAGACCAAACTCACTGTGTAACACACCGCAAACCGCTGTTTGTGTAGTGATGGCCGTGCTGGTCTGGTGCACACAATGGCGAGAGTGCAGGCGATGGCGGTTTTCAAGCCCATATGGTCGGGCTGAGGTAGCTCAATGACAGAACAACAGTGACTGTCCAGCTGATCGAATTTGGTCTGTCCACAATGAAGCAACGACCTTATTATCTTGGGTGTGCCCCCCAACACACTCATATACAGTAGGTCATTGCTTCATTGTGATACGCAAGCCCCTTCACCGCGGCAAGGTAACGATCATGAAGGGGAATTGACACTTGTATATGCCTTTTGTATTGTTGCAGCTGCAGTGCAGCTAGAAAAATTAGGCAGGCATGTACACGCACCAGAAAAATTATTATTCTTTTAATTAGCGGCTGCTAGCAGCGGCCTTAAAAATTCAGGAATCCACCTGGAGTTCTGGACCCTGTTGGTGGTGGCGAAGAAGGCAGTCAAGCGGCCTGCAGGCAGAGATGCTGTGTGGGGACAGACTTAGTCTTGGGGCAGGTAGCAGCGGCCGGCAGGCAGGCAGAAATGCTGTGTGGGGACTGACTTAGTCTTCGGGCAGGCAGTCACACGGCGTGCTGGCAGAGATGCTGTGTGTGAGGACTGACTTTGTCTTTGGGCAGGCAGTCACACGGCGTGCAGGCAGAGATGCTGTGTGGGGACTGACTTAGTCTTTGGGCAGGCAGTCACACGGCGTGCAGGCAGAGATGCTGTGTGTGAGGACTGACTTAGTCTTTGGGCAGGCAGTCACACGGCGTGCAGGCAGAGATGCTGTGTGTGAGGACTGACTTAGTCTTTGGGCGGGCAGTCACACGGCGTGCAGGCAGAGATGCTGTGTGGGGACTGACTTGACTTAGTCTTTGGGCAGGCAGTCACACAGCGTGCAGGCAGAGATGCTGTGTGTGGGGACTGACTTAGTCTTCAGGCAGGCAGTAGCCCTCCGGGATCCATGCCTCATTCATTTTGATAAAGGTGAGGTACTGAACACTTTTTTGACCTAGGCAACTTCTCTTCTCACTGACAATGCCTCCAGCTGCGCTGAAGGTCCTTTCTGACAGGACGCTTGAGGCAGGGCAAGCCAGAAGTTGGATGGCAAATTGTGACAGCTCTGGCCACAGGTCAAGCCTGCACACCCAGTAGTCAATGGGTTCATCGCTGCTCAGAGAGTCTACATCCGCACTTAAGGCCAGGTAGTCGGCTACCTGCCGGTCGAGGGGTTGGTGGAGGGTGGATCCGGAAGGGCTAAGGCGAGGCGTTGGACTAAAGAATGTCCGCATGTCCGACATCACCATGAGATCGCTAGAGCGTCCTGTCCTTGCCTGCGGTAACATGGTAAGGAGGAGGAAGATTACTGGCAGTGGCACCTTTATTCCATTGTGCTGTGACATCACCCTTAAACACACTGTAAAACATACTTGTCAGCTTGTTGTACAGTGCTGCATCCTTTCTGCCTTCTGGTAATTTGGTAACATCTCCGCCACTTTGTGCTTATACCAAGGGTCTAGTAGCGTTTCCACCCAGTACAGGTCATTCCCATTGAGTTTTCTTATATGGGGGTCCCTCAACAGGCTGGACAGCATGAAAGACCCTATCTGCTCAAAGTTGGATGCCGACCTACTAGCCATCTCCTCTTGCTCTTCCTCGGTGATATCAGGTAAGTTCTCCTCTTCCCAGCCACGAACAATACCCCGGGAAAGGTGAGCAGCACAAGCCCGCTGCGATGCCTACTGCGGTTGTCCTTCTGCCTCCTCAAAAAAAACACCTTCTTCATCTGACTCCTCTTCCCCAGACGACTCCTCCTCCCCCCTCCTCTGTGCTGTCGCAGGTGTTGATGACAAATCTGGTTCTGGTTGTGATGTTTCCCACAACTCTTCCTCCTCTTCCTGCTCATGCTCCTCTTCCACTTGATCCACCACTCTACACATTGCATGCTCCAGGAAGAAAGCATATGGGATCGAGTCGCTGATGGCGCCTTCACTGCGACTCACCAGGTTTGTCACCTCCTCAAACGAACGCAAGAGCCTGCAGGCATTACGCATGAGTGTCCAGTACTTCGGCCAGAAAATGCCCAGCTCCGCAGAGCATGACCTTTAATCATAACTGTACAGATACTCGTTGATACTGATACTGTTGTAGCAGGTGGTCAAACATGAGGAGCGTTGAATTCCAGCGAGTCGGGCTATCGCAAATCAAGCGCCTCACCGGCAAGTTGTTTCTCTGCTGAATAACGACCAAGCACGCCATGGCCATGTAGAAGTGCCTGAAATGCCCACACACCTTCCTGGTCTGCTTCAGGACCTCCTGTAAGCCTGGGTACTTACACACAAATCTTTGGATTATAAGATTCAGCACATGTGCCATGCAGGGTACATGTGTCAACTTTCCCAAACTCAAAGCCGACAAGAAATTGCTGGCGTTGTCACACACCACGGTACCGCTCTCCAGTTGGTGCGGGGTCAGCCACTGATCCACCTGTTTGCTTAGAGCAGCCAGAAGAGCTGCTCCAGTGTGACTCTCGGCTTTGAGGCAAGACATGTCCAAAATGGTGTGACATAGTCATACCTGGCATGTAGGATAGGCCCTGGGGAGCTGGGGGTGTATTTGGAGAGGAGATCGCAGCACCAGTAGAATGGCACTGCCACTCAGCCGAGGAATAGGAGGAGGACGACAGCGAAGAGGATGTAGCAGGAGGAGTAGGAGGAGAAGGAGAGGAGGTGGCAGCAGGCCTGCCTGCAAGCAGCGGAGGTGTCACAACTAGGTCCGCTGCAAAGCAATGTACTCCCTGCTAGTGTTGGGCGAACACCTAGATGTTCGGGTTCGCGAACGTTCGCCGAACATCGCCGCGATGTTCGGGTGTTCGCGCCGAACTCCGAACATAATGGAAGTCAATGGGGACCCGAACTTTCGTGCTTTGTAAAGCTTCCTTACATGCTACATACCCCAAATTTGCAGGGTATGTGCACCTTAGGAGTGGGTACAAGAGGAAAAAAAATATTTGAAAAAGAGCTTATAGTTTTTGAGAAAATTGATTGTAAAGTTTCAAAGGAAAAACTGTCTTTTAAATGTGGAAAATGTCATGTTTCTTTGCACAGGTAACATGCTTTTTGTCGCCATGCAGTCATAAATGTAATACAGAGAAGAGGTTCCAGGAAAAGGGACCGGTAATGCTAACCCAGCACCAGCAGCAGCACACGTGATGGAACAGGAGGAGGAGGCGCAGGAGGAGAAGGCCACGCTTTTTGAGACACAACAACCCAGGCCTTGCATGAGGACAAGAAGCGTGCGGATAGCATGCTTTTTACCGCCATGCAGTCATAAATGTAATAAAGATGAGAGGTTCCATAAACAGGGACCGGCAACGCTAACGCAGCAGCAGCACACGTGATGGAACAGGAGGAGGCGCAGGAGGAGAAGGCCACGCTTTGAGACACAACAACCCAGGCCTTGCATGAGGACAAGAAGCGTGCGGATAGCATGCTTTGTACCGCCATGCAGTCATAAATGTAATAAAGATAAGAGGTTCAATAAACAGGCACCGGGCGGCAACGCTAACCCAGCAGCAGCAGACGTGATGGAACAGGAGGAGGCGCAGCAGGAGAAGGCCACGCTTTCAGGCGCAACTCAGGCCTTGCATGAGGACAAAAAAATGCGTGCGCAAAGCAATGCAATGAGTAGTTTTCAGGACACAATGGGCTATTCGGAGGAGCTATTCCCACCCCCACAATCTTCTACCTGTGAAAGGTCAATGGAACAGCCACAAATGTTGTGCCCGGATTCACAACCTTTTTCTGTGGAAAATGCACCTCGCACTGAAATGCAAGGCGAGGCCGAGGATGAACATGACGTCAACAACTCAACATGACGCAAAATGGGGGCGGAACAGAAAGCTGCTTTCAATGTTTTGAAGGCCTTAATTGCCTCCGGTGGCCAGTTAGATGCATCATTCATCACACCCAAATCCCAGAGCAATGTGTGCAGGAATTTGAATCGCAGGAGGTGTACCGAGATCATCTGGACAAGTGACCAAGTGACCAGTGACCAAGTGACAAAGTGAAAAGTGACCAGTGACAAAGTGACAAAGTGACAAAGTGACCAGTGACAGTGACAAAGTGACAAAGTGACAAGTGACAAAGTGACAAGTGACAAAGTGAAAAGTGACCAGTGACAAAGTGACAAAATGACAAAGTGACAAGTGACAAGTGACAAAGTGACAAAGTGAGCAGTGACAAAGTGACAAGTGAGAGGTTGTTCTGGGGAGCTCTACTCCACTGCACACAGTCACATATGAGGAGAGGTCTCGTCGAGACTGCTGATCCTCCTCAGCTTGCTCAAAGCCTTGAGGGTTCCTGAAGATCCTCTGCTTGGAGTTCACCGGGGTTCAGCTTGGTGTTGGGGTCGGCGGCGTCCTCCTCACTCCAACGTGGCAGATCTTCTGTTGAAGGAAAAAAAAAAAAACATTTTTAAAAGTCAAGTACCGCTTCTGAAGGACTCACCAAGAGATGCAGGAGCGCTTCAATCTAGCGCACCATCGCTCGCTGGGTGATGTCCCTCCCTACGCGCTGGAATTCTACGCTGCACATGCTAGCACGCTTTTGCGCAGTGCCGAGGCGCATTCCAGCAGCTAGCTACCAAGCTTCTGTGGATCTGATTGGGCCACCATGTTGGATCTCTGCCAAATCCTCCAAAATTTTGAGCAATCCACGTTGCTTGTGACTGAGCAGTGACAACTCTACAGTCAGCATTACAATACCACTGCTGTGTTTACTGAAGAAATCAATGTTGAAGATGGAAACCGCTGGCATGATGCAAGTGGGGGAATCTGAAGATGAAAACGATCAGCGTGATGATACCAACATCAGGCAACCTGCCTCAGGAAACGCTGGTCCCAGCTATTACAAAGAACAGGACGAGGAACAGCTGGAGTTGGAGCAGGAATTGGATGCCCCCACTGCCGAGGGACAGAGCGGTGCACGTTGGACTTCCACAATTTATCGGGAATGGACAGCAGAAGAGGAAGAAAGTGATGCTGGTGACGAATATGGTGCATCACAACAATCACAACGCTCACAAGAACATGAAGACAAGAGGAGTCTGGCAGGATTCTCTGGCACACATGGCTCAATTCATGCTAGACACCAATTACTGGGTTTATACCCAGTTTATACAAACACAATGTTAAAAAACTGATTGAAGAAAGTGTCAGACAGGTCAAAAATGGAACAATTCCAGCAGGCCCTTGAGGATGGAGACTTTAGAGAGGAGATTGACATCCTCCTCCTTCTCTAGCCAGTTGTACGCCGACAGACTGACTTCAGCAAACCCAGGAGGACCAGGAGGGCAGCAAAGAACACAAGCTGCTGCTAGTGCCCAAAAGGGAATGGTATTGGCAGTGTCCTTGGAGTGGGAACATTTTCTGACACCCATGCAGCAGCCCACAGAACAGCAATCGGGCAGTTCCACGTCCTCCAACACCAATCGCCTGGAGAAGATGGTCAAGGACTACATGTCAGATGGCGTAGCTGTGTTGAACAATCCATCTGCAGACAGACGGTGAGTGTGACAGCACAGAAGGACCATGGCAACTCACTCATAGTACCACAGTTTGATAGTGCTGCCCAAAAAATTATATGGATCCGTGGACCCGGGCAGTACTGGGAAGTGGGAACGCAGATTTTAGTACCTAAACAGACGATACAACATGTTTTCTGGGGTCGGACTCTGAGGCACATACAGATGGTCCCGATCATCATCCTCATCATACAACTCTTCTCCTGAGTCTGACCCACCCACCACCTCTGCCACCCCAACATCCCCAGACACAGACCCCTCATCGTCCTCAACATTAACTTGGGATGCTGGCCTGAGCCCGACCTCCTCCTCCACATCAGGCCCCATCATCTACTCAATGGCAGCCCTCAATAATCGCTCTGGCGCCGGACCGATGGACACAACGTTCTCCTCTGGGGAGGGCTGCTGCTGACCACTGGTTGCTGGGGTGGATGTTATAGCTTGCGTGGGGCGTTGGCTGTTGCTGTTGTTGGGAGTGCTGCTCACAGCGGAGGTCTCTGAGGAACTCATGGTGAGCTCATATAGTGGTTGACGTTGAGTGGAGTATTACTGATCCCAGCAATATACACACTGACTGGCAGAGTACGCAATGCTATATAGTGGTTGACGGTGAGTGAAGTACTACAGATCCCAGCAATATACACAGTGACTGGCAGTACAATGGTATGGGTGGGTGAGCAGAGTACTACAGATCCCAGCAATGCTATATAGTAATAGGGTGACTGAGTGAGCGGCAGTGTACTACTGTTCCCAGCAGACACAGAGTGGCAGTAAACACAATGCTATATAGTGTGGCTGAGCGAGCGGTGTACTACTGTTCCCAGCAGACACAGAGTGGCAGTAAACACAATGCTATATAGTGTGGCTGAGCGAGGTACACAGAGTGGCAGTAAACAGAATGCTATATAGTGTGGCTGAGCGAGCGGTGTACTACTATTCCTAGCAGACACAGAACAGTAAACAGAATGCTATATAGTGTGGCTGAGCGGTGTACCACTATTCCCAGCAGCGACACAGAGCACAATGCTATACAGTGGCGGGTGAACGATGTACCACTATTCCCAGCAGCGACACAGAGCACAATGCTATACAGTGGCGGGTGAGCGGTGTACTACTATTCCCAGCAGACACAGAGTGGCAGTAAACAGAATGCTATATAGTGTGGCTGAGCGAGGTACACAGAGTGGCAGTAAACAGAATGCTATATAGTGTGGCTGAGCGAGCGGTGTACTACTATTCCCAGCAGACACAGAACAGTAAACAGAATGCTATATAGTGTGGCTGAGCGAGGTACACAGAGTGGCAGTAAACAGAATGCTATATAGTGTGGCTGAGCGAGCGGTGTACTACTATTCCCAGCAGCGACACAATGACTGGGGGGACCCTGGCTAGTGTGGCTGGAGCGCGAACTACCCTGCCTGCCTACCCAAAGCTAAACCTACAGACAAATGGCGGAGATATGACGTGGTTCGGGTATTTATTTACCCGAACCACGTGACAGTTCAGCCAATCAGAGCGCGTTTGGGTCCGAACCACGTGACCCGTTCGGCCAATAACAGCGCTAGACGAACGTTCGGGGAACGTTCGGCCATGCGCTCTTAGTTCGGCCATGTGGCCGAACGGTTTGGCCGAACACCATCAGGTGTTCGGCCGAACTCGAACATCACCCGAACAGGGTGATGTTCTGCAGAACCCGAACAGTGGCGAACACTGTTCGCCCAACACTACTCCCTGCTTGCCAGCGGTCACCAGGTTGACCCAATGTGCTGTATAAGTAATGTGCCTGCCCTGACCGTGCTTTGCAGACCAGGCATCCATGGTCAAATGGACCCTTGACCCAACGATGTGTGCCAGAGATGACACCACTTGCCTTTCAACATCACGGTACAGTTTGGGTATCAGCTGGCGAGCTTACAGTTCCACCAAGCCAGCTGTCAGAGGCCGGGCAAGGGGGTGACTGGCGACATTGGCTTCTTCCACTCAAAAATGTCCTTAACGGACACCTGGCTGCTGTGGGCAGAGAAGCAGGAACCGCTCAAGGTGAGAGGCGGAGTGGAGGAGGGTAAACATGGCCCGAACGATTCGCATGCTAACTTATTTGCGCGAACATCGGTGAATCATTTTCCCATGATGTACACATGCATCTGGAACAACAGTGACAGGTTTAGAATCAGACAAACAGTAATTAGACAGCTCTCCATTAGAAACAGGTACCTCTTCCTTGCCCCCTTCCCTAGGAGAGCTAAGTACCATTACCCCAGCTGCACTCTGTCCCTCCCCACGCTTGTACAGTAATAATCCAATCTACTGAGTAGGTCCAGACTGGAGGTCCGGGGTGTTGATCATAGGTTCATAAAAGGATCGTAGGGTGCCAAGATCAGTGCCGAACAGCACAGGCACTGGGATGTCATCTGTCACCCCCACAACTTTTGTCTGGCACCCCCTTCCCCCAATCGATAACGACACGAGCTTTGGCGATGTGTGCGTGTGTGCCACCAACTCCCACAAGTGTAACACGCTCATTAGGAAGGAAATTCTCCCTGGCAACAAGATGAGAGCGAACCAATGTAAGCTCTGCGCCTGTGTTGCGGAAACCGACAGCGATCTTGTCGTTTACTTCCACGACTTGATGATTTCCGGAAAGTTGAGGATTTGCTGCTCCAATGACGAGGTAGGCGTGTGCAGTAGAGGATGGGCTAGCCGACTCTGGGCTAGGCTCTGGAGATAGCATCCTCACTTTGGGGCAGGCAGACTGGTCCTGACAGTGCAGTAACTGGTCCTGTACGATGAGGTCCTCCAGACCTTGGTGAGAGTCTTTGTTGAGGCCTCATGACCACTGCCTGAACACAGTGAGCAGGCGACCTGCCAGGTCTGCATAAGTGTCTGTGGGGCCTTTCTGCAGGGCCCTAAACTTTTTGCGATATACCTCTGGGGTCAACTGGTACTTAGCGATAATTGCAGCTTTTATTACATTATAGTCATTGTCTTTTTCAGCGGGTAAGTCCACAAACGCCTCAAACGATTTGTCCCGCAAGTTGGGGGTCAGAAATCTCACCCACTGCTCCTGGGGCAGATGATGCTGCCGACAAATCTTATTCATTTCTATATAGTGCCGAAATATTACACAGCGCTGTACAGAGTATATTGTCTTGTCACTAACTGTCCCTCAGAGGGGCTCACAATCTAGTCCCTACCATAGTCTTATGTCTATGTATCGTGTAGTGCATGTATCATAGTCTAGAGCCAATTTAGGGGGAAGGCAATAAACTTATCTGTATGCGTGTGTATCTTATGTGTTTTTGTATGTGGGAGGAAACCGGAGTGCCCGGAGGAAACCCACACAGACATGGGGAGAACATACAAACTCCTTGCAGATGTTGACCTGGCAGGGATTCGAACTGGGAACCCAGCGTTTCAAGGCAAGAGCGCTAACCACTATGCCACCGTGCTGCCCTAGGATTGCAAGTAAGTGTCCGGGTGGTTCCCTTCTCCATTTCAGGGAACTTAAACTTGGGAGTCCCAAACGGGCCTGCTGAGGGCCGGGACTCCGGAGCACTTGGCGAGGGATTTTGGTCTTGCGCTCGCAGTTTTGCCATTTCAAGGTCGTGTCGGCGTGCGGATTCTCTCTCTGCCGCCTCTTGCTCAGCCAGCCACTGGCGCTCTGATGCTTCTCTGTCCGCCTGCAGCTGGCGCTCTGAAGCTTCTCTTTCCACCTGGCGTTCTGCCCGGTCAGCTTCTCGTTGGCGTTCTGCACGATCCGCGTCTCGTTCCGCACGGTCAGCGTTTTCTCTGACAATCTGCAGGTACAGCTTAGGATTTGTATCCGACAGACTTTGTAAAGCGTGCTGCATTCCAGCATCAGGAACACAGGAAAGGTTTGCATGGACGGGCTCCAGCTCACTCCCAGCTCTCCCAGGTCCAGTAACTTCTGAACCATCCGAGGGCTCTTCCAGCATCTGATCCGGCTGGGTATTCAGTCGCAATAAGTCCTCGATTGCAATTTCGCTTTATTATAAGTCTCAATGCCTCTTTCTTCACACAAGTTTGCCAGATCAGGCAATTGCATTCGCTTGTATCCCGCTGCATCAGCCATTGTTGCAAAATAAAAGATAGGATAGAAAAGAGATTTGGGGGGGGGGGGGAGGGGGGACTCTGCGCTATACGTTTAGTCTAATAAATGGTAATGCACTGGTTATCGACCACAGATTTTGATCAGTTCTGGCAGGTTAATCAAATAACGTTGCAGTTGATGTTCTGAACATACACGTATTCCAATAAGCTACTAACCAATGTCATAGACCGCACGGGTCGGTCCTTGATCGGGTCAATCGCTCATAGTCAGAAACTCGGTCTCACTGTCGCTTTGCGCATAGATGCCCATATGTGGATTCGCAATCAGTGAACCAACTAGCCGAGAGGAGCGTCCTGACTCCAAAGGATTCACCACACACGCACAATTCAATTACTTGCCACCACATGTGAGTCCACACATGACTGTAAATATATTAGTGCACTGCGAACACTGCTAAGTTAACCCTTAGCTGTATGCAGGGATCGGCGCCAGATCTGTCTATCTGTGCCCGATTCAAACATACGGGTTATAAATACAAGATACTCTAGAACATAAGGTAACGTTTTCAGAGGAGTAAGTACGATTGTGTATGTTCAGCAACAGGTCATAACCGCTACACGATTTTTAAACGTTTTAATAACAAAAATGCATTACACATATTTACATACACTAATTAACATATACACACAAAGCTTAAAATAAAAGGAAATAATTGTGAAAGGTTTACTTAGCGGAAATGCAGTCTGTGCGGGGATATTTCCTTCTGGGAAAAGAAATTCAAAGTCCTTAGTTTCAGAATCATAGTCCTTTAGGTATATTTTGTAATCCAAGCAGATGTTACAGTTCCAAGATGGCTGCTAACCACATGGTCCTCTGGTTAGCAGCAGGCTCTCGTGAAGATGGGATTTGGAGGACTGAAGTCTGCCTGCTGGCAATGTGCTGGTTTGGGGGTATGGCCACGCTTCCCCCTCTGAATTACCCACCAATGAAAGTCCACCTCCTCCTAGGAGGATTTTGAGCTTAAATGGTAAAACACTGTAACTCATAAACTATACATGTCATATTTAGGTGGATAGCAGATTCATACTTGTCAGAAAATACAGATTAATATGACATCTTGCATGAGTGCGTTAGGCTGTCCTGTCCCCGAGAAGGGTCATACACCAATAACGGACGGGTTATGGTTATGAATTTTATATCAGCACATTGGGCAGATTTTAACGAGTAAGACAATATTAATTTCTCAGCTGTGCTATACACGGTTTTCATTTAAAAGACCGAAATCCTAAACTACATGCATTTAAATCTGTTCCCCAGCGGTACCAATGTGTCTGAGGTTGGCAGTGGACCCCTGGGGAGTTAGCTTCCTTTGGCTTCCCCTGGATGAAAGGACCTTATGGTGTGTTAATTAGCATCGGAGTGTGTCCAGCTTTGACATATTACACCCTTGACTCTGTCTTGGTTTCACACCCCTTGGCTAATTAACAAGTCACTGGCCAGCAAGGAATTCTTTTTGAACAAGTTAATGAAACACACATGCCTTCACTGAAAAGAAGAAATGTCATTTTGCGCTACTTTAACCACTTCCCGACCGCCTAACGCACAGAGGCGGCCGGGAAGTGTGCCCTGCAAGGACCGGCTCACCCACAGAGGCGGCGGTCCTTGTAAGGGCATGGGCGGAGCGATCGCATCATCCGTGACGCGATCCTCCACCGGCGCCTGCCGCCACTCACCCGCCGCAACATCCCGCCGGCCATACTGAAGCGCTGGCGGGATGTTAACCCCGCGATCGCCGCATACAAAGTGTATAATACACTTTGTAATGTTTACAAAGTGTATTATACAGGCTGCCCCCTGCCCTGGTGGTCCCAGTGTCCGAGGGACCACCAGGGCAGGCTGCAGCCACCCTATGTCGCACCCAAGCACACTGATTTCTCCCCCCCTGCCCCAGATGGCCCACAGCACCCCTCAGACCCCCCCCTGCCCACCCCCCAGACCCCTGTTTGCACCCAATCACCCCCCTAATCACCCATCAATCACTCCCTGTCACTATCTGTCAATGCTATTTTTTTTACCCCCCCCCCCCCCCCTGCCCCCTGCCCCCTCCTGATCACCCCCCCACCCCTCAGATTCTCCCCAGACCCCCCTCCCCCTGTGAACTGTATGCATCTATCCCCCTGATCACCTGTCAATCACCTGTCAATCACCTGTCAATCACCTGTCAATCACCCATCAATCACCCCCTGTCACTGCCACCCATCAATCAGCCCCTAACCTGCCCCTTGCGGGCAATCTGATCACCCACCCACACCAATAGATCGCCCGCAGATCCGACATCAGATCACCACCCAAGCGCAGTGTTTACATCTATTCTCTCCTCTAAACACCCACTAATTACCCATCAATCACCCCCTATCACCACCCATCAGATGAGACCCTAATCTGCCCCTTGCGGACACCCAATCACCCGCCTACACGCTCAGATTGCCCTCAGACCCCCCCTTATCAATTCGCCAGTGCAATATTTACATCTCTTCTTCCCTGTAATAACCCACTGATTACCTGTCAATCACCTATCAATCACCCATCAATCACCCCCTGTCACTGCCACCCATCAATCACCCCCTGTCACTGCCACCCATCAATCAGCCCCTAACCTGCCCCTAGCGGGCAATCTGATCACCCACCCACACCAATAGATCGCCTGCAGATCCGACGTCCGATCACCTCCCAAGTGCAGTGTTTACATCTGTTCTCTACCCTAAACACCCACTAATTACCCATCAATCACCCCCTGTCACTGCTATCTATCAGATTAGACCCCTATCTGCCCCTAGGGCACTCAATCACCCGCCCACACCCTTAGAACGCCCTCAGACCCCAGCCCTGATCACCTCGCCAGTGCATTGCTTGCATCTATTCCCCCCTCTAATCACACCTTGAGACACCCATCAATCACCTCCTGTCACCCCCTAGCACACCTACCCATCAGATCAGGCACTAATTTGCCCGTGTGGGCTCCTGATCACTCGGCCAAACCCTCAGATCCCCCTCAGACCCCCTTCCGATCACCTCCCCAGTGCATTGATTGCATCTATTTTCCCCTCTAACCACCCCCTCAGACACCCTCAATCACCTCCTGTCACCCCCCTAGCACTCCTATCCATCAGATCAGGCCCAATACAACCTGTCATCTAAAAGGCCACCCTGCTTATGACCGGTTCCACAAAATTCGCCCCCTCATAGACCACCTGTCATCAAAATTTGCGGATGCTTATACCCCTGAACATAGAAGATTTTATTTTTTGTCAAAAGTTAGCGGAAATTGATTTTTATTGTTTTTTTTCACAAAGTGTCATTTTTCACTAACTTGTGACAAAAAATAAATTCTTCTATGAACTCGCCATACACCTAACGGAATACCTTGGGGTGTCTTCTTTCTAAAATGGGGTCACTTGTGGGGTTCCTATACTGCCCTGGCATTTTAGGGGCCCTAAACCATGAGGAGTAGTCTAGAAAACAAATGCCTGTAAATGACCTGTGAATAGGACGTTGGGCCCCTTAGCGCACCTAGGCTGCAAAAAAGTGTCATACATCTGGTATCGCCGTACTCAGAAGTAGTATAATGTGTTTTGGGGTGTATTTTTACACATACCCATGCTGGGTGGGAGAAATCTCTCTGTAAATGGACAATTGTGTGTAAAAAAAAATCAAACAATTGTCATTTACAGAGATATTTCTCCCACCCAGCATGGGTATGTGTAAAAATGCACCACAAAACACATTATACTACTTCTCCTGAGTACGGCGGTACCACATGTGTGGCACTTTTTTACACCCTAAGTGCGCTAAGGGGCCCAAAGTCCAATGAGTACTTTTAGGATTTCACAGGCAATTTTGCGACATTTGGTTTCAAGACTACTCCTCACGGTTTAGGGCCCCTAAAATGCCAGGGCAGTATAGGAACCCCACAAATGACCCCATTCTAGAAAGAAGACACCCAAAGGTATTCCGTTAGGAGTAAGGTGAGTTCATAGAAGATTTTATTTTTTGTCACAAGTTAGCGGAAAATGACACTTTGTGAAAAAAAAACAATTAAAATCAATTTCCGCTAACTTGTGACAAAAAATAAAAACTTCTATGAACTCACCTTACTCCTAATGGAATACCTTTGGGTGTCTTCTTTCTAGAATGGGGTCATTTGTGGGGTTCCTATACTGCCCTGGCATTTTAGGGGCCCTAAACCGTGAGGAGTAGTCTTGAAACAAAAATGACCTGTGAAATACTAAAGGTACTCATTGGACTTTGGGCCCCTTAGCGCACTTAGGGTGCAAAAAAGTGCCACACATGTGGTATCGCCGTACTCAGGAGAAGTAGTATAATGTGTTTTGGGGTGTATTTTTACACATACCCATGCTGAGTGGGAGAAATATCTCTGTAAATGACAATTGTGTGTAAAAAAAAATCAAAAATTGTCATTTACAGAGATATTTCTCCCACCCAGCATGGGTATGTGTAAAAATACACCCCAAAACACATTATACTACTTCTCCTGAGTACGGCAATACCACATGTATGGCACTTTTTTGCAGCCTAACTGCGCTAAGGGGCCCAAAGTCCAATGAGCACCTTTAGGCTTTACAGGGGTGCTTACAATTAGGCACCCCCCAAAATGCAAGGACAGTAAACACACCCCACAAATTACCCCATTTTGGAAAGTAGACACTTCAAGGTATTCAGAGAGGAGCAAGGTGAGTCCGTGGCAGATTTCATTTTTTTATTTTGTCGCAAGTTAGCAGAAATGGAAACTCTTTTTTTTTTTGTCACAAAGTGTCATTTTCCGCTAACTTGTGACAAAAATTAAATCTTCTATGAACTCACCATGCCTCTCAGTGAATACTTTGGGATGTCTTCTTTCCAAAATGGGGTCATTTGGGGGATATGTATACTATCCTGGAATTCTAGCCCCTCATGAAACATGACAGGTGGTCAGAAAAGTCATAGATGCTTCAAAATGGGAAAATTCACTTTTTGCACCATAGTTTGTAAACGCTATAACTTTTACCCAAACCAATCAATATAGGCTGAATGGGTTTTTTTTTTTTTATTAAAAACATGTTTGTCCACATTTTTCGTGCTGCATGTATACAGAAATTTTACTTTATTTGAAAAATGTCAGCACAGAAAGTTAAAAAAATTATTTTTTTGACAAAATTCATGTCTTTTTTGATGAATATAATAAAAAGTAAACATCGCAGCAGCAATCAAATAGCACTAAAAGAAAGCTTTATTAGTGACAAGAAAAGGAGGTAAAATTCATTTAGGTGGTAGGTTGTATGACCGAGCAATAAACCGTGAAAGCTGCAGTGGTCTGAATGGAAAAAAAGGGTCTGGTCCTTAATGGGGGTAAAGCCCACGGTCCTCAAGTGGTTAAGCAATACCAGTTTCCTGGCTATCCTGTTGATCCTCTGCCTCTAATATATTTATTTTCCTTTGCACACAATAAAAATTTTCCCATCAAACAATACGTGAATTGCAACACGATCTACGTTATTTCCTGTACGACATGTTGCATACAATATGTGGGATGCACTACACGTCACCTCAGAGCCCGCATAGCAGAACACTATTGTGGTACCAATTGGAACACATTTCGCAAATCTGCAGTTTCCAGACACTTTGAGAATGTGCATGGTAGGGACCTATCTTCCTTTGTTTTTCAGGGGGTGGAACGGGTAGTTTGTCCGGTTAGGGCAGGCTTTTTCAACCAGGGTTCCCTGGAACCCCAGGGTTCCTTGAGGACTCTGCAGGGGTTCCTTGGCATTTTACCCCATCGTGGGGGAAGTATAATAGAGCACACTATAATAGGTGGTACTGTAACGAGAAGCACTAAATTGGGGGGTCAGGAGACAGTATAATGAGTGGCAGTGTAATAGGAGATAGTGAAATTAGCAGCCTAACCTACTTAAAGACCATGCCTCCTGAAAAATAAATATAGGGGTTCTTCGAGACCAAAAAATTGTTTGCAGGGGTTCCTTGAGATCCAAAAGTTATTTACAGGGTTCCTCCAAGGTAAAAAGGTTGAGAAAGGCTGGGTTAGGGGATGTGATCTGCAAAGATTACTTTTGAAACGTGAAGCCTTTTGGATTCATAGGCTAGGTACTCGTACACCACAGGGTCTTAATAAGAGATGGGATCTGAGTTTAGTCTACACATATTGAAATCCCTCTGTTCCTCTTTTTGACTACATACTGTGTCTAGTTATCAATTTATGTGAATTGCTATTGCTGTCTTTTCTTCTTCCTCCTTCCCGCTAATATTTAACTTTGTAGTTTTTCAGTGGTAACGCTTTTTTACATCTTTTATATAATACTTTTGATGATATTATTGTATTTTTGTATTGTAAATGTTGGGGATGTATGTCTCTTTAAGGGGCAGCTTGTGTGTTCCCGGGGGTGGAGTTTTCTCTCCCCCGGCCACATATAAACCCCCTCCTGTACAGGTTAACTTTTAACTACGACTAAGGGCAGATGGTAGGCCCGATACACGTCAGTGATTTTATTGCACTGTCTGTGGATTTTTTCGAAT
The DNA here is from genome assembly GCF_040937935.1 of Hyperolius riggenbachi. Taxonomy (NCBI): domain Eukaryota; kingdom Metazoa; phylum Chordata; class Amphibia; order Anura; family Hyperoliidae; genus Hyperolius; species Hyperolius riggenbachi. The sequence continues at coordinate 320,495,747 of NC_090646.1, read as the reverse complement.
AAACTTATCAGCCTTTTTTACCTCAACCTGTTGTGGTTTGCGAATCCTCCTTTCTACATTTGTCCTGCTATGGCTTGGCTTGCCTGATCCTGCACCGATTGGTATGATGGTTGGGGGTAGAGCGTCATGAACTTTCTCATTGTCTAATATATTTAGCCACACAGACCCTAAACATCAGGTGACATTAGTCAGATCTGACAACATTAGCTGCATGCTTGTTTGTGGTGCGATTCAAACACTACTGCAGCCAAATAGATCAGCAGGGCTGCCAGGAAACTGGTATTGTTTACAAGAAAATAAATATGGCAGCCTCCACATAAATCTTGCTACTGTTGTCCTTTAACCACTTCAGCCCCACAATGTCGAAAACCTTGTGCATCCGAGCAACGTTCACCTTCTATTCATTCGCCAATAACTTTATCACTACTTATCACAATTAATTGATCTACAGTGGTGTGAAAAACGATTTGCCCCCTTCCTGATTTCTTATTCTTTTGCATGTTTGTCACACTTAAATGTTTCTGCTCATCAAAAACCGTTAACTATTAGGCAACGTTAACATAATTGAACACAAAATGCAGTTTTAAATGATGGTTTTTATTATTTAGTGAGAAAAAAAAACTCAAAACCTACATGGCCCTGTGTGAAAAAGAAATTGCCCCCTGAACCTAATAACTGGTTGGGCCACCCTTAGCAGCAATAACTGCAATCAAGTGTTTGCGATAACTTGCAACGAGTCTTTTACAGCGCTCTGGAGGAATTTTGTCCCACTCATCTTTGCAGAATTGTTGTAATTCAGCTTTATTTAAGGGTTTTCTAGCATTAACCACCTTTTTAAGGTCATGCCACAACATTTCAATAGGATTCAGGTCAGGACTTTGACTAGGCCACTCCAAAGTCTTCATTTTGTTTTTCTTCAGCCATTCAGAGGTGGATTTGCTGGTGTGTTTTGGGTCATTGCCCTGCTGCAGCACACAAGATCACTTCAGCTTGAGTTGACGATCAGATGGCCGGACATTCTCCTTCAGGATTTTTTGGTAGACAGTAGAATTCATGGTTCCATCTATCACAGCAAGCCTTCCAGGTCCTGAAGCAGCACAACAACCCCAGACCATCACACTACCACCACCATATTTTACTGTTGGTATGATGTTCTTTTGCTGAAATGATGTGTGACTTCTACGCCAGATGTAACATGACACGCACCTTCCATAAAATTCAACTTTTGTCTCGTTGGTCCACAAGGTATTTTCCCAAAAGTCTTGGCAATCATTGAGATGTTTTTTAGCAAAATTGAGACGAGCCTTAATGTTCTTTTTGCTTAAAAGTGGTTTGCGCCTTGGATATCTGCAATGCAGGCCGTTTTTGCCCAGTCTCTTTCTTATGGTGGAGTCGTGAACACTGACCTTAATTGAGGCAAGTGAGGCCTGCAGTTCTTTAGATGTTGTCCTGGGGTCTTTTGTGGCCTCTCGAATGAGTTTTCTCTGCGCTCTTGGGGTAATTTTGGTTGGCCGGCCACTCCTGGGAAGGTTCATCACTGTTCCATGTTTTTGCCATTTGTGGATAATAGCTCTCACTGTGGTTCGCTGGAGTCCCAAAGCTTTAGAAATGGCTTTATAACCTTTACCAGACTGATAGATCTCAGTTACAGTACTTTTTTTCTCATTTGTTCCTGAATTTCTTTGGATCTTGGCATGATGTCTAGCTTTTGAGGTGCTTTTGGTCTACTTCTCTGTGTCAGATACCTCCTATTTAAGTGATTTCTTGATTAAAACAGGTGTGGCAGTAATCAGGCCTGGGGGTGACTACAGAAATTGAACTCAGGTGTGATAAACCACAGTTAAGTTATTTTTTAACAAGGGGGGCAATCACTTTTTCACACAGGGCCATGTAGATTTGGAGTTTTTTTTTTTCCTCACTAAATAATAAAAACCATCATTTAAAACTGCATTTTGTGTTCAATTATGTTATCTTTGACTAATAGTTAACGGTTTTTGATGAGCCGAAACATTTAAGTGTGACAAACATGCAAAAGAATAAGAAATCAGGAAGGGGGCAAATAGTTTTTCACACCACTGTATATCTCGTTTTTTCCGCCACTAATTAGGCTTTCTTTGGGTCATACATTTGGGACGAATTACTTTTTTCTAAATCCATTTTAACAGGAAGATTAAGGAAAAAAAATATTTCTCAGTTTTTGGCCAGTATAGTTTGAAATTATTATATGCTACCATAATTAAAACTCATGTATTTTATTTGCCCATTTGTCCCGGTTATTACACCATTTAAATGATGTCCCTATTACAATTTATGGCGCCGACATTTTATTTAGAAATAAAGGTGCATTTTTTCAATTTGCGTCCATTACTATTTACAAACCCATAATTTTAAAAAATATAATAATATACTCTCTTAACATGCATATTTAAAAAGATCAGACCCTCAGGTAACTCTTTTTTTATTGTAATTTTTTTTTTTTAATTAAAAAATGTATTTGGGTAATTTTTGGGGTGGCAGGGAAGCAGCTCATTTTAAATGTAATATAATGTAATAGTTTAATAAAAAATGTATGTGGGTGTAGTTTACTATTTGGCCACAAGATGGCCACAGTCAAAAAAAGTCCTGGATGCAAACGATCTCGCATCCAAAAACTAGAAAAAAGGACGGGAACTTTTTTTTTTGCAGAAAGACAGCTTTTTCTGCGGGGGACTTAGATCGGTGAATGGGAACTATATTCCCATTCACTGATCGGGGGGCTAACGGCAGGCGGTGGGAGCGTATGCGGGAGGGCACGCAAAGCGCAGCTGCAGCAGCACAGCCCATCTGGATGAACATATTCGTCCAGATAGACTGAAGTGGTTAATGTCTAAACCACTGGCAACAAAAGTGAGTACAGCGAGGCAGATTTAAGATCAACAACTTCAGGATTGTTTACACAGAAAATGTGATTGCCCCTTGTACTTCTTTATTATTGCCTAAAGCCCCATCTACACCATACAACTTTTTGTGCGATTCGATTCAATTCGATTCATTAATTCAATCTGACATGTCCGATCAGAATACCATTCAATTCGATTAATTTTGCCATTGTTCTGCAATGGCAAAATGAATCAAATTGAATCCCAATCGGACATGCCGGATTGAATTGAATTGAATCGAATCGCACAAAAAAATTGTATGGTGTAGATGGGGCTTAAGCCTGCCACGTGAAAAATTTGACAATAATGTCTTGTACACACCATGCAATTTCCCATCAGATAGATGAGTTGAATCAATTATTTCTGAAAAGTCAGAATGGATTTCTAATCATTTTTCTGATCATTTTCCAAACACTTCTATACAAAATTGATCAGAAAAAGGATCAGAAATCAGAATCAGAAAACAATCGGATCTGTCAGAAATAATCCATTTGACCTATCTATCTTGACGTGGAAATTGCATGGTGTGTACCAGGCATTTGGGTTGTGAAGATCTCGCAGAGCAAGATTAGAGTTTATTCACTGCAAGACCAAATTTGTCAGTTTCGCTCGCTCATTCCCACTAGTCATACACAGGTCAATAATGCCCCAATATGTCCAGCCGGTTGATCATTATTCCATTAGAATTCAATTAGATAGGAATCAACCTCTATCACAGCAATTTTAATTCTGATAGGCTTCAGCGGAACTCTATCAAGCTTCAAGCAAACTGCAAGTGCTGTACTGTTCGATGCAGAGCAAAGTTATGGACCATTGATACCCCACCGCTCCTGTCCTGCCCCCATCCCACAGAGATTGATAAACAGCAAAATATCACTTGAAAGCTAATCAATTGGATATGTATAAGCAATAAATTACTGGCAGATTCAATCAGTGTTCAAAATTGATGTGTGCATAGCCAGCTTTAGATATTTTTTTTGGCCAACTAGGGTGATAAAATTAAGGCCAAGTTCAGCAATGACAGGAACCAACTGTGAACATCACAAACAGAACTTAGAGGCTTTAGAGCAAAGCAGATTGTCCTAAAGGAAGGGGGAGAGACACTGTGTGTATAATTTCTTATCTCTGTAGTAGAGCATTGCTGCAGAGAGCTTGTAGACTGAAAGAGTTGAGCAGAGAAGAATGAATCATAAACAGAGACAATAAATCTTTATGTGCCTCTTATGTGGGAGATACAATTAAGGATAATAAGTTCAGAAAAGATCGGAACCAAATGTAAAAATTCCGAACAGAAGTCATAGGCTTTTGAGCAAATGATGATGCTACGATGGAAAAAAAGTTTAACTACAGTTGTTTTTGCCTGGCACACTTTAAAAGCTAGTAGGCTGCTCCTGTTTGAAGAGATCACATTTCAGCCCCCAACTGGTGTCTGACAGCTCTGAGCTAAGGGGAGGGGGAGTATCTCTGTGTGTGCCTGCTTGTATAACTTCTTATTTCTGTAGTAGGGAATTGCTGCAGAGATCTTGTTTTTATGGACTGAAAGAGTTACTTAAAGCAAAGAGTCACACTGCAGCAAAGTTCTGATGACTTTATGTACAACTTTACAAACAAAGGAGTCACAGGTTGAAAGAAAAGTTGTAGACTGGCCCTTATTCAGCAATCTTTCAGAAGAGATTAATAGATCCTTATCACACCTAGGCTAGTGATTGTGAGAATCCGCTTAGCTGCCTGCGCAGGCAGGCAGCCTTTTGACCATTGTTTAGGTTTGCATGCTGCAGGACTCTGGAAAGGAGACCTTCTGTCAGTTTTGCAGCTTGTGCTTGCTGAGGAATTTGCATACGTTGTCATGCAAATTGCCTGGCCACATTCATTGAAGGCGTGTACTATAAGTACTATGTGTTTCCCACAATGCTTGGCTGGTCATAAGGATTCCTTCCTGTGAAACACTGCTGGAGGAGTGTGAGCCTTGCTCTTTGTTTGAAGTTCAGCTTAGAGTAATTCCTGAAACTGCGCTAGGCAGGTTTCTCTAGTGCAGTTAGGATTGCTTGTCTGTTTTGTTTGTTCTGTTGTGATTGTCCTGTCCCAGCGGTGGTCGACAGGAAATCGTTCTGATCTCTGTTCTTGGAGTATAGCTGGTGCAGCGGTTGCTACCAGCTATCTCTTCTGATCTGTCTCACTTGGATCGCGCTAACCCCTTTTCGCTAGTGCTGTGGATCCTTCTGTTCTGCCTCCCTGGATCGCACTAGTCTCCTGTGCTAGTGCTGTGGATCCTTCTGTTCTGCTACTCTGGCTGATGGTGTAATGGTTAAGGGCTCTGCCTCTGACACAGGAGACCAGGGTTCGAATCTCGGCTCTGCCTGTTCAGTAAGCCAGCACTAATTCAGTAGGAGACCTTTGGCAAGTCTCCCTTACACTGCTACTGCCAATTGAGCACGCCCTAGTGGCTGCTGCTCTGCTCTGGCGCTTTGAGTCTGCAAGGAGAAAAGCGCAATATAAATGTTATTTGTCTACTCTGTCTGCCTGGATCGCACTCGCCGAGCGCTAGTGCTGTGGATCCTTCTGTTTTGCTACTCTGTACCTGGATCGCACTAGCATCCTGCGCTAGTACTGTGGATCCTTCTGTTCTGTCTTCCTGGATCACGCTAGCCACTTTCGCTAGTGCTGTGGATCCTATCTCTCACTTGTCCCTGTTTTCGTGTGTCTGTCTTGTCTGCTACGAACGCTTGCTGGAGGCTCGGTGAGGTAACCGTTAAGCACGCGCTCGCGTCCTCTGTTACATGTTTGTCTGTCGATGGTTAGTTAGGCGTGCTTGTCTCTATTGTGCTTATCACGTGGAGACCGCGCATGAACGCGTGCACTGTTGCGAATGAGTGCGGTGTTCGCGTTCAGTTAGCGTTTGTTATTTTCCGTATCTCCTCATTGTATGATTTGCTGTGCTTTTGCTATCCTCGTATTCTGTTCTGATCTGCCTTGTGTCACTTTTGGCAATCGCCTTTCTTGCGGTTGCGTTTCTGTTTCGTATCTGCTGTTGTGTGTGTGCTGTCGCGATGTGGCGACTAGATTGGCGCACACACATACAACCTGTCCCTTTGCTCGTTCTCATTCGCAATCGCTTCTCTTGCGATTGCGTTCTGCGCTTCGTACAATTCCTGTTTGGCATCTGTGGAGGTACAGAGGATTGGTTCCTCTGCACTCCTCAGCGCCATCTGCCGACAGGAATTTCCCTCTACGGGTGCATAGCACCTTTTGCTGGGTTCCTGCAATTATACGCTTGTGGAGGATTTCCGCCGTATCAGCGCACGCGTTGTGCGCCGATCACGGAGAACGTTCCACAATCGTTACAGTGATCTTTTGGTGTTTGATTACAGACATAGTGGAGTGGGTAAGATTGATGTCTGACTGATGTCTGCCTCATTGAGAGCTTGTTGTCTCATACTGACTCCAAGATCCTATAATAACAGTATTAATCAGTGACATTCTGAATGTTTTGCCAAAGTTACAGTGAATACTATATCTTATGTTCAGCATATCATTATTGTTCCTCCTTATAGCATGTGCTCTCATGTAGTAAAATAATACGGCTGTGTGTGTATGTTTATGATAGGTTTCTTCTATTTCAAACTTGTATGTGCCTTCCAGACAACCATCACCCTCAAGGAGATCTGCATAATGTGTCCGTACAAACTGTAAATCCAGATTACCACTTGTCTTTTGCTCCAACCTGCTAGTTTGCTGGGAGACATCCAGAGACTGTACTTTTATCAAGTCCATAGCCTGAACTGCTTTTACTCCCAACAGTGGACTGTGATTGCCATTGTTTATCACAATAAATTCAAGCCTATAACTTTTCCTATTACACAGGTTTCTTATCTTCAGTCTGCATGTGCTCATGGGTTTCAGAGTGGTTTTATTGTACATGATGAATATTTGATCTGTAGGCTGAATTGTTACTTGTGTGTTAATTAGAGTATAAGGAACAATATTGCAGCTTGCGCCACAGTCCAGCTGAAATCTGACAGGCCTCTCATCCAGCAAGAAAGTTGCAAAAAGTTGTTTTGCATCCTTATATTCCTATTGCTTTACCATATTAACCACATAACGACCGCCCCCAGCCGATGGGCGGCGGCAAAGTCTGGGCCCAAACGACCGCAATACGCCCATCGGCGGGGGCGGCTGCGGGAGTGGCTATGCGGCGATCGCGTCATTCGTGACGCGATCAGCCGCCGGGGACTGGCTCCGCCCCCCGTTCGCCGTAACCCGCCGGCCGTTCGGAAGCGCCGGCGGGTTACTGGCATCCGGATCGCCGCTGCAACAGTGTATAATAGGCTTTGTAATGTATACAAAGCCTATTATACTGGCTGCCTCCTGCCCTGGTGGTCCCAGTGTCCGAGGGACCACCAGGGCAGGCTGCAGCCACCCTAGTCTGCACCCAAGCACACTGATTTCCCCCCCCCCTGCCCCCTGATCGCCCACAGCACCCCTCAGACCCCCCCCTGCCCACCCCCCAGACCACTGTTTGCACCCAGTCACCCTCCTAATCACCCATCAATCACTCCCTGTCACTATCTGTCAACGCTATTTTTTTTTTAAGTCCCTAATCTGCCCCCTACTCCCTCCTGATCACCCCCCCACCCCTCAGATTCTCCCCAGACCCCCCCCAGACCCCCCCCCCCCCCGTGTACTGTATGCATCTATCCCCCCTGATCACCTGTCAATCACCTGTCAATCACCTGTCAATCACCCGTCAATCACCCCCTGTCACTGCCACCCATCAATCAGCCCCTGATCTGCCCCTTGCGGGCAATCTGATCACCCCCCCACACCAATAGATCGCCCGCAGATCCGACATCAGATCACCTCCCAAATCCATTGTTTACATCTATTCTCTCCTCTAAACACCCACTAATTACCCATCAATCACCCCCTATCACCACCTGTCACTGTTACCCATCAGATTAGACCCTAATCTGCCCCTTGCGGGCACCCAATCACCTGCCCACACGCTCAGATTGCCCTCAGACCCCCCCCTTATCAATTCGCCCGTGCAATATTTACATCTGTTCTCCCCTGTAATAACCCACTGATTACCTGTCAATCACCCATCAATCACCCCCTGTCACTGCCACCCATCAATCACCCCCTGTCACTGCCACCCATCAATCAGCCCCTAACCTGCCCCTTGCGGGCAATCTGATCACCCACCCACACCAATAGATCGCCCGCAGATCCGACATCAGATCACCTCCCAAATCCATTGTTTACATCTATTCTCTCCTCTAAACACCCACTAATTACCCATCAATCACCCCCTATCACCACCTGTCACTGTTACCCATCAGATTAGACCCTAATCTGCCCCTTGCGGGCACCCAATCACCTGCCCACACGCTCAGATTGCCCTCAGACCCCCCCCTTATCAATTCGCCCGTGCAATATTTACATCTGTTCTCCCCTGTAATAACCCACTGATTACCTGTCAATCACCCATCAATCACCCCCTGTCACTGCCACCCATCAATCACCCCCTGTCACTGCCACCCATCAATCAGCCCCTAACCTGCCCCTTGCGGGCAATCTGATCACCCACCCACACCAATAGATCGCCCGCAGATCCGACATCAGATCACCTCCCAAATCCATTGTTTACATCTATTCTCTCCTCTAAACACCCACTAATTACCCATCAATCACCCCCTATCACCACCTGTCACTGTTACCCATCAGATTAGACCCTAATCTGCCCCTTGCGGGCACCCAATCACCCGCCCACACCTCAGAACGCCCTCAGACCCCAGCCCTGATCACCTCGCCAGTGCATTGCTTGCATCTATTTCCCCCCTCTAATCACACCTTGAGACACCCATCAATCACCTCCTGTCACCCCCTAGCACACCTACCCATCAGATCAGGCCCTAATTTGCCCCGTGTGGGCTCCTGATCACTCGGCCAAACCCTCAGATCCCCCTCAGACCCCCTTCCGATCACCTCCCCAGTGCATTGATTGCATCTATTTTCCCCTCTAACCGCCCCCTGAGACACCCATCAATCACCTCCTGTCACCCCCCTAGCACTCCTATCCATCAGATCAGGCCCAATACATCCTGTCATCTAAGAGGCCACCCTGCTTATGACCGATTCCACAAAATTTGCCCCCTCATAGACCACCTGTCATCAAAATTTGCAGATGCTTATACCCCTGAACAGTCATTTTGAGAAATTTGGTTTCCAGACTACTCACAGTTTTGGGCCCGTAAAATGCCAGGGCAGTATAGGAACCCCACAAGTGACCCCATTTTAGAAAGAAGACACCCCAAGGTATTCTGTTAGGTGTATGATGAGTTCATAGAATATTTTATTTTTTGTCAAAAGTTAGCGGAAATTGGATTGTTATTGTTTTTTTCACAAAGTGTCATTTTTCACTAACTTGTGAGAAAAAATAAAATCTTCTATGAACTCACCATACCCCTAACGGAATACCTTGGGGTGTCTTCTTTCTAAAATGGGGTCACTTGTGGGGTTCCTATACTGCCCTGGCATTTTAGGGGCCCTAAACCGTGAGGAGTAGTCTAGAAAACAAATGCCTCAAAATGACCTGTGAATAGGACGTTGGGCCCCTTAGCGCACCTAGGCTGCAAAAAAGTGTCACACATGTGGTATCGCCATACTCAGGAGAAGTAGTATAATGTGTTTTGTGGTGTATTTTTACACATACCCATGCTGGGTGGGAGAAATCTCTCTGTAAATGGACAATTGTGTGTAAAAAAAATCAAAAATGTGTCATTTACAGAGATATTTCTCCCACCCAGCATGGTTATATGTAAAAATACACCACAAAACACATTATACTACTTCTTCTGAGTACGGCGATACCACATGTGTGACACTTTTTTGCAGCCTAACTGTGCTAAGGGGCCCAAAGTCCAATGAGTACCTTTAGGATTTCACAGGTCATTTTGAGACATTTGGGTTCAAGACTACTCCTCACGGTTTAGGGCCCCTAAAATGCCAGGGCAGTATAGGAACCCCACAAGTGACCCCATTTTAGAAAGAAGACACCCCAAGGTATTCTTTTAGGTGTATGATGAGTTCATAGAAGATTTTATTTTTTGTCACAAGTTAGCGGAAATTGATATGTATTGTTTTTTTTTTCACAAAGTGTCATTTTCCGCTAACTTGTGACAAAAAAAAAATCTTCTATGAACTCACCATACTCCTAACAGAATACCTTGGGGTGTCTTCTTTCTAAAATGGGGTCACTTGTGGGGTTCCTATACTGCCCTGGCATTTTAGGGGCCCTAAACCGTGAGGAGTAGTCTAGAATCCAAATGCCTCAAAATGACCTGTGAATAGGACGTTAGGCCCCTTAGCGCACCTAGGTTGCAAAAAAGTGTCACACATGTGGTATCGCCGTACTCAGAAGAAGTAGTATAATGTGTTTTGGGGTGTATTTTTATACATACCCATGCTGGGTGGGAGAAATCTCTCTGTAAATGGACAATTGTGTGTAAAAAAAAATCAAATAATTGTCATTTACAGAGATATTTCTCCCACCCAGCATGGGTATGTGTAAAAATACACCCCAAAACACATTATACTACTTCTCCTGAGTACGGCGGTACCACATGTGTGGCACTTTTTTGCACCCTAAGTGCGCTAAGGGGCCCAAAGTCCAATGAGTACCTTTAGGATTTCACAGGTCATTTTGCCACATTTGGTTTCAAGACTACTCCTCACGGTTTAGGGCCCCTAAAATGCCAGGGCAGTATAGGAACCCCACAAATGACTCCATTTTAGAAAGAAGACACCCCAAGGTATTCCGTTAGGAGAATGGCGAGTTCATAGAAGATTTTATTTTTTGTCACAAGTTAGCGGAAAATGACACTTTGTGAAAAAAAACAATTACAATCAATTTCCGCTAACTTGTGACAAAAAAAAAAAATCTTCTATGAACTCACCATACATCTAACGGAATACCTTGGGGTGTCTTCTTTCTAAAATGGGGTAATTTGTGGGGTTCCTATACTGTCCTGGCATTTTAGGGGCCCTAAACCGTGAGGAGTAGTCTTGAAACGAAATTTCTCAAAATGACCTGTGAAATCCTAAAGGTACTCATTGGACTTTGGGCCCCTTAGCGCAGTTAGGGTGCAAAAAAGTGCCACACATGTGGTATCGCCGTACTCAGGAGAAGTAGTATAATGTGTTTTGGGGTGTATTTTTCCACATACCCATGCTGAGTGGGAGAAATATCTCTATAAATAGACAATTGTGTGTAAAAAAAATAAAAAAATTGTCATTTACGGAGATATTTCTCCCACCCAGCATGTGTATGTGTAAAAATACACCCCAAAACACATTATACTACTTTTCCTGAGTACGGCAATACCACATGTGTGGCACTTTTTTGCGGCCTAACTGCGCTAAGGGGCCCAAAGTCCAATGAGCATCTTTAGGCTTTACAGGGGTGCTTACAATTAGGCACCCCCCAAATGCCAGGACAGTAAACACACCCCACAAATGACCCCATTCTGGAAAGTAGACACTTCAAGGTATTCAGAGAGGAGCATAGTGAGTCCGTGGCAGATTTCATTTTTTTTTGTCGCAAGTTAGAAGAAATGGAAACTTTTTTTTTTTTTTTTTTTTTGTCACAAACTGTCATTTTCCGCTAACTTGTGACAAAAAATAAAATCTTCTATGAACTCACCATGCCTCTCACTGAATACTTTGGGATGTCTTCTTTCCAAAATGGGGTCATTTGGGGGGTATTTGTACTATCCTGGAATTTTAGCCCCTCATGAAACATGACAGGTGCGCAGAAAAGTCAGAGATGCTTGAAAATGGGAAAATTCACTTTTGGCACCATAGTTTGTAAACGCTATAACTTTTACCCAATCCAATAAATATACACTGAATGTTTTTTTTTTTATCAAAGACATGTAGCAGAATAACTTTCGCGCTCAAATGTATAGGAAATTTTACTTTATTTGAAAAATGTCAGCACAGAAAGTTAAAAAAGTCATTTTTTTGACAAAATTCATGTCTTTTTTGATGAATATAATAAAAAGTAAAACTCGCAGCAGCAATCAAATAGCATCAAAAGAAAGCTGTATTAGTGACAAGAAAAGGAGGTAAAATTCATTTAGGTGGTAGGTTGTATGACCGAGCAATAAACCGTGAAAGCTGCAGTGGTCTGAATGGAGAAAAAGGCTCTGGTCCTTAAGGGGCGAAAAGACTGTGGTCCCGAAGTGGTTAACACTCTATGCTGCTAGCTGTAGTTGTATCCACCAGGGGCGTTCCTAGGGTCCTTGAAGATCCAGGGGCACCTGTGGGCAACAGGTGGGGTGTACATGTGGCGTGCGTAGCGCGTCGTGGCAAAAAATGGGCGTAGCCATGGGTGGGGCCTAATGTACATGAACTTAGCAGTGGTGTAATATAACACAGATAACAGGCCTGCCCATTGAAATATTGGATGGAGCCCCCTGTCCTGTGTTATTATTTAGATAATTTACAATCAGTATAGGCATAGTTTAAAGATGTATACGCACATACAATTTTGATTGGTCAATCACTGACCAATTTTACCACCCCCATGTAGTAAGTGGGCCAACAGACAATGAATATGATGAACAGAGCTAAAATTGGCTAATTAAAATTGTATGTGTGTACCTGGCTTTACAGCTAATACTGTACAGGTCCTTCTAAAAAAATTAGCATATTGTGATAAAGGTCATTATTTTCTGTAATGTACTGATAAACATTAGACTTTCATATATTTTAGATTCAATACACACAACTGAAGTAGTTCAGAATCAGAATCTTTATTTTCGCCAAGCACGACTGGGTCGTGCCCGGAATTGGTCTTGGCACGTACAGGGTACAGGTAGGATAGAGTACATAGAATACATCAGAAAGGATCAACACTATATCAGACATTTCATTCAGAGAAAGACATATAAGCAAAAAACACTCAATTTTTGTATAGTTACACAAACACTCAAGTTATTCACTGGGCTTTGGCGCTGCTATGGATATGTGTGACGGCAAAAACAGGATCACATTGTGGTGGGGAGTGCGTGGAGAGAGTTTAGTGAGTTTACAGCTGAGGGGAAGAAGCTGTTTCTGTGTCTAGTGGTCCTGGTGTACATGGACCGGTACCTCCGGCCTAAAGGAAGCTGGCTGAAAAACCGGTTGCCTGGGTGTGAGGGGTCCTTTGCGATCCTCAAAGCTCTGGAGCTCAGCCTTGAGTGGTAGAGGAGGTCCAGAGCGGGTAGTGGATTTCCTATGATTCTCTCCGCTGATCTGATGACTCTCTGTAATTTGTGCCTGTCGCTGGCGGAGGAGCTGGCGTACCAGACTAGGATGGAAGAGCAGAGGACAGATGCAATTGTAGCAGAGTAGAAACTGGTCAGAAGTTTCGGGGACATGCCGAACTTCTTCAGTTGGCGGAGAAAGAATAACCTCTGCTGGGCTTTCCTCTGGATGTGGGAGGTGTTTGCCTTCCACTTCAGGTCGTTGGAGATGGTTGTGCCCAGAAGTCGGACACAGGGAACTCTTTCAACTTCTTTGTCCTCGATACGGATTGGAGGGGGGGCATTGGCGTGCTTCCTAAAGTCGACAATCATCTCAACAGTTTTTGCCGTGTTTAGGACCAGCCCGTTCTCCCTGCACCAGTGGCAGATGCTCTCAACCTGGTGGCGATACTCTTCCTCGTCATTTTTGGTGATGAGGCCAACAATAGTGGTGTCGTCGGCGAATTTGATCACTTTGACGGAGTCTGTTAACTCAGCCTCATGGTCAGAGGAACAACAACCAACTTTATTGAGACACAACATTAACATACAGCTAGAATGCAGTACTAGAATTGTACTGTAGGTGGCAGCAGCAGTACTTTTAGATTACTGTAAGTGGCAGCAGATATATAAATCTATATATCCTAACATCTCCCTTCTTTTCCAAATATAAGTAAATGCTAAACATAAGACAGTTTGTGGACTGCTGCATCTAAGGAAAAAACAAGTTAGAGGATGTAGTCTCTATATTTCAAAGATGTTCTGATAACTCGAGTTCGAGTGCAACGAGGGGGTGCAGAATCATCATCTGCAGGTGACCCCAACTCCGATTCATTTAGCAATGTATTGTCAGGTATGTTCACAGCTGGACTGTCCCTGTCCGTCGTAGAGGGTTCCTCATTATCTGTATCACTTCTCTCCTCTGTTGCTCGGTACAAATGTCCGTCAGCTTCCACTACATATGAGCGTGGAGCAACTTGCTGTACACATGTTCCTTTCCGCCACAGTCCGTCACCTGAGGAAGGTGCTGGTTGCATGCATACTGATTGCCCTATAGTCAACTCAGGGAGTTCCTTGGCTCCTTTATCATAGTGCAATTTTGCTTTTTTGCGTTTAAGTTCAACTACTCCATCAATCACTTTGGGAACCAGTAGCCTTTGAGCTGTGGGAAGAAGAGTTCGTGTTCTTCTAGACATAAGCCTTTGGACTGGACTACTTTTATTCCCTTCTGTTGGTGTATTTCTCTAATCTAAGACAGCTTTCCAAAGATCCTTGCCATCTCTCATGGCTTTCTTTATAAGTGTCTTTGCTATTTTAACAGCTGATTCGGCCTTGCCATTGGATTGGCTGTGGTACAGGGATGATGTAATGTGTTCAAATTCCCACTTTCTAACAAATTGGTCAAACTCAAAGCTGACAAATTGTGGTCCATTATCTGTAATGACCGAGTTAGGTATTCCATGCCGACTAAAATGTATCTTGCAGCATTCAATTATTGTCCTTGACGTTGTGTCAGTTAATGCATCTATCTCCCAGAAGTCTGAGTAGTAATCGACTACTATCAAATAGTCCTGTCCATGCACAGAGAACAGGTCCATTCCCAGCTTACTCCAGGGTAGAGTTGGCAAACTGTGTGTCATAAGAGGTTCCTTCGTCTGCCTGCGTAGAAATTCATTGCAAGTATTGCAGTCCTGAATTGCAGCAATCAGATCTGGACCCATTTGTGGCCAAAATATCACATCCTTTGCCTTGCGAAGACATGCATCTATGCCTAGGTGACTCGAGTGGATTCGTGTTATCATTTCTGGACGCATACTTTTGGGTATGATGACTCTGTGTCCTTTATACAAAATTCCGTTCTGCATGGTGATTTCATCTCTAAAACCCCAGAAGTCTCTAATACACACTGGCGTTTGTTCCCTTTTATCAGGCCAACCTGATAGAACAGTTGTTTTCAGTGACTGTAATACTTCATCTTCCTCAGTATTACGTTGAATTTGTTGCAGTCTGGAGTCTGACACTCAAATATTCTGTAAAGTTAATCTGCTCTACCTCATGCTGAAAATCTTCTTCAGCTTGACTGGAAAAGATGTCATAATGTGGGGTATCTCCTGTGACATGTTTCTGTGGCAATGCTGCTCTGGACAGAAAATCTGCAATGTACATCTCAGAGCCCTTTTTGTACATAACTTTTAAGTTGTATTTTTGTAACTGTAGCATCATGGGCTGTAGACGTTTTGGGGCTCCTAGAAGAGGTTTCTTGAAAATACTTTCCAGTGGTTTGTGATCTGACTCAACGTTAACAAGCATCTTTCCATGTCAGTGGCGTAGCTAAGGAGCTGTGGGCCCCGATGCAAGTTTTACATGGGGCTCCCCAAGCACTCTATACATAACAATGGATACAGCGCACCAAAACCTGCCAATGGTAACTACAGTGTCAGAGGTGCAAGACGGGAATGGGGAGCACTTTGTTAATGATTACCACTGTTCAAAGTATCAATAGAAGTGATTATTAGGCGCACAGGACCAATAGAGAGCTAATACTGTAGTTGAGGGAGGGCCCTTCGGGGCCCCTCTGGCCCAAGGGCCCCGATGCGGTCGCAACCTCTGCAACCCCTATTGCTACGCCCCTGTTCCATGTATATACTGATCGAATTTCTGACAGCCAAAAGCAATGGCCAAACATTCCTTTTCAATCTGAGCATATCTCTGCTCTGTTGGTGACAGTGCTCGCGATGCAAAGGCAACAGGCTGACCGTTTTGCAAAAGAGTTGCTCCAAGTCCTTTCTCACTAGCATCACATTGAATTGTTACTTCTTCCTTGACATCATAGTATCTGAGGACTGGATGAGCCGTGACTAGTGCTCTTATTTTGTCAAGGCATTCGTCATGGCTGGTTTGCCATACCCATACACTGTCTTTATCAGTAAGCCTCCTGAGGGGTTCACATACATCGGATAAGTGAGGCAGGAATTTTGCAAGATAGTTTACAAAACCTAAAAGTCTCTGGACTGCCTGTACATTTTCTGGCTTTGGCATCTCCAAAATAGCTCTTATCTTCTCTGGATCTGGATGCAGACCTTCCGCAGATAGTATATGTCCCATATAGGATACTGACGACAATCTTAGTCTCAGCTTTTGTTTATTTAACTTCAGGTTAAGTTTTCTTGCTCTCTCCAGGAGCCTAATTCAAGTTCTTGTCATGATCTGCTGTAGCGTCTTCCGTGGTGTCTCCACAACCGTATACCAAGATGTCATCAGCAATAACTTCCACTCCTGGCAGGCCCTCTACTGCCTCATGTTGTCTCCGCTGGTACTCTTCTGGAGCTGAGGCTAATCCAAAAGGCATGCGCAACCACCGATATCTTCCAAAAGGCGTCCAGAATGTAGTGAGGTAGCTGCTTTTTGTATCTAGCTTGACCTGCCAGAACCCATCTTTGGCATCTAAAACTGAAAATACTTTTGCTCTTGCTAAGCTAGGCAGCACTTGCTCTATCGTGGGCATTGGATAATGTGACCTTTTTATTGCTTTGTTCAAGTCCTTTGGATCAATACACACTCGCAACTTGCCTGGTCTCTTAACTGCAACCATGCTGCTTATCCATGGTGTGGGCACTGTGACTTTTTTGAGTACTCCAAGTTTCTTTAAGCGCTGAATTTCTTGCTTTAGCTCAGCCTTGAGAGGAGCTGGCACTCTGCGCGGCTGATGCTGCACTGGTGTTATACTTGTGTCCACTTCTAAATGATATTCTCCTGGTAGACATCCCAGACCCTGGAACAAATCTTTATAGTCCGCTGTGATTTTCTCATATGTTAGTGGTGAATCTTGAACAGTTTTTAGATCATTATGTTCTGTTGATAACACATTTTGCTCTATATTCAGTGTGAGAAGGCCCATTTTCTGACAAGTATCTGCTGATAGGAGTGGCTTGTGGTTGGCTTTGACAACTTGAAATATAAGTCTGTATCTTTTTTTCTTATATGTGCAGTGCAAAGTACACTGTCCCACAGGCGTCATATATGTCTCATTGTACCATTTCAGCTTTACATTACTCTTCTGCAGTGTAGGGTGGATTTCTTTAGTAAATTTGCAATAGTCTTTGTATGCCATAAGGTTGCAGGTGGCCCCACAGTCTAGCTGGCAGAGTATTCGCTTGCCTGTTTGTCTGCCAATGCTGAGTTCTAATGGTACAAACCACTGTGATCCTGTGGAACTGACTGATCCAATCTGATGTATGACAGCGAAGACAGATTCCTCAGAGCTGCTGTTTTCCCTTTCTGAAGTAATTTGCATCACTTCTCTTTTCTGTCTGCAGACACTAGCAAAGTGATGTAGTCTTTTGCATTTGCTGCATGTTTTTCCATAGGCTGCACAGTACTCTCTGCCCCTGGTGTGACTGCTTCCACAGTATTTACAGTTCCTGCTCACTCCTGCATTGCTTTGTGCTCTCATTCTGGGTGTCTGCTCCTTTCTGTACTGTGACTTTGTAGTGTAATGCACAGTCTCTTTCTCTACCTTGTTATCTTGCATTGTCTGTAGCTGGTGCTCTGTGAGTTCATGGCTTCTGCACATGTCTATAGCTTTTTGTAAGTTCAAGTCAGACACCCTCAGCATTCTTCTCCTTGCACTGATATCCCTTGATCCAAGTACTATCCTGTCTCTGATGAGTTCATCATGCAATTCACCAAATTCACATGTAGCAGCTAGCTGTCTCAGCCTTGTGGCATACTGGTCTATATTCTCTGACTGACCTTGATCTGTGGTATTGAAGACATATCTCTCATATATGGTGTTCCTGGCAGGCATGAAATAGCTCTGTAATACATCCAGTGTTTTCTGTACATCTTGCTTGTCAGTGTCAGACAGTGTGAGGTGCTGGTATACACGCAGACAGTCTCTCCCCATCACTGAGCGTAAGGTTGCAGCCCTTACCTTGGGGTCTTTCTTGTCCAGTTCAGTAGCAGCCTCATAATCCTCCCACTGTGATCTGAAGAATCTCCAGTTTGCTGCCAGGTCTCCTGTGCAGGCCATTGCACCCGGAACTGGTATGTTGTTTGTAGCCATTTTCTCTCTGTGTGGCTGCTAAGATGCTAGTAGTATGCAGGGACAGCTTTTAGTCCTGTTTGATGCAGTTTAGTAGTGAAAAAAACCCAGTTCTCTTCCCAGCTTCTGACACCATGTTAACTCAGCCTCATGGTCAGAGGAACAACAACCAACTTTATTGAGACACAACATTAACATACAGCTAGAATGCAGTACTAGAATTGTACTGTAGGTGGCAGCAGCAGTACTTTTAGATTACTGTAAGTGGCAGCAGATATATAAATCTATATATCCTAACAGAGTCCACTGTGGATCTGCAAGCATTCGTGTACAGGGAGAACAGGAACGTCGACAGGACGCACCCTTGTGGTGCTCCTGTATTTGTAATCCGAGGTTGGGAGGAGATGGTGCCTAGCTTTAGGACCTGGGATCTGTTGGTGAGGAAGTCTGTGATCCACAGGCGTAGAGTGGGGTGGACCCCGAGTGTGGCAAGGTTCTCCTGAAGTATTTTGGGGCTGATGGTATTGAACGCTGAGCTGGAGTCAAGAAGGAGGATCCTGGAATACGTGCCGGGTTTGTCCAGATGATCATGGACGAGCTCCAGACAGATATTAATGGCGTCGTCAGTGGACCTGTTTGCTCTGTATGCAAACTGGTGCTGATCAAGCAGGGCCTCAGTGGTGAGCTTGAGGAGGGGGAGCACCATACTTTCAAGAACCTTCATGATGACTGATGTAAGTGCCACGGGCCTGAAGTTGTTGAGGTCGGTAGCCTCTTGCATTTTGGGGACAGGGATGATGGTCGACCTCTTGAAGCAAGCGGGGACTTTACCACTCTGAAGGGACTTGTTAAAGATGGAGGAAAGAATAGGGGCGAGCTGTCGAGCGCCGGTTTTCAGGCAGGCTGGTGACACACCGTCCGGTTCAAGCCTTTCATTGTTTTAATATTGATGATTTTGGCATACAGCTCATGAAAACCCCAAATTTCTATCTCAAAAATTTTGCATATTTTATCTGACCAATAAAAGAAAAGTGTTTTTAAAACAAAAAAAAGTCAACCTTTAAATAACTATGTTCAGTTATGCACTCAATACTTGGTCGGGAATCCTTTTGCAGAAATGACTGCTTCAATGAGGCGTGGCATGGAGGCAATCAGCCTGTGGCACTGCTCAGGTGTTATGGAGGCCCAGGATGCTTCGATAGCGGCCTTAAGCTCATCCAGAGTGTTGGGTCTTGCGTCTCTCAACTTTCTCTTCACAATATCCCACAGATTCTCTATGCGGTTCAGGTCAGGAGAGTTGGCAGGCCAATTGAGCACAGTAATACCATGGTCAGTAAACCATTTACCAGTGGTTTTGGCACTGTGAGCAGGTGCCAGGTCGTGCTGAAAAATGAAATCATCTCCATAAACTTTTCAGCAGATGGAAGCATGAAGTGCTCCAAAATCTCCTGATAGCTAGCTGCATTGACCCTGCCCTTGATAAAACACAGTGGACCAACAACACCAGCAGCTGACATGGCACCCCACACCATCACTGACTGTGGGTACTTGACACTGGACTTCAGGCATTTTGGCATTTCCCTCTCTCCCCAGTCTTCCTCCAGACTCTGGCACCTTGATTTCCGAATGACATGCAAAAGTTGCTTTCATCCGAAAAAAGTACTTTGGACCACTGAGCAACAGTCCAGTGCTGCTTCTTTGTAGCCCAGGTCAGGCGCTTCTGCCGCTGTTTCTGGTTCAAAAGTGGCTTGACCTGGGGAATGCGGCACCTGTAGCCCATTTCCTGCACACACCTGTACACGGTGGCTCTGGATGTTTCTACTCCAGACTCCGTCCACTGCTTCCGCAAGTGTCCCCCAAGGTCTGGAATCGGTCCTTCTCCACAATCTTCCTCAGGGTCCGGTCAGCTCTTCTCGTTGTGCAGCGTTTTCTGCCACACTTTTTCCTTCCCATAGACTTCCCACTGAGGTGCCTTGATACAACACTCTGGGAACAGCCTATTCGTTCAGAAATTTCTTTCTGTGTCTTACCCTCTTGCTTGAGGGTGTCAATGATGGCCCTCTGGACAGCAGTCAGGTCGGCAGTCTTACCCATGATTGCGGTTTTGAGTAATGAACCAGGCTGGGAGTTTTTAAAAGCCTCAGGAATCTTTTGCAGGTGTTTAGAGTTAATTAGTTGATTCAGATGATTAGGTTAATAGCTTGTTTAGAGAACCTTTTCATGATATGCTAATTTTTTGAGATAGGAATTTTGGGTTTTCATGAGCTGTATGCCAAAATCATCAATATTAAAACAATAAAAGGCTTGAACTACTTCAGTTGTGTGTAATCAATCTAAAATATATGAATGTCTAATGCTTATCAGTACATTACAGAAAATAATGAACTTTATCACAATATGCTAATTTTTTGAGAAGGACCTGCACATACTGAAAGTAGCAGGGATCAGCATACAATACAGCTGGTTTACAATCAGTAAAGGCACAGAGTAACACCTTATACTGTACACATTGGAGGTAGCTTATACTGTACTTACTCTAGGTAGCAGAGATAAGCACACACTGCAGCTAGTTTACTATCAGTACAACCCTTAAGTAACAGCTTTTACTGTACATACTGGAGGTAGCATAGATCAGCACACACTGCAGCTAGTTTACTTTCAGTGCAGGCACAGAAAACAGCTCATACTGGACATATTGGAGGTAGCAGAGATAAGCAGACAGAGACAGCACAGCACAGCACAGCAGACAGGCCCAGCCATTCCCAGGTGCTGTTTGGCTAGGGGCTACTACTACTGGGCTGTCTGTGTGGCTAGCTGGCTCTGGCTGCACTCTCTCTCTCCTCCAACCCCCCACCGGGCTAGTGGCTACTACCACTGGGCTGGCTGCAGGCTGGCTAGCTATCTGGCAGCAGTTCCCCAAAATATGCGTAATCTGGCAGCAGCCTTTCCCCTAACATACACATAATCTGGCAGCGGTTCCCCAAAATACACCGTTAACAGCGGTTCCCCAAAAATGCAGATAATCTGACAGAAGTTCCCCCAAAATAGGTACCCCCAGCATAGGTAGCCAGGTCTATAGGTGTCCCCAGAATAAGTAACCATGAGTATAGTTGTCCCCAGAATAGGTAGCCAGGTGTATAATGTCCCCAGAATAGTTAGCCAGGTGTATAGATGTCCATAGAATATATAATATATAATATACACTTGGCTACTTCCATAAGTAGCCAGGTGTATAGTAGCCCCCAGTATATGTAGCCAGGTGTATAGCTGTCCCCAGTATATGTATGCAGGGGGTAGATGTGCCCAGTATATGTATGCAGGGGTATATTAGTCCCCAGTTTATGTAGCCAGAGGTATATGTGCCCAGTATATGTAGCCAGAGGTATATGTGCCCAGTATATGTAGCCAGAGGTATATGTGCCCAGTATATGTAGCCAGGGGTATATGTAGTCAGGGGTATATGTGCCCAGTATATGTAGCCAGAGGTATATGTGCCCAGTATATGTAGCCAGGGGTATATGTGCCCAGTATATGTAGTCAGGGGTATATGTGCCCAGTATATGTAGCCAGAGGTATATGTGCCCAGTATATGTAGTCAGGGGTATATGTGCCCAGTATATGTAATCAGGGGTATATGTGCCCAGTATATGTAGCCAGAGGTATATGTGCCCAGTATATGTAGCCAGGGGTATATGTGCCCAGTATATGTAGCCAGGGGTATATGTGCCCAGTATATGTAGCCAGGGGTATATGTGCCCAGTATATGTAGCCAGGGGTATATGTGCCTAGTATATGTAGTCAGAGGTATATGTCCCCAGTATATGTAGTCAGGGGTATATGTTCCAAGTATATGTAGCCAGAGGTATATGTCCCCAGTATATGTAGGCAGGGGTATATGTGCCCAATATATGTAGTCGGAGGTATACTGTATGTCCCCAGTATATGTAGCCTGAGGTATATGTCCCCAGTATATGTAGTCAGGGGTATATGTGCCCAGTATACGTAGCCAGAGGTATATGTGCCCAGTATATGTAGCCAGAGGTATACTGTATGTCCCCAGTATATGTAGCCTGAGGTATATGTCCCCAGTATATGTAGTCAGGGGTATATGTGCCCAGTATACGTAGCCAGAGGTATATGTGCCCAGTATATGTAGCCAGAGGTATATGTGCCCAGTATATGTAGCCAGAGGTATATGTGCCCAGTATATGTAGCCAGAGGTATATGTGCCCAGTATATGTAGCCAGAGGTATATGTCCCCAGTATATGTAGCCAGAGGTATATGTGCCCAGTATATGTAGCCAGAGGTATATGTGCCCAGTATATGTAGCCAGGGGTATAGGTGCCCAGTATATGTAGCCAGGGGTATATGTGCCCACTATATGTAGCCAGGGATATATGTGCCTAGTATATGTAGTCAGAGGTATATGCCCCCAGTATATGTAGTCAGGGGTATATGTTCCAAGTATATGTAGCCAGAGGTATACTGTATGTCCCCAGTATATGTAGGCAGGGTTATATGTGCCCAATATATGTAGTCGGAGGTATATGTCCCCAGTATATTTAGCGGGGGTATATGTGCCCAGTATATGTAGCCAGAGGTATATGTCCCCAGTATATGTAGCCTGAGGTATATGTCCCCAGTATATGTAGTCAGGGGTATATGTGCCCAGTATATGTAGCCAGAGGTATATGTGCCCAGTATATGTAGCCAGAGGTATATGTGCCCAGTATATGTAGCCAGAGGTATATGTCCCCAGTATATGTAGCCAGAGGTATATGTGCCCAATATATGTAGGCAGGGGTATATGTGCGCAATATATGTAGTTGGGGGTATATGTCCCCAGTATACATAGGCAGGGGTATATGTGTCCCCAGTACATGTAGGCAGGGGTATATGTGCCCAGTATATATAGCCAAGGGTATATCTCCCCAGTATATGTAGGCAGGGGTATATGTGCCCAGTATATATAGCCAAGGGTATATGTCCCCAGTAGGGCTGATCGGAACAGCTGAATTCCGATTTCGTCGAAATTCTGTGTACCGCATGCGAAAACCGAATTTCGTGTTCCGTATTTTCGTGTTCCGAGTGCATTTCTATTGAAGTCAATAGTGCCAACTTCTGCGGTTAATTGTAAAGCCCCTGTACATGCTATCATCACCAAATTTGGCATGTATATTAAGCAGATGTGTAAGAACATGGTAAAAAAAAAATTTGTGAAAAGACCTTATAGTTTTTGAGCAACTTGATTTCAAAGTTTCATAGAAAAAATGTTTTTTAAACTGTGTAAAGTGACACTGCTGCAGCGCAGGTTACTGCATTCCGAGTTCTGTATACATATTGTATACATTTTATGAAAACAGACAGCGTGGGGTCCTCCCTTCCAAGCCTCCTTAACTCCTTGTCTCCCATGCAGGCTGGGATAGCCAGAATGCGGAGTCTCGGCCACGTGGGGCTTCGCACCCTGAGCTATACCAGCCCGCATGGTCCATGGTATGGGGGGGGGGGCTCTGGAGGAGAGGGGCGGTCAACCTCCCCCTCTCCCCAGAGCCCTTGTTCAATCCATGGACAAGGGGCTCTTCCCCACCTCCGGTGCCCCAGGAGGAGGTGAGGGCCGCCGACGTCCTGGGGGGTTCATGGTGCCATCCGGGCTTCCCCTTTAACAAGCGGACCCCGGAAGCCGCCCCCTCCCCAGGAGAAATGAGTATAGGGGTACACGGTACCCCTTACCCATTTCAGCAGTTAAAAAAAGAAATAAAAACACGACAACGAAAAAAGTCCTTTATTGTACTAAATTAACCAGGGATATTTACCTTGCGAAAATCCCACGCCAGTATCCTTAGCAGTGGTCCCGCGCCAGTATCCTCTTAGGACATCTCAACACCCTCCCACACCGACGAACTCCCGCCACTGAATGGTCACAGTCAGCCTCTGCTTATGTATAGCAGAGGCTATGAACATGAAAATGTTGCCTTTGAAACAAGACATTTTGGCAAACAGTGATGCGATCAAAATGGCCACTGGGAAATCCCGGAACGCTGGAGGGCAAACTAGAGTGGCGAAACCAGCCATTTTTCACATAGATGGTGGGTCCAGGTGACCAGAGCAGGAGGTGCCCTGGTCCCCTGGACCCACCTATTTATGTGAAATAATGCTCAATCTGACACTCTGAGGTGGTCTTCGGGGAACGGGGATTCCCCAGCAGCCATTTTGTTTATGACACTGTTTGCCGAAAATTCTTGTTTTAGCAAACAATTTTCGTGTTTCTAGCTTATGCAATACAGATTGCAGAGGCTGTCTATAGACATTCAGCCCCGGGAGTTGGGCGGGTGCGTGGGACCACTCCTGAGTATACTGACGTGGTATTATTGCAAGGTAAGTATCCCTGGTTAATCCAGAGCAATAAAGAACTTTTTTCGTTGTCGTGTTTTTATTTCATTTTTTAACTCTCTGCTGAAATGGGTAAGGGGTGCCGTGTACCCCTATACTCATTTCTCCTGGGGAGGGGGCGGCTTCCGGAGTCTGCTTGTTAAAGGGGACCCCCGGATGGCACCATGAACCCCCCAGGACGTTGGCGGCCCCCCATCTCCTCCTGGGGCACCGGAGGTGGGGAAGAGCCCCTTGTCCATGGATTGGACAAGGGCTCTGGGGGAGAGGGGGAGGTTGGCCGCCCCTCTCCTCCAGAGCCCCCCCATATCATGGACCATGCGGGCTGGTATAGCTCAGGGTGCGACGCCCCACGTGGCCGGGACTCCGCATTCTGGCTATCCCAGCCTGCATGGGGGACAAGGGGTTACGGAGGCTTGGGAGGGGGGACCCCACGCTGTCTGTTTTCATGAAATGTATACAATATGTATACAAAACTCGGAATGCAGTAACCTGTACTGCAGCAGTATCATTTTACACAGTTTAAAAAACATTTTTCCTATGAAACTTTAAAATCGTTTATTTCAAAAACTATAAGGTCTTTTCACAATTTTTTTTTTACCATGTTCCTACTCATCTGCTTAATATACATGCCAAATTTGGAGATGATAGCATGTAAGGGGGCTTCACAATTAACCACGGAATTTAGCACTATTGACTTCAATGTAAACACGAATTCGATACTCGGAAATGCCGAATTTTCGAGTTTCGAGTGCTTACTCGGAACTGCCAAATTCCGATGGCAAACTCGAAATTCGGAATCAGAGAGCTCAGCCCTAGTCCCCAGTATATGTAGGTAGGGGTATCAGTGTTGCCAACCGTCAGTAAATTTACGGATTGTCCGTAAATAAACAGTTAAATTTCAGTGCCCGTGATTTCCGTAGGCACTTTTGCGGTGTCCGTAAAAAATACAATACATTCATGCACTTGGCGGGGGCGGGTTGTTGCAGAGAATTACTCCCGCCCCCTGGTTCACTGTGGCAGCCGGTAAAAGGCATTTCTGTCTCACACAAGCCTCACATCCCCTCCCCTTTCTTTCCCCGGCCAACTCCACCCCCCGCCTCTGTCACTCAGCCCAGGAAGCCTGGGAAATGTGTGCGCGGCTCATTTGAATGACTGTGTGATTCTTCTGACACTGACTGACAGTGATTCTGGCTGCAGTGGCTGGGGAGGGTAACAGCCTGAGCGAGCCAGCGAGCAGAGCCAGGGAGAGGAGATCATGACATTATCAGGAGGAGTGAAATAGACTGGTGAGGAGATCGAGGCTCCGACTGAAAAAAAACCTGTTTATTCTGCTCTAGGGGCTGCTAGAGGAGTGCAGGAGGCATCGGATGTCTGCCCTGGTCATGTGCTCCATGCATGGGCAGTGTGCAGGGCTGGCCATGATCTGCATAGAGCACTCAGCACAGTGATGTGATCAGTCTGTACAGACTGTGTGGCAATGGTTCCCTGATGCAAACTTTTCATCAACTACCACACAGCCTGTACAAACTGATCACTGTGCAGACCATCACTTGTGCTCGGACTGGAGTTTAGGGCAGTAAGGAAATATAAGAGGGTCTGAAGTTTAAAGTGGGCCTTTTTTATATTTGCACATGTGGCAGCTACAACCTCATGCATAGCACAGCTTTGGTTTTGTGGAGGCTTCTTTATCATATGGTAGAATGTAAGATGTAGTTATATCTTATTTGTATAACCTAAGCCCCATCTACACGATACAATTTTATGTGCGATCGATCGAATTTTGATTGGATCGAATTTGATCGATTAAATTCGACATGTCTGACCGGGATTCGATAGGTAGTGTGATCAATTTGGCACTGTTTTACATTAATATTCGACCACACTACCGATCGGATCGAATCCTGATCGGACATATCGGATTTAATCGATCAATCAAATTTGATCCAATCGAAACTTGATTGATTGCACATAGAATTGTATCATGCACATGGGGCTTAAAGCAGGGGCCCCAACTGCCCCGATTTCGGCGGGACGGTCCCGATTTTGGGGGGCCGCCCCGCTGTCCCGCGCTGCCCCCTCCCTGGTCCCGGCCGCTGGGGAGTGAGGGGGGAAAAAATGATCGAGGCACCAGCCCGGTATATGCGGCATGGATGGCCGCCGCCCGCCGCCATTACACTTCTCCCTCCCTCCCTCCTAATATGCCCCCCAGTGTCACCTTCCCTCCGGAGAGTAAAATCGGCAGCGGAGCGGGCAGTAAGTGTTATCACTGCCTCTCCGCTGCGTACTGGGATCTCCTCTGATCTTCCTGCTTCCTGTGACGTCACAGGAAGCAGGAAGATCAGAGGAGATCCCAGTACGCAGCGGAGAGGCAGTGATAACACTTACTGCCCGCTCCCACCGCTGCCCATTTTACTCTGCGGGGGGGAAGGAGACACTGGGGGGCATATTAGGAGGGAGGGAGGGAGAAGTGTAATGGCGGCGGGCGGCGGCCATCCATGCCGCATATACCGGGCTGGTGCCTCGATCTCATTCTGGCCACCCTCACCCTCCTCCCCACCCACTGGCACCCTCACAGCGCCTCCCCTTTGGGAGTAATTAAAAATTAATAATTGTAAAAAAAAAAAAAAATGTGTGTGGTGGGCGTGACTAGGGGGTTGGGGGTGTGGCCAGGGGTGTGGCCTAAGTGTCCCGTTTTTAGAAATCAAAATGTTGGGAGGTATGCTTAAAGTGACCCAGAGATGAATAATACTTACCTGAAGCTTCCTCCAGCCCCATAAGCATGGCTGTGCCCCTCACCGTACTCCTGCGTTCCTCCATTAAGCCGCAATCTGCTCTGGTAAGCGGCTGTGTGACGTCAGAAGGGCCTTCTGCACGTGTGCGGACCTTCTGTGCAAGCGCAGAAGGCCCCGGCTGACGTCACTCAGTCAGACTGAGCTCGACTGAGCTTTCTACTGGGGTTTGATTGCGGCTGAATGAGGATTCCAGGCGTACCGTGGGAGGCACGCGTGAGGACGGCAAGGGAGGCATCCACGCATATGGGGCTGGAGGAAGCCCCGGGTAAGTAAAAAAGTCTTTTTATTCATCTCTGGGTCACTTTAAAGCTTGGTATATGCATATACTTCTTTCATGCTGCGGCCTGCTTAGAGATCTTAATTTTTTGCTTACAGTGATTAAAGTGGACCTGAACTCTTGCACAGGACAGAAGGAAAACATAGAGAAATGCACCCTGTATGCATTTGAAGACTTAAAGAGGCAATTAGGTGAAAAAAAACGAGTTCTACTCACCTGGGGCTTTCCTCAGCCCCCTGCAGCTGATCGGTGCCCTCGACGTGTCTCTCCGATCCTCCTGGTCCCGGCGGCGACCACTTCCGGTTTCGCCGTCAGGACCCGACAGGCTGGGAACACGAGTGATTCTTCGTGTTCCCAGCAACAATAGCTCCCTCTATGTTCCTATAGCAGCTCTCTTTTTTTTTCTTTTTTTTTCACTTAAGGTTCACTTTAAAGAGAAACTCCGACCAAGAATTGAACTTTATCCCAATCAGTAGCTGATACCCACTTTTACATGAAAAATATAATGATTTTCACAAACAGACCATCAGGGGGCGCTGTATGACTGATTTTGTGCTGAAACCCCTCCCACAAGAGGCTCTGATACGTATGGTACTCTGGGCAAACTGCCACAATGTAACAATGACACACACAGGAAATGGCTGTTTATAGCTGTCTGTTAAAGCCAGAACAGCTACATAATCTGCCCACAGTAACAATGTCACCATGTAATACATGTCAGACTGTGAATCTGGGAGAGGAAAGATTTTACAATGAGCAAACTCTGACTAAATCATGTATACATAATTATTGTAAAAATTAAGCACCTTTTTATATTAAATTATTTTCACTGGAGTTCCTCTTTAAGCCTGTCTAATTTCCTTTAATCTGTAACTAACCACGAGTTGTAATTTGATCTCTCCCCTGTGTCACATGGCAGGGAGGCTCATTTGAAAGCACAGGATGTTAATATGTAACTGCAGAAACACTGCAGATTTATTGCAGGATTTGTAGCAACTGTAACAAAAGAATGTTTTTCTTTAAGGGTTAATATGCTGTTGCGTATCTTTTAGAGCAGAGAGGAAGTTCTGAGTTCAGGTCTGCTTTAAAGTGTATCTGAGAGAAGCGTCTGATGTTCCATGCTTACCTTTGGCTTACTTGAGACTGTTGGTCCCTTGCCGTCATCCCGAGTGGCTCCTGTCACCCGCAATAGTGCACGAAAGCATGTCAGAGTCGTGCTTCATTGCGCATGCGCAGCCAGGTGCGCTCCCCCAGCACCTGGCTGTGCATGTGCGATGAATCACAACTCGGACAGGCTTTTGCGCACTATTGCGGGTGACAGGAGCCACTCAGGGAGACTGTGAGGAAAGGGACTAAGGGCTTAAGGAAGTCCCAGGTAATTATGGAACCTGAGACGCTTCTCATCTTAGGTTCTCACTTAGCTTGAAAATTCCATCTCCAATGACTATTTATTTGTTGCATTCTGTCCTTTTCAGCTCTCTTTTGGAGGCAAAACGCAGTCCGATTACATGTATTTTGCGTGAAAAGTTGCCAGATTACGTGTATTTTGGGTGAAAAGTTGCCAGATTACGTGTAATTTGGGTGAAAAGTTGCCAGATTACGTGTAATTTGGGTGAAAAATTGCCAGATTACATGTAATTTGGGTGAAAATTTGCGAGCTGCTCCCCTCCTGCTTTGGGGGGTCACCTGGCTACCCATGGGCACATATACATCTGGCTACATCTATTGGGCACATATACATCTGGCTACATCTACTGGGCACATATACCTCTGGCTACATCTACTGGGCACATATAACCATGGCTACATCTACTGGGCACATATAACCCTGGCTACATCTACTGGGAACATATAACCCTGGCTACATCTACTGGGCACATATAACCCTGGCTACATCTACTGGGCACATATAACCCTGGCTACATCTACTGGGCACATATAACCCTGGCTACATCTAATGGGCACATATAACCCTGGCTACATCTACTGGGCACATATACCCCCTGGCTACATCTACTGGGCACATATACCTCTGGCTACATCTACTGGGGACATATAACTCTGGCTACCCATGGGCACATATACCTCTGGCTACATCTACTGGGCACATATACCTCTGGCTACATCTACTGGGCACATATACCTCTGGCTACATCTACTGGGCACATATAACCCTGGCTACATCTACTGGGCACATATAACCCTGGCTACATCTACTGGGCACATATACCTCTGGCTACATCTACTGGGCACATATAACCCTGGCTATATATACTGGGCACATATAACCCTGCCTACATATACTAGACACATATAACCCTGCCTACATATACTGGGCACATATACCTCTGGCTACATATACTGGGCACATATATCTGCTGGCGACATATACTGAGGACACTGGCTGTTTGCCATTATGTGCATTTACTGGTGAAAAGCTATCTCTTATTATGTGCATTTACTGGTGAAAAGCTGTCTCTTATTATGTGCATTTACTGGTGAAAAGCTGTCTCTTATGTTCATTTACTGGTGAAAAGCTGTCTCTCATTACGTGCATTTATTGGTGAAAAGCTGTCTCTCATTACGTGCATATACTGGTGAAAAGCTGTCTCTCATTACGTGCATTCACTGGTGAAAAGCTGTCGGTCATTACCTGCATTTACTGGTGAAAGGCGGTCTCTTATGTGCATTTACTGGTGAAAAGCTGTCTGTCATTACGTGCATTTACTGGTGAAAGGCTGTCTCTTATGTGCATTTACTGGTGAAACGCTGTCTCTCATTATGTGCATTTACTTGCCATGCCCACTTTAGTCGCCGCAAATTTCCTCGAACATGTTGCCCCCTACCCATTTGACTGCCCCCTCATATGTGCCAGTCTAGAACCGGCCCTGTACCCCTGCCTACATATACTGGGCACATATACCCCTGGCTACCTGTTCTGGGGACATCTATACCCCTGGCCACCTATTCTGGGGACACCTATAGACCTGGGGCTACCTATTTTTGGGGAACCACTGCTGTCAGATTAAATGTATTTTGGGGAACTGCTGCCAGATTATGTGTATGTTGGGGGAATCGCTGCTGCCAGATTACATCTATTTTTTGGGAACCACTGCTATATTATCTGTATTTTGGAAGAACCTCTGCCAGATTTCGTGGATTTTTGGTGAAATGCTGTAAGATTACATGTATTTTGGGGGAAGGGGGGGAAACACTATGGCAGAGCTCAAACTTCCCTGGCAGACCTTTCACAGCAATATTAAAATCATGTATATTTGGCCCCACCCATGACCACGCCCACATTCATTTTTTCGGCGCGCCGCGCTTAGGTGGGTTTTGTCAGTAAATTTTTAGGTATTTGTCAGTAAAAAATAACGTGAAAGGTTGGCAATACTGAGGGGTATATGTCCCCAGAATAGGTAGCCAGGTGTCCCCCAGCAGGAGGGGAGCAGCGCAGAGAAGGAGAGCTGTGGGCACAGTGGGGAAGGGGGGACGTCTCCCCCCCTCCTTCCCTCACCTTGGGGCTCCCTCGCTCTCCCCTCCAGAACTAAGTCTTGTGCGGCAGCTGGCAGTGGGCGGAACTTACCTCCTCTCGTTGCAGGCACGGGATGGTCTATAGGATTTGCCGCTAGTCTGGTCTGGTCCAGACCAGAGCAGCAGCACCAGAACTTTCGGCGCTTGGAACGAGATGGAGGAAATTCCGCCCGTTGCCAGCCGCCGTACAAGACTTCGTTCTGGAGGGGAGAGCTCTCCTTCTCTGCGCTGCTCCCTGCATTCGGGGCACTTGTGTTGGGGCACCCCAGTAAATAGATTGGGGGCACCCTAGGACATGTTGTGGGCACAGGCCCCCCTAAAATATGGCCAGCGACGCCCATGGTATTCACCACAAGTCTTCAGCACTATCAGAGTCGTTGTTCTGTGTCACTGAGTTTACTGGTCTCTGTTTTAGTCTTTTCTGTCTGCATTGAGTGGCAAAATTATTCTTTTTTTTTTCCCACAGGATTTGCACAATTGTCAATATGCTGGGCACTTCTCCTTGTCTCTCTCATGTCTTCTTCCACAATATTTACGAACTCACAGCTGGCTGCTAGTATTTTCAGTTCTGTAACATAGCTGTCTATGGTTTCTCCAGTCTCCTGATTTCTTGAAAAAAATTTAAATCTTTCCACAGTTTCATTCTTTTTAGGGTCACATTGTTTATCAAACATCTGAATAAAGTCTTTCACAGTCATATTCTCTATGTCATTTCCTATGATTAAAGTCTGTGATATTTCTCTGCCCTTCTCCCCTATTAAGTAGTGGAACAGTTTTATTTTGCGCTTTTCTTCGCTGGCTGAGATCCACATACAATGTGAACTCTTCTTTCCATTGCTTCCATGCTTGGGCCAGATTAGGGGCTTGATTCACAAAGCGGTGCTAACTGTTAGCACACCTGTGAAAACCCCTTCAGCACGTCTAAAACTTTACGCGCGTACTGCACAGAGCGCAAGGCGCTCCGCGCAAAGTGCCCATTAAAGTCTATGGGACTTAGCGCGCGCATAGGACTTTGCGGTTTGGTGATATATTGAGGCGCTGATGCTGTTAAGGATAATACAGTAATATATTTTCATTTTCCCATTTTTATATCATGCTGTGGTATGTCAAAGGTTTAGATAGATATGCAGGCTAGATTCATGGACTGTTCATGTGATTGTGTGGGTGGGTCACTAGACCTACATTTGCATCTAAAGAGGACTTCAGTGAATAGAGCTTGGGTAATCAGACAATGGCAGAAGTGAAGTGTTGAAGTCCTTGACACTTGAAACATTTACACTTCTGTTGAGGAAGTGAAGAACTCTAGACTAAGTCAGGAAAGAGTCGCTGCACCAAAAGTTGACATGTGTGTTAAAGGGACTCCGAGCAGTGCAGAAACTATGGAAAGATGCATATCATTTTAAAGCTCTCTTTCTCCTCTTTTCAATGATATATAAACCGCCGCCCTACACCTTTTAGTTTTCGCTATTTTCGCGATTGAAATTGCCACGGCCGCGATTTCAATCGCGAAAATAGAGAAAACTAAAAGGCGTAGGGCAACGATTTAGGTGTCGTCAGAATGAGGAGAAAGAGAGCTTTAAAATGATATCCATCTTTCCATAGTTACATTGTATTACACAGGACGACACTTTCCCCAGTGTCAGCAGCTCCATTCAGCAGAATGGAGCTGCTGACTTTAGGAAAAAAGTCGCCCTGTGCAATACAATGTAACTATGAAAAGATGGAGCTTTAAAATCATATGCATCTTTCCATAGTTTCTGCACTGCTCGGAGTCCGTTTAAACACTATTTCATTGCGAGGAAATTGAATTATTGGTGGAGGTGCAAACTATACCCTGTAAATCACATCTATGGGAAGGGGGTGGAAATCTCTGCAGACTTTAAAAACGGAGACAGGAAAAAGCCTTAATCAAGCTTCCACCTGGAGTTGAAAGCCTCACTTCACAATCTTTTGATGTATAGACTTTTACCTGGAAATGGAATATGTCTGAGATTTAATTAAAAACTAGTTCCTCCCCAAGGAAGTTGCAGCCTCCAGGCATATCTCACAGTATAAAACAGCAGCTAGGATAACCACAACTTGTAGTTCTTGGAGGTAGCTCACACGGCTAGAACTAACCTGGTTCCTGACCAGAAGTGCGTACTCCCACAACAACGCCAGATCGATACGCTGGTACGTTTATTTCCCCATTTATTTTGGTAAGCAAAATCGCTTTGTGTTTATTTTTGTAACTTTTATTATCTTTGTAACGTTTTACTTTGTTTTTGTAATCTTTTGTATATATTCTGTTCTGCATTGTTCCACCTTTTTCCCTGGAATATTAAATTATTATTTAATAAGCTTGACTTCTGCCTTACTAAACTAACACTCATAGCCTAGAAGAGATTGAAGTGTGTATAAGTCCATGCCTAATTGTATGCTTGAGCAACACTACCATATGAAATTGTAATTGCATTGTGTGTGGGGGCGTTTGTCATACGTTGGCCTAAAGTGCGCAGCTGACCCAACGTACGAAAAACGCCAGTGCGAGTAGCGACAGCAGAGTGGCTAACAGTATCGTTCGGATCGACTGTTAGTGGTTTTTTGCTTCACTACAGTGTAAGATTGCAACACTGTGTGTGTGGGTGCGTGGCGTTCCCGTATTCGGCCTAAGCGCAAAGCTGACCCTAATACGAAAACGCGGAGTGCGCGCTGAGGACTCGACAGCAGAGTGGAAGTGTCTAGCGAACAGCTAGTGGTGGCAGTGAGAGGTGTTCTGAGGGGTCCCTGCCTTGTTTTAGTTCGAATAAGGCTGCTCCCCGCTTGATCTGGTCAAACCCGCAGTCGGGAACCGTATACGCAGGCGTGCCGCGGGCCGGTTCCTGACACGCGGTATTTAGCGCGTGATCTGATTGAGAAAACCGGTGCTAACCTACTTAGCACCCTGGTTAGCGCGTCTAAAGACTTTAGACGTGCTAAGTAGGTTAGCACCGCTTTGTGAATCAAGCCCTAGATGAACTCACATCTAGTTTCAATCCACTCTCCATGCTGCCTTTATTTGTACAAGTACGGTGACCATACGTCCCGCTTTACCCGGGACGCGTCCCGCCTTTGGGGGGCGCTGTCCCAGGCAGCATGAGGTCCTGAGAAACGTCCTGCTTTAGCAGCGGGATGTCCAGGCCTCGGGACTCTGGCCACCGTACTGCATGAACTAGCCGCAGCGTCTCATAGATGCTGCACTAGTTCATTCCCCGCAGCCCCGCTCCAGCAGCCTGCATTGTCCTCCTCCGGCAGGCACAGGCAGAGCAGGGCTACGGGAAGATGGCATCCAGAGGTGGAGCCCTGTACTGGAGACTATTTGTGTCTCCAGTACAGGGCTCCGCCTTCGGATGCCATCTTGCCGTAGCCCTGCTCTGCCTGAGTGCCTGTGAGCCCGGGGAGCTGCACATACACCAGAGGCCGGCTGCGTGAGGGGACTTATCAGGTAAGTAAATGCTTTTTTTTTTTCCAGGTGAAATGTGCCCACATTGTGTTTATTTTGTGCTTACATGTTTGCCCCCATTGGCGTTTATTTTGTGCTGACATGTTTGCCCCCATTGCGTTTAAATTGTGCTGACATGTTTGCCCCCATTGCGTTTATTTTGTGCTGATATGTTGCCCGCAATACGTTCATTTTGTGCTGACATGTTTGCCCCCATTGGCGTTTATTTTGTGCTGAAATGTTGACCCCATTGCGTTTATTTTGTACTGATATGTTTGCCCCAATTGCGTTTATTTTGTGCTGAAATGTTGCCCGCAATGCGTTCATTTTGTGCTGACATGTTTGCCCCATTGGCGTTTATTTTGTGGTGACATGTTTGCCCCCATTGCGTTTAATTTGTGCTGACATGTTTGCCCCCATTGCATTTATTTTGTGCTGATATGTTGCCCGCAATGCGTTTATTTTGTGCCGACATGTCCGCAATACGTTTATTTTGTGCCGACATGTTGCCCGCAATGCTTTTATTTTGTACTGACATGTTACCCACAATGCGTTTATTTTGTGCTGACATGTTGCCCGCAATATGTTTATTTTGTGCTGACATGTTGCCCGTAGTACATTTATTTTGTGCTGACATGTTGCCCATTGTGTTTATTTTTGGGTGTCCGGGGTAACTGTTGCTGCATTTATTATTTAATGGTC
The DNA here is from genome assembly GCF_040937935.1 of Hyperolius riggenbachi. Classification (NCBI taxonomy): domain Eukaryota; kingdom Metazoa; phylum Chordata; class Amphibia; order Anura; family Hyperoliidae; genus Hyperolius; species Hyperolius riggenbachi. The sequence goes on along the minus strand of NC_090646.1, from coordinate 320,460,343 downwards.
ATAGTTGGCTATGTTTGCTGCTTTGGGGTTACGGTATACTATTAAATAGCATCACACAGTTTTTGCACACCCATGATGCGAATCCTCATTTGACCACGTCATGGCATAAACAATGCTTTCTTATTGTTTTTCGAAGGGGGTAGGAGGCGCCCGTACAGTGTATTCAGTGTTCCCTTTATACAAAGAGACTCCACTTGATGAATGGTTAGGAGGGTTTATTTAGCACAATAGACAACGCGTTTCGCGGTCCAAGCCGCTTCCTCAAGTCAATTACAGGTGCTTGTGAGAGAGCCCGGAGAGCTCAGGCTCTCCGGGCTCTCTCACAAGCACCTGTAATTGACCTGAGGAAGCGGCTTGGACCGCGAAACGCGTTGTCTATTGTGCTAAATAAACCCTCCTAACCATTCATCAAGTGGAGTCTCTTTGTATAAAGGGAACACTGAATACACTGTACGGGCGCCTCCTACCCCCTTCGAAAAACAATCCTGTATTACCCCACGCGTGGGGTCCTTCACGACTAACGAGAAGTGAAGACTTTTTCTAAGGAGCAGCGACCGACTACCATAAAGACCGAGTGGGGACGGGACTTCCCCACACGCCTATACCAGTGGTTGCCTTAAAGCAACCTACACTTGTGAGTATATTTTACTCTTATTTTTAATTCCTTTATCTGAAGGTAATACACCATAAGGGCTCCTGGTACCCCTGCGGTTTTTTTCTTTTCTTTTCTCCACTATCGACCAAATGCTTTCTTATGCCTCGCTGTTACATAATTTCGTTAGCTCCGCCCATAGAATGTCATGGCCACACCCATTTTTGGCGCAGCGCGCTGCGCGTGTCGCAGCCGCCACATTTTTCGGCGCGCCGCAGCCCCCCATTTTCCGGCGCGCTGTTATTCTGAAGTCCTGTACACCGCTGCCACCATGTTTGTTATGATAGGGTTCTTCTATTTGCAGACACACATGGTAGATTATAACTGAGAGGCTTTAATCATAATTATCACAAAAGCCTGTGTCCTTCACATACACAGGGAGGAACCAACAAGTTGTACAAAACTGAATCCTTAATAACAGTAGTGAGACACCTAGTGGCTAAACTGCAATACTACATATTGCTACAGTGTATGTATGTTCTGGGAGCAGAGCTGCAACGAGGGACTTGTCGGCTGCAAGGGGCTGGAGGAAGCCCTGGGTAAGTAGATCTGGGGGTAGCATAGATTGCCTGACATTTCCTTTAAGTCTAAGGCCTCGATTCACCAAGCGGTGATAACTCAGTTATCACGCCTAAAGTACTTTAGGCGTGATAACCTCTTCACCACTGAGTTATCACCGCTTTTGCCTGCTCTTCGCGCGAAGTTATCGCGCGTACGCGCGTAAGAGCGCGCGCAAAGTCCCATAGGGCTTAATGGGCACTTCGCGCGAAGCACGGTGCGCTGCGCGCGTAGCGCACCGCGCTACGCGCGCAAAACTTTGCGCGCGGGAGTTCGCGTGAAGCCCTGCTTATCATGCCTAAAGTGACTTTAGGCGTGATAAGGGGCTTTTCACCGCGGTGCAAACACTTTGCACCGCTTGGTGAATCAGGCCCTAAGTGTTTTATCTGTATGGGGAAAACACATTGGTCCTCAGTTTTCCTGTGCAGAAAGCGAGGGAGGTGGGGGGTGGGGCCCATCTAAAGTTTTGCAGGGGGCCCAGTAATGTCTAGTTGCACGCCCTTGTGGATGATCCATAGAATATAAGATTTTTTGGCATCCAGAAAGTTTTAAGGATTCTACTGGGGGGGAAACCAAGACGCTTCGACAAATCAAAGCAAAATAGATCTTTCACCTCAATTGTATGGCCCCGATTGGGCTAAATTAAGGATTTACATATGCAACATTCTTGGACTGAGATATGATATTTATGGAATCTAATATGGTCGGTACCACAGGAGGTATGGTGTTGAAAAACACACAGAGACTTTAATGAGACTGTACTATCCATAGAATCTGCCCTGAATGCTAAGGCTGTGTGTATAACTCTTATCTGTTTGCAATAAATCTCTCTCTCCCCCCCCCTCCTCCCCAGTACTCCCACCCCCCTCCGCTCTATCCCCCTCTGAGTTCTGTCTACGTGCCCTATGTGGCCCCAAGACTCTGGTAGATAAAGTGGCATTAATGTGTATTTTGTACAGCGGTTTCGAATATACATATGGCGAGTGGGCATACTTTGGCCTGCTATAAATGATCCATAGTAAATGCTTAAAGGAATACTTAAGGGAAACAAAAAAAATGACATTTACTCACCCAGGGCATCCCTCAGCCCCCTGAAGCTGGATGGTGCCCTCGCATCCCCGCTCCGATCGTCCTGTCCCCGCCGGCGGCTACTTCCGGGTTCGGCGACAGCCGCCGACAGGCTGGGAACGCGTCTGATTTTCCACGTTCCCACTCGCTATATGCTGCTATAGCGTAGCTATATATGCTATAGCAGCATATAGCGAGTGGGAACGCGGAAAATCAGCCGCGTTCCCAGCCTGTCGGCGGCTGTCGCCGAACCCGGAAGTAGCCGCCGGTGGGGACAGGACGATCGGAGCGGGGCTGTGAGGGCACCATCCAGCTTCAGGGGGCTGAGGGATGCCCCGGGTGAGTAAATATCATTTTTTTTGTTTCCCTTAAGTATTCCTTTAAGCACGCTGATCGGAGGGAGATTCATGTTTACATCTAATGAGTGGCAATTGAGCAATTTCTAGTACGGTGGCCAGATATACTGGATGATAGTTCCCATTGGCCACCGCATATGTCACCATAGAAATGAAAATAGCAGCAGGTCTCACCGCCACGCGTATAGCGTATGGGCGGTTGCTAGGAGACCAGTGGAAGCAAGGGATGACGCACTTCCGGGTAAAGAAGGAAACCCGGAAGTGAACAGAGTGGCACACACCGATACACAGAGACACACTGCGCATGCCATGATGCCACATGATAGCTGCATGGAATATACGGAGGGATCCCGCATAATGGATAATGAAGAAGATGGACGTGGTGGATGGTTCACTCTCAAGGGGGTGGAGCTTTCCTAAAGGGCTGCACAGTATATAAGACTGGTCATTGAGAGCGGCATTCAGCTCTGACAGGGGCTATATATGCTGAGAGTTGCTGATTCTATGTGGGGTATGGGGGCTTTATGTTTATGTGTTTAATGCACTGCACTGTATATTATATTCACTCCTGATGAAGGTGTAATGCTGAAAGATGTCGAGTATGTCTAGTTAGTGCACAGGGTGTATCGTGTACCCCCACACTGTCCACATTAGTGTGTCATGGTTATGGGAGAAAGATGGAGAGGGGCTGTTTTCTGTGCACTGAAAAATGATAAGGTTTCTGTGATTCTGTGCATACATTACAGCACCCGTGATTTCCCAAAATCTGAACCCAATTGAGACACAAAAGTGTTGGTGAGATACATGCCAATACGGTTTGTTTGTTTATGTTTGTATAATGCTGCTGCTCACATATATTTTATCTAAAACTAATGAAGGTTACGTTTTAGTACTTTAATGGCCTGTCCCTTGAGGGAATACGTATTTGGTGAGTCGCAGTGAAGACGCCATAAGCGACCTGATCCCATACGCTACCTTCCTGGAGCGTGCCATGTTTAGAGTGGTGGATCAAGCTGTAGAGGAGCGTAAACAGGGAGAGGAAAAGTTGAGGGCACCATCATCAACTTGTCGTCAACACCTGATGTATCTGCAGTAGCGCAGAGGGAGGAGGAGAAGTCTGGGGAAGAGGAGTAAGAGGAGGAAGGTGGCTTTGAGGAGGAGATGGAAGAACAACCACAGAAGGCGTCGCAGGGGGCTTGTGCTGCTCACTTTTCGGATACCCGTGGTATTGTTCTTGGCTGGGGGGTGGAGGTGAACTTCCGTGACATCAGTGAAGAAGAGAAGATTATTAGGTCGGCATCCACCCTTGTGCAAATGGGGTCTTTCATGCTGTCCAGCCTGTTGAGGGATACCCATATAAAAAGACTCAAGGACCAGGACCTGTACTGGGTGGCATCGTTACTAGACCCTCGGTATAAGCACAAAGTGGTGGAAATGAAGGCAGAAAGGATGCAGCAGTTGCACAACAAGCTGGCAAGTATGCTTTACCCTGCATTTAAGGGTAATTTGATCTCACAGCACAACAGGAAAGAGGTACCAGTAACCCTCCTCCTCCCATGTCCACGCAGGAAAGGACAGGAAGCTCTAGAAATCTGATGGTGATTGCTGATATGCAGTCTTTCTTAAGTCCAATGCCGACTACATGGCCTTAAGTGCAGATATCAACACTGTAAGCAGCGATGAACCCCTGGACTACTGGGTGCGCAGGCTTAACCTGTGTCCAGAGCTGTCACAATTTGCCATCAAACTTCTGGCTTGCCGCACCTCAAGCGTCCTGTCAGAAAGGACCTTCAGCGTGAGGCATTGTCACTGAAAAGAGAAGTCGCCTAGGTAAAAAAAGTGTTCAGTACCACACCTTTAGTAAAATGAATGAGACATGGATCCCAGAGGGCTACTGCCTGCCTGAAGATTGTTATTCTTAAGTCAGTCCCCACACATCATCTCTGCCTGCACGCAGCGTGACTGCCTTCTCTGCCACCACCAACAGGGTCCAGGACTCCAGCTGGATCCTGAATTTTTAAGGCCACAGCTAGCAGTGGCCGCTACCAAAAATAATAATTTTTCTGGTGTGTGTGTGTGCACATGCCTAATTTTTCAGGCTGCACTGTGGCTGCAACAACAACAAAATAAGGCATGCACATGTGTCAATTCCCCGTTGTGATCATCATTACCTTGTTGTGGTGAAGGGGCTTGTGTATCACAATGAAGCAATGACCTATATAAGTTATTGGGGGCACACCCAGGATAATAAGGTTGTTGCTTCAGAGTGGACAGACCAAATTCAATCAGCTGGACAGTCACTGTACTGTCATTGAACTACCTTAGCCCGACCATATGGGCTGGAAAACCGCCATTGCCTGTACTCTCGCCAATGTGCACACAATCTCTACAATCTCTACACAAACATTGCCGCCGAGAGAACTGACATTTATGTTCTGAGATTGTCAACTACTGACAACCCTTTGTGGCTGTTTGCGGTGCGTTAAACAGTGAGTTTAGTCTGTCAGTGTGAAGCAATACACCCCTTATACCAGTGTTTCTCAACATTTTATTGGTATGTACCCCTTTTAAAGCCCTGTACTTACCAAGTACCCCCTAGCATAGTAAACATTATCACAAGTACCCCTTGGCAAATGTATATTTAATTGTAGCACATGATTATTGATTCTAAACAATTTCCGAGCATTTACTATTGCTTTTAATTAGCAAAAACACAAATTTGGTGTTCTTTAAATAAGATTTATCATTTTCTAAAGCTCTAAATGTGTCATTCTTGGTTAAGTATATCAAGCCCGAGTATCCCCTGCAACTATCAGAAGTACCCCCTGGGGTACGCGTACCACACGTTGAGAACCTAGGCCTTATACTACCTGATCGATGTATACACGCACAAGATATTTTAAAGCACTTTATGCCTCCAATTAAGGAATGTAAGGTGATTTCTGCCCTTTAGGGGTTATAACCCAACTCTGTGTCAAATACGTAATTTTCCAAAGGACTTTTGGCATGTATCCCACTCCTGCATGCCCACTTCCAGGTTAGACCCCTTGAAACAACTTTTTTTGCCCTTTTGTGGCCAGGCCCAGAAATAGTCCCTGTACAGTATATTCTAAAATTCACCTGCCCATTGCAGTCTATGGCGGTTAGCCCGGTTCACACAAACTCGAACTATTGAGGAAGTTCGCGTTTGCGGTTCGCAAACCCAAAATCTGATGTTCAGGCCATCTCTAATTTTCATGCTTCAATGTCATGCAGTCTGCCTGCTTAAGGTGCGTACACACGCACTACTATGAGGAACGACGGTTCTGTCAGACCCTCCCGCTGGGCGGGCTTTCCAGTGATAGTAGAGGGTGTGTACAGTCTGTCGGCAGACTGATAACACTGTTTCTGAAAGATCCGCTGAGCGGATCGTTCAGAAACAGGGTTATCAGTCTGCCAACAGACTGTACACACGCTCTACTATCGTTGGAACGCCCGCCCAGCGGGAGGGTCTGACGGACCTGTCGTTCCTTATAGTAGTGCGTGTGTACACACATTTACTCACTAAACAAGTAGGTAAAGAGTCTGTAAAGAGTCTGAAGTAGACTCTGTCTGAGGTAGAGTCTATATCAGCTGTAGATAGAGGAGTAAATCCATTGTTCTGGTTTAGGACAAATTGCCTAGTTAGTTTAACCTCTTGACGACCAGCTAACGCCGATTGGCGTAAACTGGTCGTCTGCAAGTTTCCATGGAAACGGCCTTTCCATGTCCGTTCACGGAGGCTGTCTCCGTGAACACCCGGAGAGCTGCCGATCGCGGCTCGCCGGCAAAATGTAAACACGCGGGGAAGAAATCCCCGCTGTTTACATCATACGGCGCTGCTGCGCAGCAGCGCCGTAAGGCAGATCGGCGATCCCTGGCCTCTGATTGGCCGGGGATCACCATCATTTGATAGGCTGAAGCCTATCCTACAATGCGCAGGACGGATATCCGTCCTGCGCAGCTCAGTGGGGAAGGGAGAGGGAGGGAGAGGGACGGAGGGCTGAAAACGCTGCGGAGGGGGGCTTTGAAGAGCCCCCCCCGCAAAGCGCAGAGAGCCGGCGGCGATCAGACCCCCCCAGCAGGACATCCCCCCCAGTGGGGAAAAAATGGGGTAAGTCTGTGTGCTGACTCTGTCCACAGCCAGATTCTATTAATCAGTATAATTGAACTCTACTCCCTCTAGTGGACACTTTCAAAATAGCATTTGTTCCTTGCTGTATTATCCAGAAGTCATGTGAGAGGGAGGAAGTAGATGCTCTGTGAAAAGGAAGCAGTTTGTTGTAAGGCCCAGCCAGATTCCCACTGTGCTGTTGCAATCCACATCCATCTATCCTTCATCCACGCCAATCCAAGCATCGTTGGTATGTCAAACCTCATCTTTTAGCTATATCTGCAATGTAGAATGCATATTTGTTGTATACATGCATTTGTTAGAGCTTTATATCTAGGCCATAGCTCATGTATGTTGGGAGATGCCTGTCATATGCTCTGAGATCTGTGTAGTTCTTCTGCACTCAGATTCGTTCTTCATGCTGTTATACATGTTCTGATCCATAGTTCATGATGTGATAGTTTCCTCATCTGCAGCAGCATTCTATGTTGTACAGTGTATTCTCATGCATATGATGTTTGATAGATGCTGTAATGTATGAATCCACACATTTGCATTGCATGCATGTTCTGATACTATGCTTTTGTTTGCATTTACAGTTTTACCTTCTTTTGATCATTTACATTAAACAAGTTACCGGAACTAACACAGTGTGATGATTGAAGGGCGAGTAAACTACCTGTCGAATTATTCTTCACAATAAGGGGAACAGGACAGTAAAACAACGGCTTCCACGGAGAAGGCCCTTGAATGCGATAGAGCAAGACAAGCAGAATAAGCGCTTCATCCGGGTGCATCAACACTGCACAGCAACACCGTGTAGCCAAAGCTTCTACTCCAGAGGGACTGAAGGTTCTGTCTCATAGACCCACACCTAGCAACACAAAGATGTCTGAAGTTTCACACAAGACTAGATCCAGAGTGTCACTCTCATCCAGACTCTCACATCGATCCCGTGCTTCTGAAGCTGCAGCACTAGCCAGAGCCGAAGCAGAGGCCATGAAAGCACAGATAGCATTTGCAGAACAAGAAGCAAAGATAAAGCAAGCATTTGCAGAACAAGAAGCAAAGATAAAGCAAGAAAAGGCATATCTAGAAGCTTCACTAGAAGTACTCAGCTTGAAAAAGTCAGCAGCTGCAGCAACTGCAAAAACACAAGTATTAGAGGCTGCATTAGAAACTGACAACCACTTTAATGGCAAACAAGGCATCCAGTCTGACTTACAGCAAGAAGCTGCAATACGGCGTACTGAGGAATACGTGAGAGAACATTCACAGATACTCCATCAATCTGATCCAATCGCAGAAGATGGAAACGAGTACCCACACAGCAATGCAAGCTTTCCACTTCAGCAAAGTTTCCATCAGCAGAATGCTTCTTGCCAAGACCCTCCCTTTACTGCAGACGCATCATGTTATGCCCCTCCAATGAGAAACTCCAGAGGTCAGATCTTCCAGGAAGATCCTGCGATGGACAGCAAGCGATGTGACACTCCATGCTACTGCTCAGATCCACCTGACGGCTACAGTTATCCTAGACCTGCAGTGGAAAAAGGGACTTATACTCATTCATCTGATGCAAGAATGATACCACCAGCTAATCACTATACAGACTCACTAGCTCATAACCAAGTCACATCAGATCTGGTGAGATATATGGCAAGACGAGAAATCCTTTCTAAGGGACTTGTGCAGTTTGACGATTTGCCAGAGAACTTTAGAGCTTGGCGGGCTTCATTCAGAAATGCTATAGCAGATCTTAATCTCTCTTACAAAGAAGAAATAGATCTTTTGGTGAGATGGTTAGGCACTGACTCACGCAAGCAGGTAAAACGCATACAAGCTGTACATGTGAATGACTCCAGAAAGGGTTTGCGGATGGCATGGCAAAGACTTGATGAGTGCTATGGGGCTCCTGAGATTATAGAGGACTCTCTGAGGAATAGAGTACACAGCTTTGGGAAAATCTCCAGTAAAGACCACATCAGGCTCAGAGAGTTAGGAGACCTGCTAATGGAAATGCAAGCTGCAAAGGAAGAAGGTGACTTTCCAGGTTTAGCCATTCTTGATACAGCTAGAGGTATAAGTAACATTGTTCAAAAATTGCCAATTTCCCTACAAGAGAGGTGGATGACTCAGGGTTCCAGATACAAAGAACTGCACCGAGTGCTTTTTCCACCATTCTCTTTCTTTGTGAGTTTTATTACACAACAAGCAAAGATGCGCAATGACCCAGGGTTCATCCTGTCCCCTCAAAGCTCTGAGGGTCAGAGACTAGAGAAACACTATCACAAGAATGCTACTCACAGAACTTCCGTCTCAGTGCACAAGACTGAGACTTCTCCAAATATACAATCACAGAAAGAGCCTGCCCATGCCAAGTCAGTGGACCTTGCCCAAGGTTGCCCCATTCATCGCAAGCCCCATCCTTTGCATGAATGTCGTGGTTTCAGGGTAAAGCCTTTAGTCCAAAGAAAGGCCTTCCTGAAACAAAATAACATTTGTTACCATTGTTGTGCATCTACTTCACATTTTTCAAAAGACTGTGATAAGACTATTTGTTGTACAGAATGTGATAGCAGTAAGCATGTGTCTGCTATGCATCCCGGTCCCGCTCCATGGACTGTGAAGGCTGAAACAGAGGGAGAGCATGGCGGGGAGGGACAAGAAAGTAGCTCACCACTAGATGTGTCAGCCATGTGTACTGAAGTTTGTAGAGAGAATCCACAAGGCAGGTCATGTTCAAAAATTTGTTTGGTCAATGTGTATCCTACAGGGCATAGGGAAAGAGCTATCAAAGTTTATGCAATCTTAGATGACCAGTGCAATAGATCTTTGGCAAGACCAGAGTTATTTGAGCTTTTTGGGTCAAAAGGTCACCAATTTTCCTATTCCCTCAGAACATGTGCAGGAGTGATTAACACTACTGGGAGAATGGTACATGGCTTTCAGTTGGAATCCCTTGACAGAAAGGTGTCCATTCCACTACCCACGCTGATAGAATGTGATGAAATCCCAGATGTTCGATCAGAGATCCCAACTCCAGAGGTTGCACTTCATCATACACATCTGAGACAGTTAGCCACTCAGATACCTGAGCTTGATCATAATGCCTCCATTCTCCTGTTGCTAGGCAGAGATATTATTAGGATCCACAAGGTCAGGGACCACATTAACGGGCCACACGACTCTCCTTACGCCCAAAGATTAGACCTGGGGTGAGTTATCGTGGGCAATGTATGTCTAGGTGGGGTCCACAGACCAGAGACAGTGCATAGCCTCTATACCAACACCTTAGACAATGGCAGGAGGTCGCTGTTCACACCTTGTCCAAACTACTTTGCTGTGAAGGAAAGCTTCAATACAAGCACACCCCTGACCCTGCAGGCCTCATCTGTCTGGAATTCCTCTTGTATGGAAGACTGTCTTGGACACAAAGCCCTTGAAATTACCAAAGAAGATGACAGAATGGCTCCTTCCCACAGTGAGCTTGCTTTCATGGAGATTATGAAGAGAGGTTTCTACAGGGATGAAGACAACAGTTGGGTTGCTCCACTACCTTTTAAAGCACAGAGACAACGGTTGCCAAATAAGACACAGGTTTTGCACCGATTCAGGTCTCTTCAAAAATCCTTCAAGCAGAAGCCTGACATGAAACAACATTTCTTTGCCTTCATGGAGAAAACGATACAGAATGGCCATTGTGAAGTAGCGCCACCACTTGATACAGAAGAGGAATGCTGGTATCTGCCTCTGTTTGGGGTATACCACCCAAAGAAACCCTTGCAAATCAGGGTGGTCTTTGATTCAAGTGCCCAGTGTGGTGGGATATCTTTGAACGACATCCTTTTGAAAGGTCCAGACCTCAACAACAATCTTTTAGGAGTATTACTTCGCTTTCGAAAGGACGCCATTGCCTTTGTGGCTGACATTGGTCAAATGTTCCATTGTTTCCTGGTTAGACCCGAAGATAGGAACTTTTTAAGATTCTTCTGGCATAAGGATAATAACCCAGCAGAAGACATCATCGAATGGCGGATGAAAGTGCATATTTTTGGCAACAGCCCCTCACCAGCAGTAGCCATTTTTGGCCTCAAACTCGCAGCACGCGAAGCAGAAAGACAGTTTGGTGCAGATGCAAGAGAATTCGTGGAAAGAGACTTTTACGTTGATGATGGGCTAAAATCTCTTCCGACTGCAACACAAGCCATCAACCTTTTGAAGAGAACTAGAGAGATGCTGGCATGTTCCAACCTACACCTACATAAGCTAGCATCAAACAGCAGAGAAGTCATGATGGCCTTCCCTTTAGAAGATCGGGCAAGTGACCTAAGGGATCTTGATTTCAGTGCTGATGCATTACCCATTCAGAGAAGCCTTGGCATTAGCTGGGACCTCAAAAAAGATGTTTTGACATTCCAAGTATCACAAGAAAAAAGACCTTTCACTCGTCGAGGAGTCCTCTCTACTGTGAACAGTGTATATGATCCTCTAGGTATAGCCGCACCAGTCATCATAAGAGGAAAACTTCTTCTTCGTAATCTCACTGCAGATACTCAAGATTGGGATGCACCCCTACCTGAAGAGAAGAAACAGCAGTGGGAAGATTGGAGAGAATCCCTACAGCAGTTGAGACACGTTGAGGTATCCAGACCTTATGGATCGGTTTCCTGCTCTAATGCTCAGCATAAGGAACTTTGTGTATTCTCAGATGCCTCTGTCCAGGCAATAGCAGCAGTAGCCTACTTAAAGGTTGTCGATGCTCAAGGAGAAGCTCACATTGGGTTCGTCTTAGGAAAGGCAAAGCTAACCCCACGTCCAGAACTCACCATCCCACGGCTGGAGCTTAGCGCAGCTGTCCTTGCTGTGGGCATTGCTGAATTCATCACCACAGAAATCGACTTGAACATAGACACTGTTAGCTATTTCACTGATAGTAAAATCGTTCTGGGCTACATTTACAATGAGAAAAGAAGATTTTATGTGTTTGTCAGTAATCGAGTCCAGAGGATAAGAAGATGTTCGATCCCAAAGCAATGGCATTATGTGCCTACAAATGATAATCCAGCAGATCTCGCCACCAAATCTGTCTCAACAGCACATCTACAAGACTCAATGTGGCTTACAGGTCCAACATTCCTACTCCAGTCAAATTCACCATTCAAAGAGACTGAGGCCTTCGACCTTGTGGATCCAACGACAGATACAGACATCCGTCCTGAGGTGATAGCATTAAGTACTGTATATAGAGAGAAGAGACTAGGATCTGAACGTTTTTGCCGATTCTCTAGCTGGAATACTTTGACACGAGCTGTCGCTCGTCTCATTCACATTACCCAACTTTACAAGGCGAAGGCAGAAGAACGTCCTGAAAACTGCAATGGTTGGCACCTCTGCACAGGACCACATCTTATCGAGTTCCTCAAGAAAGCCAGAATAACCATCATCAAAAATGTGCAAGAAGAAACATTTCCTAGGGAGATCCTCTGCATTCAAGAGAAAAAGAGTATCCCCAATGACAGTCCACTTAGAGCTTTAGATCCCTTCATAGATGAAGATGGGCTATTAAGAGTAGGCGGACGTCTACGCAACGCAAATCTTGGACATGATGAGAAAAATCCAGTCATTATCCCCGGTCGACACCACATTGCCACCCTCATAATCCGTTACTATCATACCCAGTCACAGCACCAAGGACGGCACATTACAGAAGGAGCTATTCGTTCAGCAGGGTATTGGGTACTGGGAGTTAAGAGGAATGTTTCCAGTCTCATCTTCAAATGTGTTACCTGCCGGAAGCTCAGAAGGACCTGCGAAACACAGAAAATGGCAGACTTACCACCTGAGAGACTTAGCACAGATCCTCCATTCACTCATATTGGCCTAGATGTATTTGGTCCTTGGTCAATTTGCTCCAGGCACACCCGTGGAGGTAAAGCCAACAGCAAAAGGTGGGCAGTTCTTTTCACCTGTCTCAACATCCGTGCCATCCACATAGAGATCTTAGAATCCATGGATGCCTCAAGTTTCATAAATGCCTTGAGAAGGTTCTTTGCTATACGTGGCCCAGTCAAAACCATCAGATCAGACAGAGGAACAAACTTCGTAGGTGCTTGCCATGAACTCAAAATCTCCTCTAACCTCGATGACAAAGTAGAGAGTTTTCTTTCAAAGCAAGAAGTGGTTTGGATTTTCAACCCCCCTCATGCTTCCCACATGGGAGGAGTGTGGGAAAGGATGATCGGAATCACCAGGAGGATTCTAGATTCCATGTTTTTGCAACAACCTTCAAGGCTTACTCATGAAGTCCTAGTCACTTTGATGGCAGAAGTGACTGCTATTGTGAACTCGAGACCGTTGATACCAGTCTCAACAGATCCTGAGGATCCCCAAGTCCTTACTCCAGCAACCCTAATAACTCAAAAGATTGTATCTTATCCAGCGCTCTCTGAAAGTGGAGACAGGTTCAGAGCCTGGCTAAAGACTTTTGGCACAGATGGTACAAACAGTATCTGTCTACTCTTCAGGTACGAAAGAAGTGGCAGTCAGACAGGCCAAATGTTCAGCAGGGTGACATTGTGCTTCTGAAAAATCACCAAACCAAGCAGATTAAGTGGCCTATGGGTCGAGTGACTAAGACCTTCCCCCATGATGATGGTAGGGTCCGTAAGGTAGAGGTGAAAGTAAATACAGAAGGCAGTTCAGGTTTGTTTATTAGACCAGTAACAGAACTTGTCTTGCTCTTATCTCCTGCAGAATAACTTTCAGTGATTTGTTAAAGTGTGGTATCTTATAGATACCAGGCGGGGAGTGTGCTGACTCTGTCCACAGCCAGATTCTATTAATCAGTATAATTGAACTCTACTCCCTCTAGTGGACACTTTCAAAATAGCATTTGTTCCTTGCTGTATTATCCAGAAGTCATGTGACAGGGAGGAAGTAGATGCTCTGTGAAAAGGAAGCAGTTTGTTGTAAGGCCCAGCCAGATTCCCACTGTGCTGTTGCAATCCACATCCATCTATCCTTCATCCACGCCAATCCAAGCATCGTTGGTATGTCAAACCTCATCTTTTAGCTATATCTGCAATGTAGAATGCATATTTGTTGTATACATGCATTTGTTAGAGCTTTATATCTAGGCCATAGCTCATGTATGTTGGGAGATGCCTGTCATATGCTCTGAGATCTGTGTAGTTCTTCTGCACTCAGATTCGTTCTTCATGCTGTTATACATGTTCTGATCCATAGTTCATGATGTGATAGTTTCCTCATCTGCAGCAGCATTCTATGTTGTACAGTGTATTCTCATGCATATGATGTTTGATAGATGCTGTAATGTATGAATCCACACATTTGCATTGCATGCATGTTCTGATACTATGCTTTTGTTTGCATTTACAGTTTTACCTTCTTTTGATCATTTACATTAAACAAGTTACCGGAACTTACACAGTGTGATGATTGAAGGGCGAGTAAACTACCTGTCGAATTATTCTTCACAATAAGGGGAACAGGACAGTCTGATTGCCCTTGCTAAAACCTGATCTGTGCTGCGGGCTGGAGAGACTACGCAGCACAGATCATTCAGAAAAGCCCTGGTCGGCAAGTGGTTAATAGGATTATCAGCAAACTTTAAAGGGAATCTGAAGTGAAAATAAACTTATGATATAATAATTTGTAGGGGTAGTACTGTGAAGAAATAAAGCATTATTAGCACAGATATGAGTCTCATATTGTTTCCGGTACAGGAAGAGTTAAAGGGGCACTACAGCGAAAAACTGTAAAATTTAAAATTGGTGCAAACATATACAAATAAGTACATTTTTTCCAGAGTAAAATGAGCCATAAATTACTTTTCTCCTATGTTGCTGTCACTTACAGTAGGTTGTAGAAATCTGACAGAAGTGACAGCTCTTGGACTAGTCCATCTCTTTATAGGGGATTCTCAGGGATATATTTATTTTCAAAAGCACTTAGTGAATGGCATTTGCTCTGTCCAACTGCCAAAAAACTGTGTAGGGAGCAGGGAAGCTGGCCAGCATCATTGTTTAAATCCTTTAAAGGGAATATATTTATTAATAATAAAAGCCTTGCTGAGAATCCTCTATGAAGAGATGGACTAGTCCAAAACCTGTCACTTCTGTCAGATTTCTACTGCCTACTGTAAGTGACAGCAACATAGGAGAAAAGTAATTTATGGCTCATTTTACTCTGGAAGATACGTACTACTTATTTGTATATGTTTGCACATATTTTAAATTGTACAGTTTTTCGCTGTAGTGCCCCTTTAAGAAACTTCAGTTATCTATGCAAAAGAGCTTCTGTGAGCTCTGCGACTTTATAAAGTCGTGGAAAGCACTGTCTTTTGAAACACTTATCTCAACTGTCTCTCATTGTTCCTTCTTTGTTAAGGGCCCTTTTCCATTGATTAATGATGCGAATGCGGATACCTCGCCGCATCATATCACTACCGCTGCTGGCCGCATCACTTCCACATCTCCCGATGCAGAAGTGACTGGTCGAGACGGGGGGCGGATGGGGCGGATGCATGCAGTTGTGGCTGTGCGAGAATCTGCAGCATGCTTCAGATTCTCAGATCGCTCTGCACCGCTCCGCACGCAATGCACGCAATGGAAACTGTTCCATTGCCGTGCATTGGGTTCAGGACACCCGTGGTACGATGTGGCTATGTAGTCGCATCACACCATATCAAATGGAAATGGGCCCTTATGGTTTATTTGCAGAAGAAAGTTAAAAGGGACAGTTGCCTGCTCAGTGAAATCATTTAAAATGCTGAGTGGATTGTGGAAACTGCAATTATTAGAGAATGATGCAATGTATATCCACACGTCCGGATGGAAAAACGACCAACTCCTTAACATACTCATACATACACTGCATGATAGCGGAAAGACGGACTACACATTGAAAACAAGTACAAGTTGTTTAACAGTCGTTCACACGACTTGTACACACGGACCAACTGCACAATATCAGATGACCATAGGCCAACATAAATCTGACAGTTGGATCGGGCGCAACATCTGTTATCAGTCACTTATCAAGTCGTCTGCCCCCGTACACATGCCTGACTATCGTCCAACAGTCTAAAACGGACTAAAGTCGGACAAAAATCAGGCAGTTTTGTTGAGCGTGTGTATGGGCCTTTAGGCTAAGATGATAGATGCCTTCTTCCTCTTTCACAGCTTCTTTCAAGTAGTGGTGCTCATACCGAGTCGGCAATTATGAATAGAGATGTTGCGAACATCAAATTTTGGAAAAGTTGTTTGAAGAGGTGCACCACCTGGACTGTGGCATCCCGGAGGGGGATTCATGCCAAAGGTCCCACCAAAAATTACGGAGTTGACGCAGAGTCAGGTTTTAATGCCTAAAGGGCAGAAATCACAGTACTACATTCTACTACATTTGAGAAATAAAGGGCTGCTTTAAAATGTCCAGTGTAAGGTCTGCGGTGCAGCTTGGATTTCCTGGTCTAGGCGAGCCACTGACGTCAGTGGATTGCAGGGTGGTTCTCAGAGGCCATTGGATAAGCAGAGGACGTGTTCCCAGTACACGCTCCGCAGATGTAAATAGTAGTTTACGTGTGCCCTGCGTGTCAGCTGATCAGCTGACATACTGAATGATGATTGGTTTGTTTTCAATTCCGTTTATGTTGATTGGTTAGCTCTTGTGTTTAAACCCAGTGAGTGCCCCCAGTCATAGCCCATGATAGCATTAGCTTTGGCTTGTTGATGGGTATGCGCTCACTACCTTGGATTCCTGTTGCCGACTATTGCCTTGTATCCTAAGTACGTTTAACGTCTGCTTGATTTCCTGTGAAGTAGCCACTAATAGAGATGCAGTAGGGAAAAAACGCTCTACCTCTGGTACCTATGCAAGGTGCTGGAAGCCAAGTAGCAGGACTGGAACACAGGTAGAGATGAAATCCGCACACCCGCAGGTAAAGTCCAAGGGTTTTTATTTATATCTAACTCACAAATACAGTAAAAACGGCTGACATGTTTCGTATCAAGTATCCTTACTCATAGCCTAACAAAACTGACATCATCTTATGATTTGGCAAGGGACAGATGAGACTCTGGGCCATTTTGTGTCATACTTAAATACCAATAATTTCAATTTATCTTTTACCTATACATCTAATGACACACAGATAGACTTCCTTGACATCACCCTTTTGGGATCTGGGGAAACCGACAGGATAGAAACTAGGACCTTTAGAAAGCCCTGCACTGGGAACTCTCTGTTGCTGGCTAGTAGTGTTGGGCGAACATCTAGATGTTCGGGTTCGGGCCGAACAGGCCGAACATGGCCGCGATGTTCGGGTGTTCGACCCGAACTCCGAACATAATGGAAGTCAATGGGGACCCGAACTTTTGTGCTTTGTAAAGCCTCCTTACATGCTACATACCCCAAATTTACAGGGTATGTGCACCTTGGGAGTGGGTACAAGAGGAAAAAATTTTTTAGCAAAAAGAGCTTATAGTTTTTGAGAAAATCGATTTTAAAGTTTCAAAGGGAAAACTGTCTTTTAAATGCGGGAAATGTCTGTTTTCTTTGCACAGGTAACATGCTTTTTGTCGGCATGCAGTCATAAATGTAATACATATAAGAGGTTCCAGGAAAAGGGACCGGTAACGCTAACCCAGCAGCAGCACACGTGATGGAACAGGAGGAGGGTGGCGCAGGAGGAGAAGGCCACGCTTTGAGACACAACAACCCAGGCCTTGCATGAGGACAAGAAGCGTGCGGATAGCAATTTGCATTTTGTCGCCATGCAGTCATAAATGTAATACAGATGAGAGGTTCAATAAACAGGGACCGGAAACGCTAACCCATCACAGATGTTCATTGTTCATGTTACTTGGTTGGGGTCCGGGAGTGTTGCGTAGTCGTTTCCAATCCAGGAGTGATTCATTTTAATTTGAGTCAGACGGTCTGCATTTTCTGTGGAGAGGCGGATACGCCGCCGATCTGTGACGATGCCTCCGGCAGCACTGAAACAGCGTTCCGACATAACGCTGGCTGCCGGGCAAGCCAGCACCTCTATTGCGTACATTGCCAGTTTGTGCCAGGTGTCTAGCTTCGATACCCAATAGTTGAAGGATGCAGATGAATTGTTCAACACAGCTACGCCATCTGACATGTAGTCCTTGACCATCTTCTCCAGGCGATCGGTGTTGGAGGTGGATCTGCACGCTTGCTGTTCTGTGTGCTGCTGCATGGGTGTCAGAAAATTTTCCCACTCCAAGGACACTGCCGATACCATTCCCTTTTGGGCACTAGCTGCGGCTTGTGTTGTTTGCTGCCCTCCTGGTCGTCCTGGGTTTGCGGAAGTCAGTCTGTCGGCGTACAACTGGCTAGAGGAGGGGGAGGATGTCAATCTCCTCTCTAAAGTCTCCACAAGGGCCTGCTGGTATTCTTCCATTTTGACCTGTCTGGCTCTTTCTTCAAGCAGTTTTGGAACATTGTGTTTGTACCGTGGATCCAGAAGGGTATAAACCCAGTAATTGGTGTTGTCCAGAATGCGCACAATGCGTGGGTCACGTTCAATGCAGTCCTAGGCCGAAGAGGTCATAGCCTAGGGTCACAAAACCTGTTTATTTGGGCAATTTCAATGGTGGCGAGTCTGACGTACATAAATCGCAGCAATGGCCGTTAGCAACGTCTGAATCTCACGAAATGTCTCATGCAGGTAGAAGACATATTGTTAGACTTGGGCTCCAAAGATGGGTTCCCTACATCTCTGCAAACCAGAGTTACAGGGCTCCAAAATTGGTAAAATCCCCCATAGGATTTCATTGCCTCCCTATTTCACTTTCCAAAATCTCACATCTTTTCAAAGGGCAATGGCTCAGCAGTACCAAATTTTCTAGCATTGTAGGGACACATACCCTGTAAATTTGGGGTATGTAGCATATAAGGAGGCTTTACAAAGCACGAAAGTTCGGGTCCCCATTGACTTCCATTATGTTCGGAGTTCGGCCCGAACCCGAACATCTAGATGTTCGCCCAACACTACACGTGACCCGTTCGGCCAATCACAGCGCTAGCCGAACGTTCGGGTAACGTTCGGCCATGCGCTCTTACTTCGGCCATATGGCCGAACACCATGAGGTGTTCGGCCGAACCCGAACATCACCCGAACAGGGTGATGTTCTGCAGAACCCGAACAGTGGCGAACACTGTTCGCCCAACACTACTGGCTAGCAGCTGCCACCGTAAACACACTATCAGGGGTGTCCCTGTGGGTGAACCTATAGTCAGCAATACAACAAAGTCATAGACGTTATTAAAAGATATATTCCAGTTTTATATGCTGATGATAAACTACAGCAAGTTCTTGAGCCAGGCTGCAAGTATGCCTATAAAAAGGCCCCATCTCTGGCGTCCACCCTTTCCCCCAGTCTCTTCCAATCATCCACGGTACCTGCACGACCCACATAGTTATCTAATGTGGGGTCATACATGTGCGGTTTCTTTACCTGTAATTATTGTTTTTGCCACCATCCGTCACGGGTTGTCTTTTCAATTGCCAACCAAAAAACATTTTCTTTATGACTATTCATCTATTGCAATGCCAAATCTGTAATTTATGTGGTTACATGTACAATCTGCAGCCTACAGTATGTGGGCTGCACTACACGTTGCTTGAGACAGTGAATTTCCGAACATTATAATGGGGCCTCATGGAAGACAGACAGCATTAGCAATGTGGCAAGACACTTCAGGGAGAAACATGATGGAAATATGAGAGGCTTTACATTTCAAGGGATTGAGAAAGTGACTACTTCTGTAAGACGGAGTGATTTATACAAAATACTGCGGACAACCGAAGTATTTTGGATTTTGCTGTTGGGTACCAGGGAACCGAGGGGTCTAAATGCTAGGTGGGATATTCATTTTATATACTGATATCGTTTTAACCGTTTTTGTACTTTTGTACTTTTTCATTTTGTATTTTCTATGTATGTAATCAATAATTGTAATGTATTTGATGGTGGATTAATTGGGCAGGCAATAGTCCTGTACCTTTAAATTAAACTAAGTCTCTACCTTCTGTGTCTCCACCCAGAAGTGTACACCCTTATTGGGGGTTCTTGAAGTATATATGCTCCACCAAGATGTCAGTTTTGTTAGGCTATGGGTAAGGATACTTGATCCGAAACGTGTCAGCCGTTTTTACTGTATTTGTGAGTTGGATATAAATAAAAACCCTTGGACTTTACCTGCGGGTGTACGGATTTCATCTCTACCTCTGCTTGATTTCCTGTTGCCAACTATTGCCTTGTATCCTGACCACGTTTATCTCTGCTGGATTACCTGTTGCCAGCCTTGCTCTTGTACCTGGACTACGCTTGCTTTCTGCCTGGTTTGACCTTCGGCTTGGACACGGATTTGCATGAACACTGCGTGGATCGATCTCGGATTGCTTGACTATGCTATCTCTGGAAAGTAATACCTGGACTGCCTTGCTACTCACCTGGACCTCCTGCTGTCATCTGACTTCCTCATCTGGATAGCTTCATCCTCCAGGCCTCAGGTGACTATTATATATCTATTGTGCAGGGCCGGGCCGAGGCATAGGCTGGAGAGGCTCCAGCCTCAGGGCGCAGTGTAGGAGGGGGCGCACAATTCATTCAGCTGTCATTCCTAATTGTGTTTGAAGTAGAAAGAAATAAGAAAAGGGGATACATAGCAGTGACTGCAAGCCAGATAACTAGATATTAAGGTGTTGGGGGGGTTGTGGGCCCTGTGGCGCCTCTTAGTCTAATAGCAATCAGTGTGTGACGGCTGGGGTGGCAGGATGGAGGGGCGCACTTTGGTGTCTCAGCCTTGGGTGCTGGAGGACCTTGTCCCGCCTCTGCTATTGTGCCATTGCTTACTACGTATTACCAGGTTCTCTTTGGTGGATTGCTACCTATCAGACTGTATGCTACATCTACCTGCAGGGTTACTGTAGTATTGTGTTAGGTAGGAGTTTGCACATCTGTTACGGGCTGGGCTCTGGGTCAGTCATAAGGGTATACGTTCTGAATTGTAGTCATTGACCAGACAGGCCTGACAGTATCATGGGCCAGAAATCCCCTAATCAAAATGGAGACTAACGGGGGTTTTCCACAATGGAGGAGTTCCAACAACAAATACTGCTCCTCTCAGGGGCTGTGAATCAGCTCTCGTAACAAGTGTCTGCTCAACAGGTTCAACTCGGCTCAACTGGCCAATGCCTCCTCTCGTGATGAGAATCCTGCCTCTTCTGCTGAACGCTCCACACCTTCTTCAGCTCCTTTTCTTCAAACACCCATGGATCCCAAAATGCCTGTTCCGGAGAAATTTTCTGGCGCCCGATCTCAATTTAGTAATTTCATGAATAACTGTCTGTCATATTTCAAGGTCCGCTCTCAGTCTTCCGGTTCAGAATCTCAAAGGGTGTCTTTTGTCATATCCCTATTACAGGAGGATCCACAGTCCTGG
The DNA here is from genome assembly GCF_040937935.1 of Hyperolius riggenbachi. NCBI lineage: Eukaryota > Metazoa > Chordata > Amphibia > Anura > Hyperoliidae > Hyperolius > Hyperolius riggenbachi. The sequence goes on along the minus strand of NC_090646.1, from coordinate 320,439,081 downwards.
GCCTATGGACTACCTTCAGATCAGATCATGAAGCTCTGTCCTCAGTTGATAACTTTTTTAAAGCTATGGTCATACTGTACTACCGTACTCCTGACAGGGGCGTAGCAATAGGGGTCACAGAGGTAGCGACCACATTGGGGCCCTTGGGCCAGAGGGGCCCCGAAGAGCCCTCCCTCAACTGCATTATTAGCTCGCTATTGGTCCTGTGCTCATAACAATCACTTCTATAGATACTTTGAATATTGGTAGTCATTAACAAGCTGTTCCCCATCCCCTTCTTGCACCTGTGACACTGTAGTTGCCATTGGTAGATTTTGGTGCGCAGTATCAATTGTTATGTATAGAGTGCTTGGGGGCCCCATGTAAAACTTGCATCGGGGACCACAGCTCCTTAGCTACGCCACTGGATCCTGGATCTACGGCAGTGCAAAGATTAAGGAATTTACGACAAGGCTGATGCACAGTAGAAGAATACGCTTCAGAATTCAGACGGTGGGCAGTCTCAACTAGATGGAATGATTCAGCACTATTAGGTCAATTTCTGTTTGGACTTTCTGACATTGTCAATGACATCCTTGTCATTCATCCCGTTTCTACAACTCTGGAGGAAGCTATAACTTTGGTAATTCGCGTCGATAGGCGAGTCAGACAATGACGCCTGGGGAGATCTCATATATCTGTTCCTGTATCTGTTCCTTCCAACAGTAATACTCCAATGACCACAGAGGAACCTATGCAGCTAGGGTTCTCTAAACTATCTTATGCAGAAAAAAATCATAGAAGAGTAGAAAGATTGTGTTTCTATTGTGGGGTATCTGGTTCAATCATTATGTTACTTGTCTCTATTGTTAAAGGAGAAATTGTGCACAGTTGCCAGGCCTTAGTCAATTGTGGAGCTGTGGGCAATTTCATGGATATTTCCTTGGCTGAGAGACTATCCATTCAGACAACTGCCATGTCTGAATTGATACACATTACTGCTGTTGATTCCATGTTACAACAAGGTCAGGGGTTAAAGGGACTCCGAGCTCAGCCAAAAAATGAAAGTTGTATTCACCTGGGGCTTTCTCCAGCCCAGTGCTGGTCGGGAGGTCCCACGACGGCGTCCTGGCTCCTCTCCATGTCCCCGCTCCGGAATGGCTGACCGGCCGCAGCCCGGGCGTGTTTAAAGCGAGCATGCGCCGTACTGCCACACCGGCCGCCGTCATACACGGAAGGAGCAGCCCGACACTCAGCCGAGTGTCGCCTGGGCTGCGGCCGGTCAGACATTCCGGAGCGGGGACATGGAGAGGAGCCAGGACGCCGTCGTGGGACCTCCCGACCAGCACTGGGCTGGAGAAAGCCCCAGGTGAATACAACTTTCATTTTTTGGCTGAGCTCGGAGTCCCTTTAAGGGTAACTACTGAAGTTTCCCTACAAGTAGGGGCACTGCATTTTGAAACTATGAAGTTCTATTGTTTGAAATTACCTTCTTATCCTAATATTCTTGGGTTGCCATGGTTACAAAAACGGGAGAGGATAGGAAGATAAATACAATAACATTTGTAAAGCTCTTTTCTCCCATAGGACTCAACGCACATAGTTGTGTCTCAGATTAATACAGGGTTGCAGGCTGGGTTGTGTTACAGAGGAGATAGTCAGATGTTCATGAATGCTAGACTGAAGAGGTAGGTTTTCAGTTTAGACTTAAATGCTTCCAGGGATGGAGATGTCCTGATTGGGTGTGGCAGGGAGTTCCAATGTGTAGGGGCAGCATGACAAAAGGCTCTGTCTCCAAAGGTTTTGAGGTGGACTCTGGGGGTGACCAAGGTGTTCCGTCCTTTTGATCTAAGATTGTGGGTGGTGTGATGCAGTTGCAACAAGTCCTTCAGGTATCCAGGGCCCAGATTGTGCAAGGATTTGAATGTCAGTAAGCCAATCTTAAACAGAATTCTCCATTTTATCGGTAGCCAGTGGAGTGAGCACAGGGTTGGTGTTATGTGGCAATGACGGGGTTGGCTCGTTAACAGCCTTTCGGCGGCATTCTGTACTAATTGCAGGCGGCGTAAGTCTTTCTTATGCAGGCCTGTGTAGAGGACGTTGCAGTAGTCTAACCTTGATGTGACAAAGGCATGAATTAGGGTTGGAAGATCCTCTGAAGGAATAAGGTGTTTAATCCTTGCAATATTCCTTAGATGAAAGAAGGAGTGTTTCACAACAGCTGAGATTTGATTCCTGAAGCTTAATTTCCCATCAATCAGTACTCCCAGGCTGCGCACACAGTCTGAGTTGTTCAGGTCTGAGCACCCTATCCTTAGCGGTGTTGGTTGGGACTGGGGCTGCTTTGCTGTTGAGCCCTGGCCCTCGATAACAAGAACCTCAATTTTGTCAGCATTAAGTTTTAGCCATTGTTATTCAACCAATCCTGAGGCTCAGCTAAGCATGCGTTTATTTGTGGAGTAGGGTCTGTGACGCCAGGTTTGAATGACAAATATAGCTGGGTGTCATCAGCATAGCAATGATATGTCAGGCCATGTTTTTGTATGATTTCTCCAAGTGGCAGCATGTATATAGTGAAAAGTAAAGGGGATAATATTGCGCCCTGAGGTACACCGTATTTTAGTGGTACAGGGTTGGAGAGGAAGGGCCCTAAGGCTACCCTTTGTGTTCTGCCAGCCAGGAAGGAGTTGAACCACCGGAGAACAATGCCATCTATGCCACAGTACTCTTGTAGCCTGTTGAGCAAGATTTCATGATCGACTGTGTCAAAAGCCGCTGAGAGGTCGAGCGAAATCAGGATGGAACATTGACCCTTGTCTCTTGCAATGAGCAGATCATTGTAAATCTGGGTGAGGGCTGTTTCACAGCTGTGATATTTCCCGAAGCCAGATTGAAGAGGGTCAAGGATGTTTCTGGAGAGCCTGGCTTCAAGTTGGAGGTAGACAGCCTTTTCAATAACTTTTCCCAGAAAGGGGAGGTTTGAGACAGGTCTGTAGCTGTTTAGAGCATCTGGGTCTAAGGATGGTTTCTTGAGTAGAGGCCTGACGATTGCTTCTTTCAGAGTAGAGGGAAACCACCCTTCTTGTAAGGAACCGTTGACTATTTTGTGGAATGCCAGTGTAAATAGTTCAGGGCATTTCAACATGAACTTAGTGGGGCCAGGGTTCATATCGCAGGTAGTCTGGAAAAGGAAAAGAAAAGGGAAGAAAGGAAAGGATGGGAGGGGAAGGGAAGGAAAGGGGAAAGGGAAGGGAGGGGGGGAGAAGGGAAGGGAAAAGACAAGGGAGAAAAGTGGGAGATAAGAGAGAAAGGACATCAGAATAACATGTAGAACACGCTTATTAACACTAGTCCAGACAAATGCCTAGTTTAAGAGTCTAATGCTGGGAATACACGGCTCGATTTTGAGCCATAAAGCTGGCTCGATAGATACTTTCTGACATGTCCGATCACCGTTCGATCACTATGCTGCTCGATTTCTCGTTGAAGTGAATTGAAAAAAGATACGAAAAATGAGGGGAAGATAAGAGAATCGAGTGGGCAGAACGATCAGCTGTTTATTCAGCTTCCTATTAGCAAAATATTTTTTTTCAATAACTATGGCACCTGATCCTTTTATGGCAAGCCGCAAGTATGCAATAGCAGCCACCTAATAAGTGAGGTCTGCTGTGGCTACCGTAGGAAGAAGGTGTCTCTTCCTTTTTCGTCATAGGTGGAATGCATATGCGCTCCACCACATGATTGGCCACCTCTAAGGTTGTGAGCAGCCCTAATCGGCGCGGATATGCTGAACGCTGGAATGGCAGTCTATTTAGATCCAGCAACGCATTGAGCCCGCACAACTGCCTCCGTAGAAGCGCTTTTAGTGGGAAACAGTCGTCAGGCGTTCATTGCCCAGCACCCACCGAAATCATACTATCCATTTGCACTGGTATGGCATTTCACCATGACGAGATTCTGTCACAGTGCCTCACTAAGGAATAAATGCTATTTGCAGTGCCGATCCTTCTTCCACTTCCTTTAATATGTTTGCTATACTACCTTGATCAGAGCACGCAAGCAGCTCCTAGATGAGAGAAGTGTGAACCCTTCCTGCCTCCTCCACTATCAGCTGTCACACTGCTGTAGTGCCAGCCAACCTCTCCTTTATCCATCACCATCACCACCTCCACAACCAGGCTTGTCGCCGACACCTGCTGTACCTGCGGCAACACAGAGGGAGGAGTCTGGGGAAGAGGAGTCAGAGGAGGAAGGTGGCTTTGAGGAGGAGGTGGAAGACCAACTGCAGCAGGCGTCCCAGGAAGCTTGCGGTCACTCTTCTACTAACCGTGGTGTTGTACCTGGCTAGGGGGAGGAGGAGACCTTGCACGACATCAGTGATGAAGAGAAGCTGGCAGTGGCAAGCTCGGCATCCAACCTTGTACAAATGGGATATTTCATGCTGTGCTGTCCTGCCTATTGAAGGACCCCCATATAAAAAGCTGAAGGACAAGGACCGGTACTGGGTGGCATCGCTACTGGCCCCTCGGTATAAGCACAAAGTGGCGGAATTGTTACCAGATTACAATCAGTCAGAATGGATGAACAAGTTCCACAACAGCCTGTGAAGTATGCTGTACACTTTCTTCAAGGGTGATGTCACAGCACAACGGGAAAGACCTGCCAGGAATCCCCCTCCACTCATGGCCACGCTGGCAAGGATAGCACACTCTTCGGATGTTATGGTGATGTCGGGAATGCGCAACTTTTTTTGTCCGACGCATGGCGACAGCCCTTCGGGATCCACCCTCTGAGACTGCCTCGAATGACAGGTAACAGATTACCTGGCCTTAACTGCCAATATCGACACTGAGGAGCGATGAACCCCTTGATTATTGGGTGCGAAGACTTGACCTGTGGCAAGTGTTGCTCGGATACTCCCCAATCACGAATTTGAGTAAATCCGTCCAAGGCAGAATCGAAATCCGGATATGCCGTGATCATGATCCAGATTTGAATCAGAGCTCCGGATTCAACTTGGATTTTAGCTGTGATTACATGTATAATCTGTGATCACGGCTGTGATCTTGACTTTAATGTTAATAGCAAAGCCCCCATACATGCTAAAATCACCAAAATTGTATGGATTATAAAGGTGATCAGTGGCTACAACTTAAAAAAATAAGTTCAAACTTTAAAAATTAAGTAAACATTTTTCAAAAAGACCTAATAGTTTTGGAGAAAATCGATTTTACAGTTTCAAATGAAATACAGTATTCGTGATTAAAAACCGCCAAAATCCGTTGAATTAAGCAGTTAATAGCAAAGCCCCCTTACTTGCTAGAAACACCAAATTTGCAGGCAGTGTTAAGTGGGACAGTGGGAACAAGGGAAAACATTTATTTTTTTCAAAAAGACCTTATAGTTTTTGAGAAAATCGATTTTAAAGTTTCAAAGGAAGTTTCAAAGGAATAAAGTATACATGTAAATGCGGTAAATACATTAACTGTCATTTACCGCACCTAAATGTATACAATTTTCCTTTAAAACCTTTAAATCGATTTTCTCAAAAACTATAAGGTCTTTTTGAAAAAACATTTTTCCCCTTGTTTCCATTGTTCTACTTAACATATCCTGCAAATTTGTTGGCGGGTTTTGCCGGTTTTAATCACAGTTGTGATCATGGCTAAGTCCGTGATCACTAGCCGGATTTGGACCACGATCACATTCGGAATTGAATCCCTGATCGCTATGCGAACACGGATTCGGATCACATTGTCAGATAGTGAAAAAATGCTCGTGAACCACGGCTATTCCATGATCACGAGGTCATGATGAGCATCACTGCCTTTGGCCTTTGCTCTCACAATTTGCCATCGAACTTCTCTCTTGCCCCGCCTCAAGCATCCTGTCAGAGAGGATCTTCATCGCAGCAGAAGGGATTGTCACTGAGAAGCGCAATCGATTAGGACAGAAAAGAGTGGATTACCGCACCTTTATAAAAATGAAAGCGGCATGGATCCCGAAGGATTACTGCGTGCCCGAAGACTTTTAAATCAGTCCCCACCCAGCATCTCTGCATGCCGCATGACTGACTAACTGACTTGTTCACCACGACCAACAGGGTCCAGACCAGGACTCCACTTCACAGGTGGATCCTGAATTTTTCTGGCATGTGTACATGCGTAATTTTTCTGGCATATGGTGCTGAACTGTGGCTGCAACAACAACAAAAAAAGGCATGTACATGATGTCAATTCCCCTTCATTATTGATACCTTGTCGTGGTGAGGGGGCTTGCATATCACAATGAAGCAAAGACCTATATGAGTGTGTTGGGGGCACACCCAAGAGGAGAAGGTTGTTGCTTTATTGTGGACGGACCAAATCGATCAGCTGGAGAAGATTTGGCAAAACCTTTGATCACCTCAGGTGATCATTCAATAAAGCCTACTAGGCCAACACTAGGCCCACACTGCAGAACCACTGTTTTCTGGGTCACTTTACTGTCATTGAGCTACCTCAGCCCGACCATAAGGGCTGGAAAAACGCTATGGCCTGTACTCTCGCCAAAGTGCGCACATAAGCAGGGCAACCACTGAGAGTCTCAACTATTAACAACTCTTTTGTGGTACGTTAAACGCCAAGTTTGGTCAGTCAGAATTTGGTCTGTGTGAAGCGTGTGAAGCAGGCCTTACCTTACCACACTGGACATTTTAAATCCGCATTTCTCCTCAAATGTGGATTTCTTCTCTTTAGGGATTAAAACCTGACTCTGCATCAACTCCGTAGTTTTTGGTGCGACTTTTGGCATGGATTCCCCTCTGCCATGCCCCTGTCCAGGTGTTAGAGCCTTTTAAACTACCGTACTTTCCACCGTATAAGACGCACTTTTTCTCCCCAAAAAATGGGGAGAAAAAGTCCCTGCTTCTTATACCACAAAGGCAGGGAATCCCTGACTTCCGAACGCCCGACGATACAAACCGCCACCACGTCAGGGGGTTTCTCTGCCTGTGTGCGTCGTCCTGTCTCCTCCACCTGTCACTTCTGTCCTCGTCATGGTCCTCCTGTCCCCCGCATGTGTCCGTGGCTTCCCGCATGCCTTCGCCCCCTCCCCTTGTGTTGTGTGGCCCCCCGGGTGTTTATCGGCAGCTGCTTACCTCATCCATAGTGGGGGTGACAAGAGGACCATAGGGGGTGACATGGAAGTGACAGGAAGAACATGGGAGAGACAGAAGGGACAGGAGGAGACATGAGGACCATGGGGGAGACAGCAGGAGACATGGTGGGGGTGACAGAAGGACACATGGGCTGACAGGAGGGCCATGGGGGAGACAGAAGGGACAGGAGGATACATGGAGGAGGAGACAGGAGGGCCATGGGGGAGACAACAGGAGACATGGTGGGGGTGACAGGAGGACACGTGGGCTGACAGGAAAACCATGGGGGAGACAGAAGGGGCAGGAGGAGACAGGAGTATGCATGGGGATGACAGGAGAACCATGGGGGAGACAGGAGGAGACATGGAGGGGGAGCCAGGAGTATGCATGGGGGTGACAGGAGGACCATGGGGTGGGGGCAGGAAGTTGCATGGGGGACACATAAGAGACAGGAGGAGACATGGTGGGGGTAACAGAAGGACACTGGGGGAGACAGGAGGACACATGGGGGATACAGGAGGACACATGGGGCAGACATGCAGACACAGGAGGACACATGGGGAGACATGGAGGATACAGAAAGACATATGGGAGAGACATGAGGACACATGGGGGACACAGGAGGATACCATTTGAGGGATAACATGTATAAGGCGCTCCTGGAATATGGACGCACCAGGTTTATTATTTTTTCTTCTTGTTTTTGCCCTCTAAACCTAGGTGCGTCTTATATTCCGGAGCGTCTTATATGGCGCGAAATACGGTAGTTTTCCATAACTTTTGTGGCCAGTTTTCCATAACTTTTATAGTTTGTGAAATTTGCCTGTCCATTCAAGTCTATGGAGGTTTGCCGGTTTGCGCGAATACAAACTTTTCCCAGATGTTCGGATTCGACGTTTACAAACCCAAATCTGATGTTCGTGACATCTTTCTTTTCCCTCTTTTTTAATTATTATTAGGTTTACCCGATGGTTTACCCAATGTGCAATATAGTTAATATACCTTCCCTGACCGTGCTTTGCAGACCAGGGGCTTGATTAACTAAAGCGTGCTAAGTGTTAGCAAGCCAGTGAAAAGCCCCTTAGCATGTGCAAACTGCCTCCTCATACTCTTACGCTAATATGCTTAGAGTTTACGCGCGTAAAGTTTAGCGCTTCGCGTGTAAAGTTTTGCACGCAACGCAAACCAGCGTGTTAAGCAATGACTTCACGTGCTCAGGAGACTTAGCAGGCAAAGCCATGGCATATCGCACGAACGGAGCGTAGCACCGTACGCGCGCTAAAATAGCACACGAACAGCAACAGCTTTGCCCGTGCAAACTACTTAGCACCCTAGTTTGCACGTGCAAAGCCTTAACACGTGCTAACTGAGTTAGCAATGGTTAGTGAATCAAGCCGTAGGTATTAATGGTTAGATAGACCCTGGCCCCAACACTGTGTGCCAGACCAAGTTCACGGAGTATGGACCTGCACCAGATAGCACGGTGGCAAAGGGGGTATCCGGTGTCCTAGTTGTGCCTCCGGTTTACAGATATCAGTTGTAGCATCAGAAGAGGAAAGAATCCAGGCACCGACTACAGCAAGTGCTAATCACCGTCATCTTTTATTTCATCCTCAAACAACTTTTCATATAATGCATGAAAAATGGCCTGACAGCCGTTTTGCAAGTTAAATACAAGCTTTTTCAGAGGCAGAAATACATACATAGACATTGCAGAAACATTACTTTAAATACAAAAAGTTTAAGGGCTTACGGCACCTCCATGAAGCCTTCCCCAGCCAAGCGCGTGCTGTAACACAGTGCCACCCCGAGCCACTGAGTCCAAACGGGGTTTGGGCCACGCCCCTTTCAGGAATGTCATACAGGAACTTTCCTGATTGGCCCACAGCACTCGTGACTGCTTACCTCTTACTCACGTCACTTCCGGGGCAGCGGTATCTGTGAGGAGGTCAGGCTGGCGTCCCGTTGCCTGGACGACTGGCCAGGGTACACACCAAACCTAAAACCAAAATAAACGAACAGACAACAGATTAAAATCCTTGTGAATACAAGATTAAAACCTTATTAAACAGTAAAGTATCTGCAATCTTCATACTCCATAAACCAATGCCTTCATAGTATATTGTTGCACATACCATCATATACATGTTGCAAATAACCCTAAATTCTGCGTAGGTCTATAACGGCAACAAAATTACAGGTAAACCTTCCCTACCAATTAACCAAGACTATCTTCCTCCATCTAATCCTCCAATAGAAATCGCTCACATACACATAAAATCAGTGTGAGCCGATATACAGATGCAATAAGAGTTTCTAGAACCAGGGGGTAGATGTACTTCCCAGGTCTGGAGGGATAGGCATAATGACAGGGGGGGGGGGAAGGAAATCACACAGGGGGTTTGGGGAGGGAAAGCAGAACCAAACGGGGGAAAGGAAAGAGAAAAGGAGGGAGCAAGACATCCAGAGACATTGTGGATAATAGCAAGAGAACAATCAAAGCAGTAAATTAGGATAAATGGTTCACTCAGTATTTGTCCAAAAAGCACCACAACTCATTGCATTCATTGAGGCCCAGGTTCCCACAGGCCTCTGCAAGTGATATGAATTTGGCCTTCTCTCTTCTTAACAATAATTCCCGATTGCCCCCTCTCTGCGAGGTTGCAACCAACTTCAGACCACAGAAATGTAAACAATCAGGATTGCCATCATGTTCAGTTCTGACATGGGAAATTAATCTACTGGCTCCCTTCCCTAACTGGATGGATCTATAATGCACCTGAAATTGGGTATTTATTGATCTCGTGGTCTCCCCAATATGAAACCTTCCACAGGGGCAGAAGATAGCATACACCACAAAAGAAGATTTACAGTGCATGAAGTCAACAATTTTTGTCCTCCAACCCCCCAAAACAATGGATTTACAGTGGGTTGCAAAAGTATTTGGCCCCCTTGAAGTTTTCCACATTTTGTCATATTACTGCCACAAACTTGAATCAATTTTATTACAATTCCACATGAAAGACCAACACAAAGTGGTGTACACATGAGAAGTGGAACAAAAATCATACATGATTCCAAACATTTTTTACAAATAAATAACTGCAAAGTGGTGTGTGCATAATTATTCGGCCCCCTTTGCTCTGAGTGCAGTCAGTTGCCTATAGACATTGCCTGATGAGTGCTAATGACTAAATAGAGTGCATCTGTGTGTAATCTAATGTCAGTACAAATACAGCTGCTCTGTGAGGGCCTCAGAGGTTGTCTAAGAGAATATTGGGAGCAACAACACCGTGAAGTCCAAAGAACACACAAGACAGGTCAGGGATCAAGTTATTGAGAAATTTAAAGCAGGCTTAGGCTACAAAAGGATTTCCAAAGCCTTGAGCATCCCAAGGAGCACTGTTCAAGCGATCATTCAGAAATGGAAGGAGTATGGCACAACTGTAAACCTACCAAGACAAGGCCATCCACATAAACTCACAGGCCGAACAAGGAGAGCGCTGATCAGAAATGCAATCAAGAGGCCCATGGTGACTCTGGACAAGCTGCAGAGATCTACAGTTCAGGTGGGGGAATCTGTCCATAGGACAACTATTAGTCATGCACTGTACAAAGTTGGCCTTTATGGAAGAGTGGCAAGAAGAAAGGCATTGTTAACAGAAAGCATAAGAAGTCCCGTTTGCAGTTTGCCACAAGCCATGTGGGGGGCACAGCAACCATGTGGAATAAGGTGCTCTGGTCAGATGAGACCAAAATGGAACCTTTTGGCCAAAATTCAAAACGCTATGTGTGGCAGAAAACTAACACTAACAGGCTTTACTCGATGCTGAGTGCTTGGCTGTGTCTGTCAAGAATGTGAGCCAATCCGTGTGGCCTACCTGTACAGCTGTGGTGGTGGGTACAATCCCATTCGCAAATGTACTCTGTTGTGGTTTACCTCTGCTTGCAGGCTTCTGCATCTGTGCTCTGGTCTAGAGATGGCCTGAACCTCCAATTTTCGTTCGCGAACCAGGTTTGCGAACTTCTGCAAAAAGTTTGGTTTGAGCGAACTTCCGCGAACCGCAATAGACTTCAGTAGGGAGGTGAACTTGGAGAACTAGAAAAAATTATGCTGGCCACAAAAGTGATGGAAAAGATGTTTCAAGGGGTCTAACACCTGGAGGGGGTCATGGCGGAGTGGGATACATGCCAAAAGTCCCGGGGAAAATCTGGATTTGACACAAAGCAGCATTTTAAGGGCAGAAATCAAATTGAACGCTAAATTGCAGGCCTAAAGTTGTGGCGGAGAAGGCCTCCTGTTGGTGGTGGCGGAGAAGGCAGTCAAGCGGCCTGCGGGCAGATATGCTGTGTGGGGAGCGACTTAGTCTTGGGGCAGGCAGTCACACAGCGTGCAGGCAGAGATGCTGTGTGTGGGTACAGACTTAGTCTTTGGGCAGGCCTGAGCGTGCTTTGCAGACCAGGCATCCATGGTCAGATGGACCCTTGACCCAACGCTGTGTGCCAGAGATGTCACCACTTGCCTTTCAACATCACGGTACAGTTTAGGTATCGCCTTTTTTTGAGAAAAAATTGCGGCCTGGTATCTTCCACTGCGGTGTGTGGCTTTGCTTTTGTGTGCTGCTTTTCCTCAGGTGGTCATCCCATTGCAGTTTGTGCTTTGTAATCATGTGCCTTTGTAAGGTAGCTTTCCCTACGTGGGTCTTGGTCTTTCCATGGCTCAATTTTCGGTGGCAGAGAGTACAGATGGCATTGCTCTCATCTGAGGCAGACACACAAAAAAATGTCCACACCGCTGAGCCGTGGGGTGATGGCACTTTGGTGGTGGCGCCAACTCAGTGTTAAGTGGGGTGCCAGAATCAGAGCAGGAAGAGGAAGATATGGGGACCATTGGAGCTAAAATTTAAAGATGCTTTTTGCTCTTAGCTATACTAAGTATAGTATAGCTAAGAGCAGTGAGTGCGGCGGAGGCGGCGTGTGTGGCGTCGGGGCGGCGGAGATCTTCAATCAACATGTAACTGAAGGTCGCAAGATGGAGGATACTGTCGTGGGACCTAATTGACGTGGGATTTTTTTCTTAAAGGTACAGGTAAGTATTTCTGGTTAATTTAGAACATTAAAGGACTTTTCTCGTTGTTGTGTTTTTATTTCATTTAACCCTTTATGGAAATGGGTAAGGGGTACTCCTGCACCCCTATACTCATTTCTCCTGGGAGGGGGGCAGGCATCTGGGTTCCCCTTCTTAAAGGGGACTCCCAGATGCCACCATGAACCCCCCCCCAGGGAGTCGTCGCCCCCACCTCCTCCTGGGGCACCGGAGGTGGGGAAGAGCCCCTTGTCCATGGATTGGACAAGGGCTCCGGGGGGGAGGGGAAGGCTTGGCCGCCCCTCCCCCCCCCCGAAGCCCCCCCATACCATGGACCATGCGGGCTGGTATAGCTCAGGGTGCGAAGCCCCAGTCGGCCGGGGCTCCGCATTCTGGCTATCCCAGCCTGCATGGGAGACAAGGGGTTACAGAGGCTCGGGAGGGGGGACCCCACGTCATTTTTTTCAAAACTTTTCCCACACTCTGAACATAACCCAAAAATTTTAATTTAAAAAAAATAAAAAATACAATTTTTCAATTTTTTTTTTAAATATTGTTTCCCAGTATCTTTTTAACATATCCTGCAAATTTGGTGTTGCTAGGATTTAAGAGGACTTTGCTATTAACTGCTAAAGTCGGCGGAAAAAGTTTCCACGGGAATGTCAGTACGCGATTTAAATAGTTACATTTCCTTTGAAGATTTAAGATCGATTTTCTCAAAAACTATAAGGTCTTTTTGAACAATTTTTTTTCTTCGTGTTCCCACTATTTTTCTTAACATTCCCTACACATTTGGTGTTTCTGGCATTTAAAGGGGCTTTGCTATTAACCGCTAAAGTCGGCGGGCGTTTAATTTTCCCACGGTCAGAAGAAGAATATTCAAAATCGATTTTCTCAAAAACTATAAGGTCTTTTTGACTCTTGTTCACAATATTCTTCTTAACATTCCCTGCAAATTTGGTGTTTTTAGCTTTTAAGGGGGCTTTGCTATTAAACATTAAAGCCGGCGGGCAGATATTTTCCAAACGGCAGTAAAGCAGGGGTTAAAACGATAAATATCGTTTGGGAGCAATACAAATATAAATATAAACGATAAATATCATTTTTAAAGCCGGCGCCATTTTTTAGCTGTCAAAAACGAAAAATAACTAGTGATAATGGTTCTCTATGGGGCGCCGTTTTTTAACTACGATAACTGGCGCCATTTTTAACGGACCCCCACGGAACAGGTAAAACCTCAGAACTGGCTGCAGCTACAGAGGAAGGCAGCAGGTCCGACGACTGTGGTGTAGTAACTGTTTGTGCTGCTGTCTGCACTGCAGCTGTCTTGCGGACCATGTCTGGATTCCGTTGTACAATAGGCACAGATGACACTGGTCTCTTGGAGGATGTCATGGGTGGCAACATTTTAGTGTGAATATTGTCTTTGGCTGCAACATTGCTGCGTAAGGTTCTTTGTTCAGGTTGAGCCATACCTGGTAGCAATGGTAGCTCTATATGTGGAATATATCCCATGGAGGGAGCAGAGAAGACAGCAAACAGCAAAGGGCACAACAAAGGTGGAACTCCGCTCAAAACCTCCAGCCACCGGCAGTGCAGGAAAACAGGCCGCTAGAACCCCAAAATCCAGTACTGTAGAAGATGAAATCCGCACAATGTCGGTGGAATCAAAATCAGAATCGTTTATTTAATCAATCACATAGCAAGCTAAAACCATCGCCACATGCTGACATGTTTCGGGCGCTATACGCCCTTAATCATAGCACAGGCACAAGTGAAAGGAGTGACCCATATATAGATTGGAGCCACACCCGGTGACACAAGCTCAACTGACCCCACCCACAAAGACAGTGCATATAAAACTCTGGGGAAATAAAACCACAGGTAAATCCCCAATTGATTAATCAAATACATACAGACATAATACAATGGTAAAAATGTAAGAACATATGATTAAGCACAGTAAACCGTCAGGCAGCAAAAAATGCAAAAAATTGTACATCTGAAAATACAGTTAAAAAGATCGCAAACAGACAATAAAGCAACACCACCACTTTAGGTAACTGAATTAAGGTCCCATTTGGCATTTAGACCTCCTGGCGAGCGTGTCCCTAATTGGAAGATCCAATAGGCCTCCCTAGTAAGGAGTCGTTTATAGACATCACCCCCTCTCGTAGGCCTCAGGACACGTTTGATACCTTGGAATGAAAAGGAGGACATATCACCTGAGTGGACCGACCTAAAATGTTTCGCCACGTTAGACACCTCCAATGTTAACCAGCCTGCTCCCCTGTAGTGTTCAGCTATGCGTTGTCTTAGGTGTCTGGTAGTACACCCAACGTATTGAATGTGACATAAAGAACATGAAATAAGGTAAACTATATACTTTGTGTCGCAATTGATATATTGTCTAATGGAAAAAGTTTTACCATTAGAAAAGGAAGTAACAGAGCGAGTAGAAGTATGGACAGCACAGTAGTTACAGGTTGAAAAGTTACATCTGTAAGAACCTGGTGTGGTCAACCAGCATTGTGTATTAGGGGAGAAAAGACTTGGTGACAGAATACTCCCCAGTGTGGGAGCTCTCCTGCTTGCAAATCTGACTCCCTTTTTAATTATCTGGTTGAGAGAATTATCAGCCTGCAATACAGGTAAGGACCTCCTCACGATCTGTGTAATTTGTTTGTATTCCTGACTATACGTAGTCACAAAGGTCGTGTCAGTATTAGACCTTTGCAGTATCTGGCGAGGGCCAGAGTTTAATAATTCCTCTCTTGTTTTGCTAAGGGCCCGTCTCCTCCCCCTCTCTATCATCCAACGGGGGTACCCACGCTCAGCAAGACGAAAGCCCACAGCACCCAACTCCACTCCAAGAGCCGAAACATCAGAACAGTTGCGCCGTACCCGAATTGACTCACCCACCGGAACCGCACGGATAGTATGAGACGGGTGGCAACTGTTGGCCCTCAGAGTGGAGTTGCCACTGCAGGGCTTGCGGTACGTGCCGGAGACAACGGATGCTGAAGTGGAATCGCCTCTCAGTATGAGGTCAAGGTAATTGACCTCCATGAGGGACCACTGGGAAGTGAACACCAGGTTAAAGGAGTTAGCATTAAGCAACTCCACAAATTGGAGTGCCTTGTCGCGCGTGCCATCTCAGACGACCAGGAGGTCGTCAATGTACCTGCCATACCACTTAATATGATCCGAAAAAATATTGGTATCACTAAACAGGTGAAGTTCCTTCCACCAGCCCATATATGAATTGGCCAGTGAGGGAGAAAATTTTGCTCCCATTGAGGCACCGCAACGTTGTAAATAAAAATCCGATTCAAAAAGAAAATAGTTGTGGGTAAGCAGGTAATGGATGGCACGCCCGACGAAGAACTGTAGGTCCTCAGAGAAAGCGGAGTATCTGGCCATATGATGATCAATGGCATCCAGGGCAAGGGCATGGGGAATGCAAGAATACAACGATTTTACATCTATGGTAATCCAGCTGTAGCTGTCCCGCCATTGAAAGTGCCGTAAACTGCTAAGCACATGCTTAGTGTCTCGTATGTAACCCGGAAGGCGTCGCACAAGGGGCTGTAGGTGTTTATCCACCCAGTTACCCAGGCGCTCCCCCAGAGAGCCAATCCCGGCCACAATTGGCCTGCCCTCCGGGGGAAAGCCCGGTTTGTGTATCTTGGGAAGATGATGAAACACCGGAATCACTGGTGAGGAAACGGCCAGATACCCCGCTAACCGCTCTGAAATGACTCCCAGGCTTTCCCCCATGGACAAGAGTGAAAGCAGCTGACTGCTAAACTCCGCAGTAGGGTCACATCTCAAAGGAGAATAAGTGACTAGGTCTCGGAGCTGCCTTAGGGCCTCAAGGCGGTAAACCTCCGCATCTAACACCACCACTGCCCCCCCCCCCCTTATCTGCATTTCTGATAATAATACGTGTGTTCTTTTTAAGGGAGGAGAGAGCATGCTTTTCAGCGGAAGAGAGGTTACTACGGAGGTTTGGGATATCGTTGGAGGCTAATTCCAGTAACTCCCTCTCAATAACCTCCTGAAAGGCGTCTACCGGGGGACTGCGGGCGGCTGCGGGATAAAAGGCTGGGTTGCGGATGGGGATGGGCCTAACATCATTTTGGGAAACCAGCGGGGCCGTCTCTGAGAGCAATTGTTCTAACGACAAGAGAGACTTAATGTCTCCAAAGTTCCCTATATCAGACAAGACCCTACCCTCCTCAGTCGCTACATCATCAGCCACTCCCTCCGCTGTCCGACCGTCTGAGAAGTGCTTTCTCAGGAGAACAGACCTGACAAATTTATTTACATGCAAAAGTGTGGAGAAGACATCGAAATGTGTAGTGGGGGCAAAGGAAAGCCCCCGTGAAAGTAATGCTATCTCCGAAGATGACAGGACAGTGGCTGAAAGATTGACCACTGTGTGGTCAAAATTTTCAGATGACAAGGGCCTGTATTTTCAGATGCATTTTTTGCTGCCTGACGGTTTACTGTGCTTAATCATATGTTCTTACATTTTTACCATTGTATTATGTCTGTATGTATTTGATTAATCAATTGGGGATTTACCTGTGGTTTTATTTCCCCAGAGTTTTATATGCACTGTCTTTGTGGGTGGGGTCAGTTGAGCTTGTGTCACCGGGTGTGGCTCCAATCTATATATGGGTCACTCCTTTCACTTGTGCCTGTGCTATGATTAAGGGCGTATAGCGCCCGAAACATGTCAGCATGTGGCGATGGTTTTAGCTTGCTATGTGATTGATTAAATAAACGATTCTGATTTTGTTTCCACCGACATTGTGCGGATTTCATCTTCTACAGTACTAAATTTTTGGGGTTCTAGCGGCCTGTTTTCCTGCACTGCCGGTGGCTGGAGGTTTTGAGCGGAGTTCCACCTTTGTTGTGCCCTTTGCTGTTAGGCCACATCTGTTGTGATTGGTTTTAGATCCTTTTGGGGATTTAGTTTTTATGCGTGTGTTTATGTATATTATGTGTTTCAGACGCCTCACCTCGACTGGTTTGGATCCTCGGCCATTCATACGTCGCCTGGGGAGCTCGGCGTGCAGGAGCAAGGTCTGAGGGCCGAAAGCTGGGTATATCTCAGGCCCAGGCACGTGTACGATGGATAGGAGTACCCAGTATGCTGTGGACCCGTGTAGTCCCTGAGGTACACCGTTTTGCCAGGTTGGATCGCCCCCCTGACGTATTAGTGATCCACGCTGGGGGAAACGACCTGGCATCGCATCCTGCTAGGCGCATTGCCAGGGACATCAAATTTGACTTTTTGCGCCTGCGTTCCAGCTTCCCGGAGATGGTGGTGGTATGGTAGGAGCTGGTGGGCCGGAGCAGGTGGAGGCTAGCTAGATCTGTTGAGAAGGTGAACAGGGCCCGGATAAAATTGAACCGGGATGTATCCCGTTTTGTGGTCCGTAACGGGGGGGGGGGGGGGGGGGTGGCGGTACGGCATTCAGATTTGGAGGTGGACACTTCCAGGTATCTGA
Source organism: Hyperolius riggenbachi (assembly GCF_040937935.1). Lineage (NCBI taxonomy): Eukaryota > Metazoa > Chordata > Amphibia > Anura > Hyperoliidae > Hyperolius > Hyperolius riggenbachi. The sequence goes on along the minus strand of NC_090646.1, from coordinate 320,421,356 downwards.
GGTTAGACGGGGTACACCTTAATGCGGTGGGTACGTATTTGTGGACCCTGGCCCTTAGCAAGGGGAGTCAGAGGGCGATTAGTTTGTGGTGGGCCGCGCAGGCATGAGGTTTCCTGCCAGCTCGGTGTGGAGGGGGCTCGCTATACGGAGGGGGTTAAGAACTGTGAGGTGGGGTTGCGCCTTGGTGCGTATACCTCCGAAGAAGAGCGACATCTGCAAAGAGGACTGTATTGGGCGGGATACAGCTGTCCCTGAGTCGGTGTTCGCGGCTGGGGGCCGGTGCCAATGTGACAGGATTAAACTCAGACCTCCAAACAGCACAATAATAAGGCTGCCACTAGATGGAGCTCTGCTAGGATTGCAATGTTCTGAGGAGATCCAGGGCCTGAGGCTCATATTAAAGTTGGACATCAACTGAACCACATGTCTGTGTCTCTCCTCTGTTTAAAACAGGTTAGTGTTGATAACTATAGGCAGAATATTAAGGTCTAGATAAAATATATTTGTTCCTGTTGCTATGTTAGCCTATGGGGTTGTCTATGCTAGTTCTTATAACTATAGGCAGAATATGTATGTCTAGATAGAATATACTTGTTCTTTACTGTGACAGCCTATTGGTTTTTCTAGTCTGTATATTATTGCATTATGCTGATAGTGATATGATATTAAAGTTGGACATCAACTGAACCACATGTCTGTGTCTCTTCTCTGTTTAAAACAGATGCTGCTGGCTGCATTGTGGCACTAGTCTGCACTTACACCACTGAACACTGGTAACACCAAGAGCTGTATCCCCTTTATGCTAATAATCTGTTTGTGTTAGGCCTCCGGATCCCTCCCCCTTTTTGGTTCACATTTTGCACTATTGTTAAAGTTATTAATAAATAGATTAAGGGCTGCTTTGGCCTTTAATTTCCACTTCATTTTGAGTTATGTGTGGTTTTTTATAACAAGTGTTGTATGTTTCTTGTGGTGGGTAGTGTGGTAGCAAAAGGGTTTTTTTGTAGGATGGTGGCTATAGGTCATGCCCTCATCAAGACTAAATTTGATTTGCTGGATACGTTTTGGCAAAAACATTTTTTATGGTCACCTCAGGTGATCAATAAAGCCTACTGGGCCACTACTGGGCACACACTGCTAAATCAGTGTCATTGAACTACCTCATCCCAACCATAGGGGCTGGAAAACCATGATTGCCTGCAATCCCGCAAACTATGGCGACCACTACACACCACTACACAAAGATTGCCACTGAGGGGACTAACATTTATGTCCTAAGGGGGTGTCAACTAGTACAAGCAATGATTGGCTCACCTGGGGTTATCACTAATGCTCTTTGCAGTTGTTTGCGGTGCAGTAAACACGGCATTTCATCTGTCAGTGTGAACCGGGCATAACCCTTACACTACCTGATCGACATGTACACATGCTAGATGCTTTAAAACACTTCATTCCACCAATTTAGGATTGTAATGAGAGTTCTGCCCTTTAGAGATTAAAATACGACTCTGCATCAATTACATTATTTTTCCAGGGACTTTTGCCATGAATCCCCCTTGAGCATGCCACCGCCCAGGTGTTAGGGCCCTTGAAACAACTTTTCTATCACTTTTGTGGCCAAAAACAGTTCCTATAAGTTTTAGAATTCGCACATTGAAGTCTATAGCGGTTCGCCGATTCGCAAACGTTTGCTGCAAATTCACGTTCACGACCCGAAAATCTGATGTTCGCGACATCATTAATCGCTGGTACCCGACCCCAGCCCGCATGAAAAATCCTTGTTTTCAAGCCTACGCTGGAAATGCGGGAAGGAGGAAGGTAAGGAACTTCATATATGGTGACAATGCCAAGAGATAAGGAGGTTTTGGAAGAAACTGCCTTGTTTGGAAAGAAATATGTAAAAAAATAACTATTTTAACACCACTGGCAGCAATCTTTGATACAAATAGAAAAGGGAGTGCGGATGTATTGATGTCAGAGGTTGGTACATTGATAGCCAAAGGCTTGATTGCCAGGAGTTGTAAGGAGTAAGAATCACCCACAATACCGAAATAGCTGGGGGAGATGAGCAACTTTTTTGGCGTGGTGGGGCAGTTGGTCGAAGCTGCATATGCAATTTTCGATAAACTAAAGAACCTGAAACAGTTTTAGGACAGTTTGGGGAAAGATGGATATTCAATATGACCATTAATTTTGAGAAGCCTGTGTGTTCTTTGTGCAACCATTAACCATTTCCGGATTAGCAGTCTCTGCCCCCTTAAGGACCAGAGACTGCTGGTACAGCGAAGCGGTGGAAAACGCTGCAGGCACCTCTCTCTGCCGTCGCTATGACGGCAGAGTGCTGTGTGCCGGTCAGGAGCCGCTTTCATTGGCTCCTGACCCTGTCAATCAATGTAAGCCAATGGGATTGGCTTACAGTAATGACAGGGCCAGGAGCCAATGAAAATGGCTCCTGACCGGTACACAGAGCTCTGCTGTCATATAGACGGCAGAGTGAGTGATCTGCGCCGGGGAGAAAGCAGCATGATTGTCGGGAGCGGCGAAACCACACAGCGATGGGTTTTGAAAGTTACTTCCTGTCAGAGCCGCACTGCCACATGCAGGACGTAACTTTCAACTGCATCAGTCCTGTAGTGGTCAATATAAGCACTGGCGACGTTTTCAGATTTCACTCAGTTCTTGCTGCAATGCACTGTTTAGCAAGGCCAATAGACATACAGAAAAAGCTACGGCTTACTATAAGTTGTTATATGCTTAGTGTATGGAATCATTTAGGCAAATAGGAAAAGGATATCCAGGCACCAGATCAGTATGCAAACATCCACCGTTTATTTCAGCCCCACCAAAGACAAGATACACATACAATAGCAACGATCTGACAGCTGTTTCGCAAGCAGCCACTTGCTTCCTTAGAGATCAAATGCTTGTAACACAACCGTACATAGATATAGCAGCAATGTAGGGAGGAAAAGAGGAGGGACTAGCCCATCTCCGAGCATGCAATCCAACAGAAAAGCTGTTCTGGGTCACCCAGCCTGAACCAGAGGAAGGTCCACCCCTTTTGGGGCTGGGCCATGCAGGAGTTTCCTCTAATCAGAGTCCCGGTATGGAAGTAAATCAGAGTCACAGTAAGGAATACTCAGGGCCGAGCCTGGGAGGGTGCTGCGGGTGCAAGGCACCCAGGCGCCTGCCTCTGAGAGGCGCCACCCGGCCCCGCTCGCCCGGCCCCGCTCTCCCCCTGTGGCCGCCGCTTCAAGCTCCCTCCCTCTAGCCACCGCGTCAGACCTTGATCAGGCGGGCGGGCGCTAGGACCTAGCACGCCGCACTGATATGCGGAAGTGACATCACTTCCGCATATAGAGCGAGTGCGTCCGGCGCCCTTTTCCTGGTCGGGTCGCCCGCTGATTGAGGTCTGACTAAGGGCTGCTGAAAGGTGAGGGGGGAGCGGAGGAGGGAGCGGTGGCGGCGGAGCGCGCTCCTGTCACTCACTAGCTATCCTGGGCACAGATACCACCTGGCTACCTATCCTGGGCACACATACCCCCTGGCTACCTATCCTGGGCACAGATACCACCTGGCTACCTATCCTGGGCACAGATACCACCTGGCTACCTATCCTGGGCACAGATACCACCTGGCTACCTATCCTGGGCGCACATACCCCCTGGCTACCTATCCTGGGCACGGATACCACCTGGCTACCTATCCTGGGCACAGATACCACCTGGCTACCTATCCTGGGCGCACATACCCCCTGGCTACCTATCCTGGGCGCACATACCCCCTGGCTACCTATCCTGGGCGCACATACCCCCAGGCTACCTATCCTGGGCGCACATACCCCCAGGCTACCTATCCTGGGCACAGATACCACCTGGCTACCTATCCTGGGCGCACATACCCCCTGGCTACCTATCCTGGGCACAGATACCACCTGGCTACCTATCCTGGGCGCAGATACCACCTGGCTACCTATCCTGGGCGCAGATACCACCTGGCTACCTATCCTGGGCGCACATACCCCCTGGCTACCTATCCTGGGCGCACATACCCCCTGGCTACCTATCCTGGGCGCACATACCCCCAGGCTACCTATCCTGGGCGCAGATACCCCCTGGCTACCTATCCTGGGCGCACATACCCCCTGGCTACCTATCCTGGGCACAGATACCACCTGGCTACCTATCCTGGGCACAGATACCACCTGGCTACCTATCCTGGGCACAGATACCACCTGGCTACCTATCCTGGGCGCACATACCCCCTGGCTACCTATCCTGGGCGCACATATCCCCAGGCTACCTATCCTGGGCACAGATACCACCTGGCTACCTATCCTGGGCGCACATACCCCCTGGCTACCTATCCTGGGCACAGATACCACCTGGCTACCTATCCTGGGCACAGATACCACCTGGCTACCTATCCTGGGCACAGATACCACCTGGCTACCTATCCTGGGCACAGATACCACCTGGCTACCTATCGTGGCCGCAGATACCACCTGGCTACCTATCCTGGGCGCACATACCCCCTGGCTACCTATCCTGGGCGCACATACCCCCAGGCTACCTATCCTGGGCACAGATACCACCTGGCTACCTATCCTGGGCGCACATACCCCCTGGCTACCTATCCTGGGCGCACATACCCCCTGGCTACCTATCCTGGGCGCACATACCCCCTGGCTACCTATCCTGGGCGCACATACCCCCTGGCTACCTATCCTGGGCGCATATACCCCCTGGCTACCTATCCTGGGCGCATATACCCCCTGGCTACCTATCCTGGGCGCATATACCGCCTGGCTACCTATCCTGGGCGCATATACCGCCTGGCTACCTATCCTGGGCGCATATACCGCCTGGCTACCTATCCTGGGGACATATATCCCTGGCTATATATTCTGGGGACACTGTCTGTTTGTCATTATGTGCATTTACTGGTGAAAATCTCTCTTATGTGCATTTGCTGGTGAAAAGCTGTCTTCTTATGTGCATTTGCTGGTGAAAAGCGGTCTCTTGTTATGTGCATTTGCTGGTGAAAAGCGGTCTCTTGTTATGTGCATTTGCTGGTGAAAAGCGGTCTCTTGTTATGTGCATTTGCTGGTGAAAAGCGGTCTCTTGTTATGTGCATTTGCTGGTGAAAAGCGGTCTCTTATGTGCATTTACATGGGGAAAAGCTGTCTCTTGTTATGTGCATTTACATGGGGAAAAGCTGTATCTTATGTGCATTTAGTGGGGAAATTTTGTCAGTAAAAATCTTTTGTCAGTAAATTTTTAGGTATTTGTCAGTAAAAAAATAATGTGAAAGGTTGGCAACACTGGCAGGCTGCGCGGTGCAACGGGAAAGATACAGGCAGCCCACCTCACGCTTGGGCTTGGCGGGGGGAGGAGCCTACGACAGCGAGAGTAGGGTGGCCGCAGGCAGCCATAAATACGCAGTGTGTGACTGCGTCGCACTCGCAGAGCCTCTCAGCCTGAGTCAGTCCAGAGACTAGCAGACTCGCAGGAAGCCAAAGCCAGCCAGGAGCAAGCCCATGGAAGAGGGGTAGGAATGGGGTATCACATGCATGCGGAAAGAGGTGGAAGGTGTGGGTGTGATTAGGCAGGACACTGGTGTGGTTATGTGGTTGGGCGCGGTAAATTTAACCACTCCCATAGGCGCCAGAGAAAATCTTGCACCCAGGTGCCAGGCACCCCAGGCTCGCCCCTGGGAATACTTATGTATAGTGATCATAGAACTATTAATAAATGAGTTGATAAATAATAGTTTGCTTTCTATGGACTTGATTCACTAAAGCGTGCTAGCACAGTTAGCATGCCTAAAAGCTTTGCATGTGCAAACTAGGGTGCTAAGTAGTTTGCACGTGCAAAGCTGTTACTGATCACATGTTATTTGTTGCGCGTAAAACGTCGCACCGTCCGCGTGCAAAGTATGCTTACCAGGCTATTTTGCACATGGACGGTGCGACGTTTCACGCGCACCGGTGCAACGTTTCTCACGCAGCGCTAAACTTTGCACGCGCATATTAGGACGTGCAAAGGCACTTTGCACATGCTAAGGGGCTTTTCACTGGCGTGCTAACACTGAGCATGCTTTAGTGAATCAAACCCCATATATTTTAGTGTGAATTAAAACAAATAGCTGTTTGTAATGAATACAAAACCAAAATATTAAGACCATGTGATTAAACAAAAATACCACGTGATTAAACCAAGTGACTGTATCAACAAAAACCATGTGACCATACAGACAAGAGGCGGACAATCACTAACCACTTCGCATCCAGACCTTGTTTTCCCCTTATGGACCAGAGCAGTTTTCCGTTTTAGCTATGTCCCTATTTAACCTCCCTTGCGGCAATCCCGAGTTGAGCTTGGGGTAGGAAAAATTAGGCACAAGCAGTAATCCCGAGCTCAGCTCAGGGAAGCTAAATACCTGTTTTTCCTGAATCGCCTGGGTCCCGCGCGCTTTCGATGCTGGTCAGTGGGACTCCAGGCTTCTCCCCTTGGCCACTAGAATCCCCTTCTCCTCTGCTCTTCTTTCAGGAACCTGGTGGCCAATCAGAGCAGTGGTACAGCGGTACGGAGTGACGTCACTGCGTCGTGACGTCGGAGGGGGTGGTGCGGGAAATTTAAAATTGTTACAGGTGATTGGGCCGATTTATGCATGTATTGAATACAAATGTATCAAGGGGATATATACATTTGTATCCGATGCAACGTAGCCATTTGGCTCCCAACTGCTTCTGAGTGCTGTGCACAGCTTACTACCTGTTGCCGATTTTTGGATGGATTTTGACTACTCTCTCTGCCTGCTGCCTGTACCGACCTCTGCCTGGATTTTGACTACTCTCTCTGTCTGCCGTCTGTACCGACCTCTGCCTGGATTTTGACTACTCTCTGCCTGCCACCTGCCCCGACCTCTGCCTGCCTGTCATCTGCTATGGCGTCAGCCTCAAGAAGGCGTCTCAGCCTGGAAGCACTGATGGAGTTTGAGGACAGCGATCCTGATCTGCAGTCACTGGCAGACTCGAGTGACAGTGATGCACCTGGAGATCTGTCATCTGACTCAGGTAGCGAAAGCAACACTGACTCCATCATTCACGAGGTTAGTGATGTGCACATTTGGAGCCCCGTTAACACTACTGAGCCTCCATTAGTGCCCCCACATTTTCTTTTTACTGGGGAGCCTGGCCTGAAGGTAGACTGCGAGCACAACCCCCTGGCCTAATTGCAACTCTTTTTCAATGATGCTGTCATTGAGAAAACAGTAGTGGAGACTAACTGCTATGCCACACAACTGGCTGCTCCACAAGGGTGCTTTTCAAGGAGCAGGGTGTGGGATCCGGTCACTAAGGAGGACATGTGGCTTTTTTTCAGCCTAATTATTCTGCAGGGGGTGGTGGGGAAGCCCCTGCAGAAATGGTATTGGTCTACTAATAAGATGATTGCTACCCCTTGACACGGTAATGTCTGAATACTGTTTAAGACTCATTATGAAGTTTTTGCATTTTTCAGTCAATGACACCTCGATTAGTGCACCCATTCTGCGCCAAAGCTCAAAAGAATTTGGGAGGTGTATCAGCTGGTTGTGGAGAACTTCTGAAAACACAGAAGGACATAAGTGTTGATGAAAGCCGATGGTCTAAAAGGGGAGGCTGACCTGGATTCAATACATTGCATCTAAGAGGGCTGACTTTGGTGTGAAATCCTATATGCTATGCGAGTCAGCAATGGGATATAAATGGAACACTTCTGTATACCGGCAAAGGTATACAATCTCAGTTTCAGCGACTACAGAGTGGCAACATCAACTGTGTTGTCTTTGGTGGAGCCTTTGCTGAACAAAGGATACTGTGTGACCACTTATAACCTCTATAGTTCCCCTGAACTGTTTAAATTTCTTATCAAACACAAAACGGATGCCTACGACACTGTTAGGTCTAATAGGTGAGAAATGCCAACAACCTTCAAACAAAAACTGAAAACTGGGGACATTGTGGCTTGGCACTAGAGATGGCCTGAACGGTTCGCCGGCGAACGGTTCCCGGCGAACTTCCGGGGTTCGCGATTCCGGAGAACCACGAACTTTCCCGGAAGTTCCGTTCACCCCCATAGTGCACCATTAGGGTCAACTTTGACCCTCTACATCACAGTCAGAAGGCACATTGTAGCCAATCAGGCTACACTCTCTCCTAGAGCCACTCCCCCCTTTTAAAAGGCAGGCCCTGCCGGCCATTACACTAACTTGTGTGCCTGCATTAATTAGAAAAGGGACAGCTGCATCAGACTCTCTCATAGGGTTAGTTAGGCTCTTGTAGGCTTGTTAGCGTGCTCCTTGCTGATTCTTATTGCTAAAATAACACCCCACAACAGCTCTTTTGAGAGCTAATCTTGTTCTTGTGATCTATTTTTTTTTCTGTGTGTCCCACTGACACTCGTGTTGCATAGACAGCATTGCTAATTCATACTGTGTGTGTGCCACTGCCAGCCAGGCCCAGCACATTCAGTGACTACCTGTGCGTGTGACAGGTGCACATTGTAATACCCAGTACTGCATATACCTACCTGTTGTGTTCAGTGAACCCACCTCATCATTGCATATACCTACCCACTGGCGTAGGGCCCGAGGTCACAGGGGTCGCACGTGCGACTGGGCCCGCCTCCTGCAGCCTTGAGGGGGGGCCCGGCTGGCCAGGTACTCCAGACGCGTATCTTGCAGCGTGTACATAGGGCAGCTGCTATAGGCTCCCCTTGTCACTGCTCCCCAGGGGGGAGTAAGTTCGTACAGCCTAGGACTCTTCCCTCCCAGCCAGGTCCGCCCGCCCACCGCGCGAATCTCGGCCGTTCACCTCCCCAGAGTCCCCATACACATACTTTGTCCGGCTGGGCACAGTCAGCTACACAGAGCATCAGCCAGCGCAGCGCTGCACGCTAATTGGCTGCCGGCAGGTCATCCTCCCCTGTGATTGGCATATTGCTGGGGCTGATGGGATGGGAGAGGAGAGGAGAAGAACTGCCTGCGAAAGAGAGGCAGAGCAGACCGTACACACGCACACCTGCTGGGATGAACGACAGTGTAAACAGAGAGGTACTCAGAGATAAGACTTAGGCCTCTTGCACACTGCATGCATTTCAGATTCCGATTCCGCTTTGTTTTTACATCCGATTCCGATTTTTAATCTTAACTGCATGCTGCGTTTTTTGATCCGTTTTTCTGTTGAATGTATTCAAGGAAAATCAGAAACGGAATCGGAATCGGAAACGGAATCGGAATCGGAAAACGGATTTGCAGTGTGCAGGGAGCCTTAAGGCTTCTTTGTGGCAAGTGAAAGAAAGGTACTTATAGGAAAGAAGGAAAGAAGTGTGTGCGTGGTTCGTGTGTGCGTGTGTTCGGGGGAGGGGCGGCAGGGATGGCTGTTTGCTTTGTGTGTGTGTGTGTGTGTGTGTGTGTGTGTGTGTGTGTGTGTGTGTGTGTGTGTGTGTGTGTGTGTGTGTGTGTGTGTGTGTGTGTGTGTCTCACACCTCCCAACTTTTTGAGATGAGAAAAAAGGGACACTTAAGGCATGCCCCTGTTGCACCCCTGGCGACGCCCCCACCACAACCCTAGTCACGCATACCATAAAGATTTCATAAGAAAAATATGTTGTTTTAAAATACAAACCACACTGGTCCTTCCTATCCTGGTTCATTTTCCTTCCTATTAACATTTTAAAATTAGTATTATATCAATTTAAAGGATGGGAATAAAGTTTAGAGTCAATCAAACCCATTTTTAGTATAGAAATATATATTTACATAGAAAGAGGGACAAAGTCCTGAAAGAGGGACAAATGAGGAGGAAAGAGGGACAGGGCTTCCAAAAAGGGACTGTCCCTCCGAAAGAGGGACAGTTGGGAGCTATGTATATAGTGTGTGTATAGTGTTGGTGCACTGTGTATATAGTGTGTGTGTGTATAGTGTTGGTGCACAGTGTGTATAGTGTTGGAGCACTGTGTATATAGTGTGTGTATAGTGTTGGTGCACAGTTTATATAGTGTGTGTATAGTGTTCAGGCCCGGCCCTAGACTTTTTGCCGCCTGAGGCAAAATTCAAAAAAATCGCCACCCCCCCCCCCCCAAGCCGTGTGTGTGTGGGGGGGGGGCCGCCCGAGCTGGAGGGGATAGCGGGCAGGAAGGGGGTATTGGGCCTAGCGGCGGGGAGGGGGGTCGGCCCCCCCCCTCCCTCCCCTGGGTCCCCCGTCCTCCGCTCCCCTCCAGCTTTAGAAGTGAGGTCGCTGGCTGCAGCTATATTGTAAGAGGCAACGGGCGGGGATCACTCACCTCTTCCTCGTTCCAGCCCGAGCCTGCGCTCCACTGACATCACTTCCTGCGGCGTAGCAGGAAGTGACGTCAGTGGAGCGCAGGCTCGGGCTGGAACGAAGAAGAGGTGAGTCCTCCCCGCCCGTTGCCTCTTACAATATAGCTGCAGCCAGCGACCTCACTTCTAAAGCTGGAGGGGAGCGGAGGACGGGGGACCCAGGCGAGGGAGGGGGGGGTCCGACCCCCCTCCCCGCCGCTAGGCCCAATACCCCCTTCCTGCCCACTATCCCCTCCAGCTCGGGCGGCCCCCCACACACACAGACGGGCGGCTGCCGCCCCTCCAGAAGTGCCGCCTGAGGCAAAAGTTTCACCCCGCCTCATGGGCGGGCCGGCCCTGATAGTGTTGGTGCACTGTGTATATAGTGTGTGTATAGTGTTGGTGCACAGTGTATATAGTGTGTGTATAGTGTTGGTGCACAGTGTATATAGTATGTGTGTATAGTGTTGGTGCACAGTGTATATAGTATGTGTGTATAGTGTTGGTGCACAGTGTATATAGTATGTGTGTATAGTGTTGGTGCACAGTGTATATAGTATGTGTGTATAGTGTTGGTGCACAGTGTATATAGTATGTGTGTATAGTGTTGGTGCACAGTGTGTATATAGTATGTGTGTATAGTGTTGGTGCACAGTGTGTATAGTATGTGTGTATAGTGTTGGTGCACAGTGTGTATAGTATGTGTGTATAGTGTTGGTGCACAGTGTATATAGTATGTGTGTATAGTGTTGGTGCACAGTGTATATAGTATGTGTGTATAGTGTTGGTGCACAGTGTATATAGTATGTGTGTATAGTGTTGGTGCACAGTGTATATAGTATGTGTGTATAGTGTTGGTGCACAGTGTATATAGTATGTGTGTATAGTGTTGGTGCACAGTGTATATAGTATGTGTGTATAGTGTTGGTGCACAGTGTATATAGTATGTGTGTATAGTGTTGGTTCACAGTGTATATAATGTGTATAATGTTGGTGCACAGTGTGTACGTATATAGTATGTGTGTATAGTGTTGGTGCACAGTGTATATAGTATGTGTATAGTGTTGGTTCACAGTGTATATGGTATGTGTATAGTGTTGATTCACAGTGTATATGGTATGTGTATAGTGTTGGTTCACAGTGTATATAATGTTGGTGCACAGTGTGTACGTATTGTGATATTCAGGGGGACTGGGACTCACAGCCAGCACGCAGGAGACGGTCAGTTCAAAGCACACAGTTCATTTATTGAAGGCTCAAACAAACAGGCTTCATTAATCAGCATGAAACATCACAGAAAGAGAGGCTTACTTCAGCCACAGAAGAGCATCCAAGTGTCCACAGCAAACATATAGTCCACAGGAAAAGATAGTCCAGAAATCCTGCACAGTCCAGCCTTGTTTCCTCACGGAAAGCTGTGAATATTACTCCAGATAGGGGTGTAGTCCTGCTGCACACACAGAGGCTTGCAGCACACACACAGGCTTGCAGCTCACTGCTGCACACACTCAGCCAGAGTGCACAGGTCTGCACCTGACTTATTACCGGCCTTCCTGCTGGGCAGGTAGGAAAATCTGGTCTGTATCCGGGTGGAGTGAGCGGCCCACCCATTCCATCCTTCTCACTCCTGAGTCCAGCCCTGAAACTGCTATCAAAGATAGCAACCTGGGTTGCTAATCAAAAATCCTGGACTCATTTCCGGATACAGACAGGATTCACTGAGACCAAACAATACAGGCAGGAGAAATGTACCGTCCATCCAGGACCTGTCCAAGTGGTCCTGTACATATCCCCCCCCCTCTGCCTCAACCCCATGGGGGTGGAGGCACCATAACACCCCAAACAATGCACCCTGGAAAGGGCATCTGCATTCTGGTGTACCTTGCCTGGCCTGTGTTCCACCACAAAATTGAATTCCTGGAGAGAGAGAGAAACCATCGTGTGACCCGGGCATTCGTGGTCTTATTTCTCCTCATCCACGATAGAGGAGCATGATCTGAGACCAACCTAAATCTTCTCCCCAAAAGGTAATATTGCAGAGAGTCTAGCGCCCACTTTATGGCCAGACATTCCCTCTCCACGACCGCATAGTTTCTCTCAGCAGCTGTCAATTTTCGGCTGAGAAAAACTACCGGATGTTCCTCTCCCTCAATCACCTGTGACAGAACTGCTCCAACCCCAACATCAGAAGCGCCAGTCTGAACGACAAACTCCTGAGAAAAATCAGGTGCTACCAACACAGGATGGTGACATAATGCAGATTTTAATTCCAAAAATGCTTTTTCTGCATCTGCATTCCAGTCAATCATGACCGGTTTTCGCCCTTTCGTTAGGTCAGACAGTAGAGCGGCGATCGTGGAAAAAAAATCGGGAACAAACCTTCGGTAATAACCCACAATTCCCAGGAATGCCCGAACTTGTTTTTTTTGTGAGGGGGCGGGGCCAGTTCTGAATTGCCTCTATCTTGTTCACCTGGGGTTTTACCAACCCTCGACCAACAATGTATCCAAGATACTTAGCTTCCTCCATCCCGATCGCACACTTCTCTGGATTCAACGTGAAGCCTCCTTTTTTTTTTAAGAATCCAGCACTGCCTGTAATTTTGGGAGGTGAGACTCCCAATCCATGCTAAAAATAACTATGTCATCTAAATAAACCGACGCATAATTCTGGTGTGGACGCAACAGTTTGTCCATGACTCTCTGAAAGGTGGCTGGAGCAGTCTGTAATCCAAATGGCATTCGTTTATACTGGAACTGACCTTCTGGAGTGGAAAATGCAGTCTTTTCCCGGGCCGCTCTGGCCAGGGGAATCTGCCAGTACCCTTTTGTCAAGTCCAGTGTGGTTATATACCGGGCAGGGCCTAACCTTTCAATCAGCTCATCAACTCTTGGCATAGGATACCCATCAAATTTAGAGACTTCATTTAGTTTCCGGAAGTCATTGCAGAATCGCAGAGTCCCGTTAGGCTTTAGTACCAATACAATTGGACTCGACCATTCGCTCTGCGATTCCTCAATGACATCCAACTCCAACATCCTTTTTATCTCCTCTGAAACAGCTTTTCTACGGGCTTCTGGAATACGGTAGGGCTTTACAAACACCTTTACCCTGGGGTCAGTGACAATATCATGCTCTATCAGATTAGTGAGCCCAGGCAACTCAGAAAACAATTCCCGATTTCTCTGAAGGAACTCCTTGGTTTGTTGGGTCTGTGATCTGGAAAGGGTAGGCGCTATTTTTACAAAACTTACATCGACCTGGGATTTTACGCTCATGCCCACCATGGCAGACATGGACTCTCTCTCTTTCCAGGGTTTTAACAAATTGACATGGTAAATCTGATATGGTTGCTTTCCACAGTCGGTATCAGTACCACCACTCTGTCCCCAGGTTGGAAATCTCTTACCCGGGCTGACCGATTATATACCCCGCTTTGTGCTTCTTGGGCATGCAAGATGTGTTCTTTAACCAGAGGCATCACTTTAGAAATCCTTTCCTGTAACTGAGTCACATACTCAACAACACTTTTGTGGGGGCTGGTCTCACTCTCCCACGTCTCCTTCACCAGATCAAGCAGTCCCCGAGGTCTCCGTCCATACACCAACTCAAATGGTGAGAACCCTGTGGAGGCCTGTGGGACTTCCCGAATGGCAAACAACACAGCGGGAAGCAAACAATCCGAGTCCTTTCCATCTTGCTGTACCACCTTTTTCAACATCATCTTTAGAGTTTTATTGAACCGCTCTACCAGACCGTCAGTCTGAGGATGGTAGACAGAAGTCCTCAACTGCTTGATCTGAAACAGTCTGCATAGATCGGTCATCACCTTTGACATAAATGGAGTACCTTGATCTGTAAGGATCTCCTTAGGGAAACCTGTCCTGGTAAACATATTAAATAACTCACGAGCAATTGCCTTGGACGAGGTTTTTCTCAAGGGAACCGCTTCCGGGTAGCGAGTAGCGTAGTCCAATATTACCAGGATATATTGATGCCCCCTGGCAGACTTTACCAGGGGTCCCACTATATCCATGGCAATACGTTCAAAAGGCACCTCAATAATGGGCAGGGGCACCAAAGGGCTGCGAAAATGTGATACGGGGGCAGTTAACTGGCAGGTGGGACAGGAAGCACAATACCTCTTGACATCTGCTTTCAACCCTGGCCAGTAAAATCGGTCAGTTATACGTGCCTCCGTTTTCTTAGCCCCCAAATGGCCCCCCAACGCATCATTGTGAGCCAGATCTAACACCATGCGCCGGAATGGTTGGGGTACTAACAGTTGTTCCACAATCTCCTCACGAACCTTGACAACCCGATACAATAAGCCTCCATTAATTGAAAAATGGGGAAACCGGCCCTCAGCTCCGGATTCCTGGGGTACACCATCAATTACAGAAACCTGAGATCTAACATTCATAAAAGTGGGATCCCACATCTGAGCGGTGCTAAATTCTCCCCTTGATAGATCCAGGTCAGAATCCACCGTATTATTAAATGTTTCCCCATCATCTTCCCCAAGCGTGACCTGTAATGGGGAACATTCCATCATCTCTAGACAACCTGAACTATCAGGAACATTTTCATCTCCAGCTACAACACTTGTATTTAAATTTTCAGGGACACTCTGACCAGATGGCTGCCTGTCAGCCTCAACTTGTAAGAGTTCGGGAACATTGTCATTTTTCACATCACAAGACAATCCCTCCCGTACCCTTTTCCACAGTTCCCAAAACATTGGAAAGTCACGCCCCAAAAATTACCTGGCAGACCAGGTTTCTTACCACTCAGACGCTGTGGGCGATTGTTCCGCAGCAGGTGGTGATGGAAACTGGCACAACAGGGTAGTCTCTAGTATCTCCATGGATGCAAACCACTGAGAGGTTTCCCAGCAGTTTCCACCTCTGCGATTACCCCAGCTTGTACCAGTGTTACCATACTGCCAGAGTCCAGCAAAGCCCTGGCAGGGGCCTCATTCACATAAACCAGGCACTCAAAACACTCCTGGACATTTCCAGGAGAAGCAATGCAGACCTCCTGGGCAAAGAATGACACTCTTCGTGTTACTCCACACTGCATGGGTTCCTCCTGTAGTGGGCACTGAGCCCTAGTGTGGCCCCAGGCAGAACATCGCCAGCATTGAAGGGGATCTCGCCTTTGCGGGGCAGCTGCTGCTGGTTGCGGCTTTCGAGGAGACAATGAAGACACATCACTTGACTTGTCAACGCTGGTTCCAGGGTTCCACACAAGTGAAGCTTTCAGACAGGGAAGATCTTGCTCTCCGACTTGTATCTGGACCTCGACTGCCAGCTGTCGACAATAGATCCTCCACGACTGTGTATCTCTCAACCATCTCGATTAGTTGGTCTGCGGTTTTAGGGTCTCCATGACTAACCCACCGCTGCAGCTCAACTGGAAGGGACCGCAAGTACCGGTCAACCACAAACCGTTCCACCATCTGGGGTCCCGTCAGTAGCTCAGGCTGCAGCCACTTCGTAGCTAGTTGTATAAGATCATGCATCTGCGACCGAGGTGGAAGGTTTGAACTATATCTCCATCCGTACACACTCTGCGCTCTGACCGCTGTGGTTACTCCCAGTCGGGCGAGAATCTCTGCTTTCAGCCGATCATAGTTCAGCGCATCTGTAGGGGAGAGGTCATAGTAGGCCTTTTGCAGATCCCCAGTCAGAAAAGGTGCAATCAGACCAGCCCACTTGTCTTTTGGCCAACCTTCCCTCTCTGCAGTCCTTTCAAAGGTCATCAGGAAAGCTTCCACATCATCTGTAGATGTCAGTTTTTGTAAAAAATGGCTGGCCCTCATTATAGCCTGGTTGCTAGGAACAACAGCAGCAGGTTCTCGGCTTTGACCAAGCTGTTGCATAGCTTCAGCAAGTGCTTTAGACTGTGCCTCTGTGGACTCCCGCAAGGCAGTGGCTTGGGCGGATGTGGCCTCTCTGAGGGCCGTTAACTGTGCCTCTGTGGCTTGCTGCTGGGCCAGCATGCTTTGCTGCAGCTGTACTGTGGTCACTGCAAGCTGCCGAACCAACTCTTCCATAATGAGTGTCTGGCCCTTTAAATGTCACTTTTTAAACGTAAATGCGAACTGTTTCTCCACTGCAGTGCTGCTGCCCACATCCGAGCACCAGTTGTGATATTCAGGGGGACTGGGACTCACAGCCAGCACGCAGGAGACGGTCAGTTCAAAGCACACAGTTCATTTATTGAAGGCTCAAACAAACAGGCTTCATTAATCAGCATGAAACATCACAGAAAGAGAGGCTTACTTCAGCCACAGAAGAGCATCCAAGTGTCCACAGCAAACATATAGTCCACAGGAAAAGAAAGTCCAGAAATCCTGCACAGTCCAGCCTTGTTTCCTCACGGAAAGCTGTGAATATTACTCCAGATAGGGGTGTAATCCTGCTGCACACACAGAGGCTTGCAGCACACACACAGGCTTGCAGCTCACTGCTGCACACACTCAGCCAGAGTGCACAGGTCTGCACCTGACTTATTACCGGCCTTCCTGCTGGGCAGGTAGGAAAATCTGGTCTGTATCAGGGTGGAGTGAGCGGCCCACCCATTCCATCCTTCTCACTCCTGAGTCCAGCCCTGAAACTGCTATCAAAGATAGCAACCTGGGTTGCTAATCAAAAATCCTGGACTCATTTCCGGATACAGACAGGATTCACTGAGACCAAACAATACAGGCAGGAGAAATGTACCGTCCATCCAGGACCTGTCCAAGTGGTCCTGTACAGTATATAGTATGTGTGTATAGTGTTGGTGCACAGTGTATATAGTATGTGTGTATAGTGTTGGTGCACAGTGTATATAGTATGTGTATAGTGTTGGTGCACAGTGTATATAGTGTGTGTATAGTGTTGGTGCACAGTGTATATAGTATGTGTATAGTGTTGGTTCACAGTGTATATAATGTGTATAATGTTGGTGCACAGTATGTACGTATATAGTATGTGTGTATAGTATTGGTGCACAGTGTATACATATATAGTATGTGTGTATAGTGTTGGTGCACAGTGTATATAGTATGTGTATAGTGTTGGTGCACAGTGTATATAGTATGTGTATAGTGTTGGTGCACAGTGTATATAGTATGTGTATAGTGTTGGTGCACAGTGTATATAGTGTATGTATAGTGTTGGTTCACAGTGTATATAATGTGTATAATGTTGGTGCACAGTGTGTACGTATAGAGTATGTGTGTATAGTGTTGGTGCACAGTGTATATAGTATGTGTATAGTGTTGGTGCACAGTGTATATAGTATGTGTATAGTGTTGGTGCACAGTGTATATAGTGTGTGTATAGTGTTGGTGCACAGTGTATATAGTGTGTGTATAGTGTTGGTTCACAGTGTATATAGTATGTGTATAGTGTTGGTTCACAGTGTATATAATGTGTATAATGTTGGTGCACAGTGTGTACGTATATAGTATGTGTGTATAGTGTTGGTGCACAGTGTATATAGTATGTGTATAGTGTTGGTGCACAGTGTATATAGTATGTGTATAGTGTTGGTTCACAGTGTATATAATGTGTATAATGTTGGTGCACAGTGTGTACGTATATAGTATGTGTGTATAGTGTTGGTGCACAGTGTATATAGTATGTGTATAGTGTTGGTGCACAGTGTATATAGTATGTGTATAGTATTGGTGCACAGTGTATATAATGTGTATAATGTTGGTGCACAGTGTGTACGTATATAGTATGTGTGTATAGTGTTGGTGCACAGTGTATATAGTATGTGTATAGTGTTGGTGCACAGTGTATATAGTGTGTGTATAGTGTTGGTGCACAGTGTATATAGTATGTGTGTATAGTGTTGGTGCACAGTGTATATAGTGTGTGTATAGTGTTGGTGCACAGTGTATATAGTATGTGTGTATAGTGTTGATGCACAGTGTATATAGTATGTGTATAGTGTTGGTGCACAGTGTATATAGTGTGTGTATAGTGTTGGTGCACAGTGTATATAGTATGTGTGTATAGTGTTGGTGCACAGTGTATATAGTATGTGTATAGTGTTGGTGCACAGTGTATATAGTGTGTGTATAGTGTTGGTGCACAGTGTATATAGTATGTGTGTATAGTGTTGGTGCACAGTGTATATAGTATGTGTATAGTGTTGGTGCACAGTGTATATAGTGTGTGTATAGTGTTGGTGCACAGTGTATATAGTATGTGTGTATAGTGTTGGTGCACAGTGTATATAGTATGTGTATAGTGTTGGTGCACAGTGTATATAGTATGTGTATAGTGTTGGTGCACAGTGTATATAGTGTGTGTATAGTGTTAGTGCACAGTGTATATAGTATGTGTGTATAGTATTGGTGCACAGTGTATATAGTATGTGTATAGTGTTGGTGCACAGTGTATATAGTGTGTGTATAGTGTTGGTGCACAGTGTATATAGTATGTGTGTATAGTGTTGGTGCACAGTGTATATAGTATGTGTGTATAGTGTTGGTGCACAGTGTATATAGTATGTGTATAGTGTTGGTGCACAGTGTATATAGTGTGTGTATAGTGTTGGTTTACAGTGTATATAATGTGTATAATGTTGGTGCACAGTGTGTACGTATATAGTATGTGTGTATAGTGTTGGTGCACAGTGCATATAGTATGTGTGTATAGTGTTGGTGCAGTGTATATAGTATGTGTATAGTGTTGGTGCACAGTGTATATAGTATGTGTGTATAGTGTTGGTGCACAGTGTATATAGTATGTGTATAGTGTTGGTGCACAGTGTATATAGTGTGTGTATAGTGTTGGTGCACAGTGTGTATATAGTATGTGTATAGTGTTGGTGCACAGTGTATATAGTGTGTGTATAGTGTTGGTGCAGTGTATATAGTATGTGTATAGTGTTGGTGCAGTGTATATAGTATGTGTATAGTGTTGGTGCACAGTGTATATAGTATGTGTGTATAGTGTTGGTGCACAGTGTATATAGTATGTGTATAGTGTTGGTGCACAGTGTATATAGTGTGTGTATAGTGTCGGTGCACAGTGTATATAATGTGTATAATGTTGGTGCACAGTGTGTACGTATATAATATGTGTGTATAGTGTTGGTGCACAGTGCATATAGTATGTGTGTATAGTGTTGGTGCAGTGTATATAGTATGTGTATAGTGTTGGTGCAGTGTATATAGTATGTGTATAGTGTTGGTGCACAGTGTATATAGTATGTGTGTATAGTGTTGGTGCAGTGTATATAGTATGTGTATAGTGTTGGTGCAGTGTATATAGTATGTGTATAGTGTTGGTGCACAGTGTATATAGTGTGTGTATAGTGTTGGTGCACAGTGTGTATATAGTATGTGTATAGTGTTGGTGCACAGTGTATATAGTGTGTGTATAGTGTTGGTGCAGTGTATATAGTGTTGGTGCAGTGTATATAGTATGTGTATAGTGTTGGTGCACAGTGTATATAGTATGTGTGTATAGTGTTGGTGCACAGTGTATATAGTATGTGTATAGTGTTGGTGCACAGTGTATATAGTGTGTGTATAGTGTTGGTGCACAGTGTGTATATAGTATGTGTATAGTGTTGGTGCACAGTGTATATAGTGTGTGTATAGTGTTGGTGCATTGTATATAGTATGTGTATAGTGTTGGTGCAGTGTATATAGTATGTGTATAGTGTTGGTGCACAGTGTATATAGTGTGTGTATAGTGTTGGTTCACAGTGTATATAATGTGTATAATGCTGGTGCACAGTGTGTACGTATATAGTTTGTGTGTATAGTGTTGGTGCACAGTGCATATAGTATGTGTGTATAGTGTTGGTGCACAGTGTATATAGTGTGTGTATAGTGTTGGTGCAGTGTATATAGTATGTGTATAGTGTTGGTGCACAGTGTATATAGTATGTGTGTATAGTGTTGGTGCACAGTGTATATAGTTTGTGTGTATAGTGTTGGTGCACAGTGTATATAGTATGTGTATAGTGTTGGTGCACAGTGTATATAGTGTGTGTATAGTGTTGGTGCACAGTGTATATAGTATGTGTGTATAGTGTTGGTGCACAGTGTATATAGTATGTGTATAGTGTTGGTGCACAGTGCATATAGTATGTGTATAGTGTTGGTGCACAGTGTATATAGTGTGTATAGTGTTGGTTCACAGTGTATATAATGTGTATAATGTTGGTGCACAGTGTGTACGTATATAGTATGTGTGTATAGTGTTGGTGCACAGTGCATATAGTATGTGTGTATAGTGTTGTTGCAGTGTATGTAGTATGTGTATAGTGTTGGTGTACAGTGTATATAGTATGTGTATAGTGTTGGTGCACAGTGTATATAGTGTGTGTATAGTGTTGGTGCACAGTGTATATAGTATGTGTGTATAGTTTTGGTGCACAGTGTATATAGTATGTGTATAGTGTTGGGGCACAGTGTATATAGTGTGTGTATAGTGTTGGTGCACAGTGTGTATATAGTATGTGTATAGTGTTGGTGCACAGTGTATATAGTGTGTGTATAGTGATGGTGCAGTGTATATAGTATGTGTATAGTGTTGGTGCAGTGTATATAGTATGTGTATAGTGTTGGTGCACAGTGTATATAGTATGTGTGTATAGTGTTGGTGCACAGTGTATATAGTATGTGTATAGTGTTGGTGCACAGTGTATATAGTGTGTGTATAGTGTCGGTGCACAGTGTATATAATGTGTATAATGTTGGTGCACAGTGTGTACGTATATAGTATGTGTGTATAGTGTTGGTGCAGTGTAGTGGTGCTCAAATACCCCTTTTTAAAATTCGAGTTTGGTCGAATTCGAATAGTAAATTATTCGAGGTCAGTCGAATATTCGAGTCGAATAATTTTTACTATTCGATTCGACCTCGGACTTCGAGCTCACTATTCGAGTCGGTATTCGAGCTCATTATTCGAGCTGACTATTCGAATTGGCCTTAAATAGCTTCCAACACTTGTTTTGAGGGTGAATGATGCAAGAAACATCTTTTTTTCCAAGTAACAACAGCAAGTGATTATGTGGGGATGTTCCTTTAAAAAAAAAAGGTGAAAAGAGAAGTTGTGTCCAGAATTTTGTTCAGTACTGTATATACTTCTTCTTCTTCTTCTTCTTCTTCTTCTTCATCTTCTATCTTCTTCTTCTTCTATATCTTCTTCTTCTATATCTTCTTCTATATCTTCTTCTTCTTCTATATTGTCTTCTTCTTCTTCTTCTTCTTCTTCTTCTTCTTCTTCATCTTCTTCTTCTTCTTCTTCTTCATCTTCTTCTTCTTCATCTTCTTCATCTTCTTCATCATCATCTTCTTCATCTTCTTCATCATCATCTTCTTCTTCTTCTTCATCTTCTTCTTCTTCATCTTCTTCTTCTTCATCTTCTTCATCTTCTTCTTCTTCATCTTCTTCTTCATCTTCTTCATCTTCTTCATCTTCTTCTTCTTCATCTTCTTCATCTTCTTCATCTTCTTCTTCATCTTCTTCATCATCTTCTTCTTCTTCTTCTTCTTCTTCTTCTTCTCCTTCTTCTTCTTCATCTTCTTCTTCTTCATCTTCTTCATGTTCTTCTTCATTTTCTTCTTCTTTATCTTCTTCTCCTTCTTCATCTTCTTCTTCTTCTTCTTCTTCATCTTCCTCTTCTTCATCTTCTTCATCTTCTTCTATATCGTCTTCTTCTTCACTTATTTCTCTTTTCAATTTTTTTTTTTTTAAAGAAATGCAGCTATTTTTGAGCGTAACAAATAGCTGGTGGCGCATGCATGTTGGAAGCGCCATTCTATGTGCTCCCTGGCAGTGGAAACACACAGACAGCAGGAGGTAAATTCAGCAGCAGGAGGAGGAGGATGAGTGTGTGGCAGCAGGCAGTCAATGAGGCAGGCAGCGTGACATAATAGCCCTGGTACCTAGCGGTGATACCAGGGCTGTAAATAAACACAGCAGGCAGGAGGTCCCAGACAGCGGTCGTGCAGCCCACATCGTGTCCAATACACAACTGGGACAACACAGTTTTCAACCCGGGCACCTCAGAAAAATTAAACTTTTTTTTTTTTTTTAATATGGTTTTTTGGTTTTGTTTGTACAACCAATTACACAGATATATAGCTATTGTTTGACGTAATAGCTGGTGGCAGAGTGGCAGCAGAATGTAATTCTGTGTACCCTGGCAGTGGGAAACACAGACCGACAGCAGCAGCAGCAGCAGGAGGAATGGAGGAGTAATGTGAGCAGCTATTGTTTGACGTAATAGCTGGTGGCAGTGTGGCAGCAGAATGTAATTCTGTGTACCCTGGCAGTGGGAAACACAGACCGACAGCAGCAGCAGGAGGAATGGAGGAGTAGTGTGAGTGTGGCAGCAGGCAGGCAGCGTGACATAATAGCCCTGGTACCTAGCGGTGATAACAGGGCTGTAAATAAACACAACAGGAGGTCCCAGACAGCCAGGCGCGGAGCTAGGGGGGGTCGGGGTAGGTCAAGTGCCCCCGGGCGCCGGGTCCCTAAGGGCGCCCAGCTGAGCTGATTTTTTTTTTTTCTGCGGAGGGGAGCAGCGCAGAGAAGAGAAGAGGGAGAGCTATGCCTGCGGTGGAGAAGGGGGCCATCTCCCCCCCTTCTCTCACCTTAGGGCTCTCCCTCCCTCCATCGCTGTCCCCTCCGTTATTGTCCGGGTGCTGGCGCAGCGGGCGGGACTCACCTCCGTCTCGCTCCAGCGCCGGCCGGAAGTTCGGATCCCGCAGCCGCTGCTCTGGTCTGGACTAGACCAGAGTAGCGGCAGATCCATCCGCGCTGCGACGAGACGGAGGTAATTTCCGCCCGCCGCTGCCAGCACCCGGACATTAATGGAGGGGACAGCGAGGGAGAGAGAGCAGCTCTCCCTCTTCTCTGCGCTGCTCCCCTCCTGCTGGGGAGGCAGGGAGGGGGACACCTGGCTACCTACTCTGGGCATATATACCCCTGGCTACATCTACTGGGCATATATACCCCCTGGCTACATCTACTGGGCATATATACCCCTGGCTACATCTACTGGGCATATATACCCCTGGCTACATCTACTGGGCACATATACCCCTGGCTACATCTACTGGGCACATATACCCCTGGCTACATCTACTGGGCATATATACCCCTGGCTACATCTACTGGGCATATATACCCCTGGCTACATCTACTGGGCATATATACCCCTGGCTACATATACTGGGCATATATACCCCCTGGCTACATCTACTGGGCATATATACCCCTGGCTACATCTACTGGGCATATATACCCCTGGCTACATCTACTGGGCATATATACCCCTGGCTACATCTACTGGGCATATATACCCCTGGCTACATCTACTGGGCATATATACCCCTGGCTACATCTACTGGGCATATATACCCCTGGCTACATCTACTGGACATATATACCCCTGGCTACATATACTGGGCATATATACCCCTGGCTACATCTACTGGGCATATATACCCCTGGCTACATCTACTGGGCATATATACCCCCTGGCTACATCTACTGGGCATATATACCCCTGGCTACATCTACTGGGCATATATACCCCTGGCTACATCTACTGGGCATATATACCCCTGGCTACATCTACTGGGCATATATACCCCCTGGCTACATCTACTGGGCATATATACCCCCTGGCTACATATACTGGGCATATATACCCCTGGCTACATATACTGGGCATATATACCCCCTGGCTACATATACTGGGCATATATATCCCCTGGCTACATCTACTGGGCATATATACCCCTGGCTACATCTACTGGGCGTATATACCCCTGGCTACATCTACTGGGCATATATACCCCCTGGCTACATCTACTGGGCATATATACCCCCTGGCTACATATACTGGGCATATATACCCCCTGGCTACATATACTGGGCATATATACCCCCTGGCTACATATACTGGGCATATATACCCCCTGGCTACATATACTGGGCATATATACCCCCTGGCTACATGGACTGGGCATATATACCCCCTGGCTACATATACTGGGCATATATACCCCTGGCTACATATACTGGGCATATATACCCCCTGGCTACATGGACTGGGCATATATACCCCCTGGCTACATGGACTGGGCATATATACCCCCTGGCTACATATACTGGGCATATATACCCCTGGCTACCTACTCTGGGCATATATACCCCTGGCTACATATACTGGGCATATATACCCCTGGCTACATATACTGGGCATATATACCCCCTGGCTACATGGACTGGGCATATATACCCCCTGGCTACATATACTGGGCATATATACCCCTGGCTACATATACTGGGCATATATACCCCCTGGCTACATGGACTGGGCATATATACCCCCTGGCTACATATACTGGGCATATATACCCCTGGCTACATATACTGGGCATATATACCCCCTGGCTACATATACTGGGCATATATACCCCTGGCTACATATACTGGGCATATATACCCCCTGGCTACATGGACTGGGCATATATACCCCCTGGCTACATATACTGGGCATATATACCCCTGGCTACCTACTCTAGGCATATATACCCCTGGCTACATATACTGGGCATATATACCCCCTGGCTACATATACTGGGCATATATACCCCCTGGCTACATATACTGGGCATATATACCCCCTGGCTACATATACTGGGCATATATACCCCCTGGCTACATGGACTGGGCATATATACCCCTGGCTACATATACTGGGCACATATACGCCTGACTATATATACTGGGCACATATTATTCTCCTGGCTACATATACTGGGCATATATACCCCTGGCTACATATACTGGGCACATATACCTCTGGCTACATATACTGGGCACACATATCCCTGCCTACATATACTGGGCACATATACCCCTGGCTACCTGTTCTGTGGACATCTCTACCCCTGGCTACCTGTTCTGGGGACATCTATACCGCTGGCCACCTATTCTGGGGACATCTATACCGCTGGCCACCTATTCTGGGGACATCTATACTGCTGGCCACCTATTCTGGGGACAACTATAGACCTGGGGCTACCTATTTTTGGGGAACCACGTCAGATTGAGTGTATTTTGGAGAACTGCTGCCAGGTGAGAGGTGTCTACCATATTAAGGGGGCATTCTACCTATTTATGTGAAATGCTGTCTATTTATGTGACTCATGACTGCTGAATTTGTCTTGTTGGGGGCCTCATGGTTACTGAATTTGTCTTGTTGGGGGCCTCAAGATCGCTGAATTTGTCTTGTTGGGGGCCTCATGATTGCTGAATTTGTCTTGTTGGGGGCCTCATGATTGCTAAATTTGTCTTGTTGGGGGCCTCATGATTGCTGAGTTGGTTATGTTGGGGGTCTCATGATTGCTGAATTTGTCTTGATGGGGGGGGGCTCATGATTGCTGAATTTGTCTTGGAACATGCTGGAAGGTACATACTGAGGGAGGGTGGGTGAGCGTGAGCCTGCTAACCTCCATATACATTTGGCTCCACCCATAACCACGCCCACATGTATTATGTGACCACGCCCCTTGACTTTGGGGGGCGCATTAATAGTCTTTGTCCCCGGGCACTGAAAACCCTAGCTACGCCTCTGCAGACAGCGGTCGTGCAGCCCACATCGTGTCCAATACACAACTGGGACAACACAGTTTTCAACCCGGGCACCTCAGAAAAATTAAACCTTTTTTTTTTTTTTTTTTATGGTTTTTTGGTTTTGTTTGTACAACCAATTACACAGATATATAGCTATTGTTTGACGTAATAGCTGGTGGCAGAGTGGCAGCAGAATGTAATTCTGTGTACCCTGGCAGTGGGAAACACAGACCGACAGCAGCAGCAGCAGGAGGAATGGAGGAGTAATGTGAGCAGCTATTGTTTGACGTAATAGCTGGTGGCAGAGTGGCAGCAGAAGGTAATTCTGTGTACCCTGGCAGTGGGAAACACAGACAGACAGCAGCAGCAGGAGGAATGGAGGAGTAGTGTGAGTGTGGCAGCAGGCAGGCAGCGTGACATAATAGCCCTGGTACCTAGCGGTGATAACAGGGCTGTAAATAAACACAACAGGAGGTCCCAGACAGCGGTCGTGCAGCCCACATCGTGTCCAATACACAACTGGGACAACACAGTTTTCAACCCGGGCACCTCAGAAAAATTAAACCTTTTTTTTTTTTTTTATGGTTTTTTGGTTTTGTTTGTACAACCAATTACACAGATATATAGCTATTGTTTGACGTAATAGCTGGTGGCAGAGTGGCAGCAGAATGTAATTCTGTGTACCCTGGCAGTGGGAAACACAGACAGACAGCAGAAGGGCAGTACACAGCAGCCCACTGTAGGTGTAAAATGTGTGGCTGCAGGCAACGTAATCGTCAAACTGAACCAGGCTGGCTTAGTGAGCAGGAGCCAGGAGGTGGTAAAGGGTGGTAAGGCACATTAACGATGGTTCTTAGCCAGTTCATGTCCCCCTCTCGCCGACAACGGGCCAGGAACTCGCCTTCCACCCACGCCTGGTTCATCTTGAGAAACGTCAGTCTGTCCACAGACTTGTGAGACAGACGTGAGCGTTTCTCGGTGACCACGCCACCAGCTGCACTGAAGCAGCGCTCGGACAGCACGCTGGAAGGGGGGCAGGACAGCACTTCCAGGGCGTACTGCGCCAGCTCGCTCCAGATCTCCAGGCGTTTGACCCAATACTCCATGGGATCAACAGGGGCATCGCTGTCAAGCCCGCTGTAGGACCCCATGTAGTCAGCCACCATGCGGGTCAGGCGCTGGCTGTGACCGGAGGAGGATGCTGCTGCATCATGCACCTCCTCTCTAGTCACTGCTGTCGGAGCCTCTACAGTCCTGTAGAGCTCGTGGCTGAGAGACAGCAGGTCTGTGGGGCGCTTGCTGCTGGATGCAGGCACCTGCTGTTGCCTCTGTGCTGGCTGCTGGACAGTGGGGGTGGAAGGCTGGGGGAAGGCTTCCTCCAAGCGCTCAACAAGGGCCTGCTGCAAGCTCCTTATTTGTTGTGCTGGGTCTCCTCCTGCAGGCGGCAGGAACTGGCTCAACTTCCCCTTGAGGCGTGGGTCCAACATCATGCTGATCCAGATGTCCTCCCTCTGCTTCATCTGGATCACCCTGGGGTCCTTGCGCAGGCACGCCAGCATGTGCGCTGCCATTGGGAAGAGGCGGGCCTCGTGTGCTGGCACATCGATGGCAGTGCTGTCCTCCTCATCCTCCTCCTCTGCCGCCTCATCCTCTCTCCACCCCCGCACCAACTCAGCTGCGCTGTGCTGATCCCCCTCATCAGCAGCAAGGTCAGGGACCTCCACCAAGTCCTCCTCCTCTTCCCCCTCAGAGGTGGACTGTGCAGCTGCTTGCCGCTCCTGCTGGTCCAAGGCTGCCGCTCCCTGTTCCAGCAAAGCATCGAGGGCCCTGTTCAGCAGACAAACCAGGGGCACCCACTCGCAGACCATAGCATGGTCCCTGCTCACCATGTTAGTGGCCTGCAGAAAGGGAGCCAGCACTAAGCACACCTGCTGCATGTGCCTCCAGTCATCATCGGGGACGATGGACGGGATGTTGCTGGTCTTGTCCCTTCTCCGAGCGGTGGAAACAGTGGCCAGGGCAAGGTACTGGTTGACAGCGTGCTTCTGTTCAACCAGACGCTCCAACATCGCCAGGGTGGAGTTCCAGCGAGTTGGAACGTCAAGGATCAGCCGATGGCGTGGCAGCTCCAGCTCCTTTTGCACGTCTTCCAGGCTCGCACAGGCTGCAGCCGAGCGCCGGAAGTGACGCACAACGTTCCTTGCCGTTTCCAGCAGTTCGCCCATCCCCTGGTAGGTGCGCAAGAACTTTTGCACCACCAGGTTCAGCACGTGGGCAAGACAGGGGATGTGGGTCAGGTTTCCCCTGTCTATTGCGGCAACCAGATTGGCCCCATTGTCGGCCACCACCTCTCCGACTCTGAGGCCTCTGGGGGTCAGCCAAATCCTCTCCTGCTCCTGGAGTTTGGCCAACACATGGGTTGCCGTCAGCTTGGTCTTCCCAAGGCTGACCAAGTGCAGCAGCGCTTGGCAGTGGCGGGCCTTCACGCTGCTGCTGAGGCGGGGGGTTTGGCCAGGTGTGCCGGAGGATGGCAGAGGATCGGAGGAACCTGCTGCAGTTCCCCTGACCCTGCGGGGGGGCACCACCCACTGTGTTGCTGCTGCTGTGCCCGCTGCTGCTCTCCCATCCTCCCCCCCTTCCACCAAGCTGACCCAGTGGACAGTAAAAGACAGGTAGCGGCCTGTCCCGAAGCGGCTGCTCCAGGAGTCCATGGTGACGTGGACCCTTTCACCAACCGCGTGCTCCAGCCCTCGCTCCACATTGGCCATCACAAAGTGGTGCAGTGCAGGAATGGCCTTGCGGGCGAAGAAGTGTCTGCTGGGGAGCTGCCAGTCTGGGGCTGCACAAGCAAGCAGCGCACGCATGTCGCTCCCCTCCTGCACAAGCGTGTACGGCAGGAGTTGGGAGCACATGGCCCGTGCCAGCAAGCCGTTCAGCTGCCGCACGCGACGGCTGCTGGGAGGCAGAGCCCTAACCACCCCCTGGAAGGACTCGCTCAAAAGGCTCTGGCGTGGCCTTTTGCTGGCACGGGAATCAGCAGACACAGCAGAGGAGGCCACTGAGGACTGGCTGCCAGAACAGGCCTCAGTGTCGGCGGCAGGAGTTGCAGAGGGGGAAAGAGCAGTGCGTTTCCGCACTCCTGCTAGTGCTGCTGGAGGAGCAGGAGGGCGGGTGGCTGCTGTTGCTGCTGCTGCTGCTGCTGCTGAAGGCTGTGCAGTGATGGGTGTGGTGCCACTGCCAGCACCAGATGCCTTCAGCCTCTGGAACTCTTAATGCTGGTGGAAATGTTTTGCAGCAAGGTGGTTGATGAGCGAGCTGGTGCTGAACTTTAAGGGGTCTGCACCTCTGCTCAACTTCCGCTGACAGTGGTTGCAAGTGGCGTACTTGCTGTACACTGTGGGCATGGTGAAAAAACGCCAGATTGGTGACAAAAACGACCCCCTACGGCATGGAACCGCTGCTGCCTGTCTCCCTGTGGTGGTTGGGGGGGGGGGCTTGGGTGCGGCTGGTGGTGGTACTGGCAGATGCTGCTGCTGCTGAGCCTGAGACACCAGCAGGCTGTGGGACCTGCCTACTGCTGCCAATGCTTGCAATGATGCGCCTCCTTGCAAGGCCCACAAGCGCATCCTCCTCCTCCTCCTCAGAGCTGCTGAGGACGACATCACCTGGAGGTGGTGGCACCCAGTCTCTGTCTGTCACCGTGTCATCATCAGCCTCCCCCTCCTGAAACATATCCTGCTGGGATGATGACCCCCCAAACTCCTCTCCTGATGCATGGATGGGCTGCTTGACTGTCGCCACAGTCTTGCTGTCCAATCCCTCATCCCCCAAAGTGCCTATCAGCATCTCCTCCTCCAAATCGCCAACAACAGCAGACAATTGACGCATCATAAGGAAGATATAAGGAGAGAAACAGAGCGCTCCGATAGTGCGTTACCACTTTTAATAAAATCACACGCAAAAATGTATACACTTACAGTGTATGCGCAAAGGTTGCGCATATAGGAGGCCACCGGCGAGTCCCCTCAGCTTCCTGTGCCTGGCCAGGGCAAACAGGATCCGTGCAGATGGTGGGCAGGTAACGGAGAAGGACAACCGCCGGCTCGGAATCCTCACGGCAAGCCGTCTGACGTCACTACGCGTTTCGGCGCTTTAGCCACGCCTTCTTCGGGTGACGCGACGGCTGGACGGCTGCCGTTTTTCTAGAGGAGCATTACTTGTAGACCCGCCTGATGGGGCGGGGCAAGGCGCTCTGTGTCAAGATTTAAAACTTAATAAAGTTTAATTAAAAATTCGTAAAAGATTTTTGGTAAAAACTTTAGAAAAAAAAGGGGTTTAATAAAAAAGCTCATGTAAAACAATATTTGTATAAAATTGAGACATTCAAAGTTAAATAGGATGGCGTGCTACGGAGGGAATATCCGGAATGCGGAGGGTGCTTAGCTGTGTTAGAATAGACACAGGAATTACGTAATCCGTAATGCTGGGCTGTGTATGGTCAGCCTCAGCCAATATATTAAAACCAGCAATGTTATTTGGTATTTAATTGGTTAAAAAGACACGGGGGTAGCGTAATCTGTACCGCTAGGCTGTGTGGGACTCGCCAATGGACCCCTGTCAATACATTAAAACATCCAATGGTATTTGATTTTGTGAAGAAAAAGGAAAAAAGAAAAAGGAAACAAGGGGGGGGGGGTAGTGAAATAAATGCACATTATTAATGACAGATGACATCTGAGGTGTGGGTAGGGGTAGGACTAGTAGTGTGAGACATTGAAAGTAAGTAGTGTGTTATGAATATGAAGATGAGGCCCCATATGTTACATGTTATGGTGAGACTGAGTTTGATAGTTAAATGGCAACATGACAAGTGGGAAGGGAGGGTGATGGAAGAATGTGGGACCCCATACATGTCATGTTGTGATGAGACTGAGTATGATGGAATGAAATATTGCCAGAGGGAAGTGATTGAAAGGATGTGTGTGAACTGTTAGAACCGTGTATGTTAATAAGAACTGTGTGGAGGTGTGTGTGTATGTATGGATCAATATGTACGGATATGCGTGAGAATGAGAACTGTGTGGAGGTGTGTGTGTGTATGTATAGATCAAAATGTGCGGATATGCATGAGAAAGTAATGAAAGTGAAGAATGAATGGAGATGTGAAATGGACGAAGGAATATGACTTTGGAGTGGGGGACGCGAAACGGATCTATGTGAGAGGATAGTCCGGATCTATCAGGTGGTCTGATTGGATGGAAAAAAGGACCCTGAATGGGTGTGAACAGAAGGGGGGGCGGGGGGGGGAGGGGATTTTTGTAGGGGTGGGTAAAAGGTGGGAAAGGGAAAAGGGGGGGGGGGGATGGTGAGAAGAGAAAACAAACAACAAAAAAAACAAAAAAAGGGGGGAAAAAAATGTCACACAATAATATGGGAAGCCTCAGGTAATAGGGGCTAAGTTGTTATTTTAGGAAACTTTGGACTTCAAGTTCTTCATTGAGCCCCCGTGGTGCTAAAGTGTTTAGCCTGAAGATCCAGTACATCTCTCTTTCACATAGTCTTTTGTATCTCTGACCAGTTGGTATTTCTGCTGATATACTTTCTATACCCATGATTTTGAGGCCTCCAGGATCTGACTGATGATATTGGTTAAAATGTCTTGGGATACTGTGCTTGTCGGACTTTGCTAAAATGTTACACTTATGCTCACCGAGGCGTCTTCTCAGCTCTCGGGTGGTCCTGCCTACATACTTTAACTTGCAGCTACATTCTAGCATGTAGACCACAAATTTTGTGGCACAATTTACAAAGCTTTTTAGAGGTATACTGTTGGTATCTGGTAGGTCTAAGTATTTAAGACCATGTCTCATGAAGGGACAACATCCACACCTGCTGGATCCACATCTGTAATTTCCTACTGTGGGATTCTTCAGCCAAGTTTGTGGTTTATCTAACCCTATATTACTTGGAGCGATTTCATTTTTCAATGATTTCGCACGTTTAAAGATTATTTTAGGTTTTGTGGGTAAGATACTCTTCAAATGTGAGTCCTGTAGTATAATAGGCCAGTTCTTTCGAATAATACCCTCTATCTTCCTTGACTCATTAGTGTATGTTGTAATGAAAGTCGGATCCATGTTGTTATGTTGGCCTCTCTTTGCTTCACAGGTTTCTGATAATTTAAAGTTTTCTTTAATGGCTGTATTGATTTTTTCGGCTTTGTATCCTTTTTCTTCAAACTTCTTCTTTAGTTCATCTGCTTGTTTAAAATAATCACTGTCATTAGTGCAGTTTCTCCTCAACCTGCACAACTGTCCTTGTGGTATGTTATTTATCCATTTTTGGTGGTGGCAGCTTTTTGCATGGAGGTACGAATTGCCAGAAGTTGGTTTAAAGTGGGTTCTGGTGTTAATTTTTTGGTTTTCTCCCACGAATAGTTCTAAATCCAGAAAGATCAACTCTTTTTTATCCACTACATGGGTAAACCTAAGCCCAAAGTTGTTATCGTTACAATAAGCGACGAATTCAATGAATTTTTCCTCTGTCCCCTCCCAAATAATTAACACATCGTCGATGTAACGGGTATAGAGGGCGAGGTTCGCTCCAAACTGATGGTTCGACCAGATATATCTTTCCTCCCAGTAGGCCATATAGAGGTTTGCGAAGCTCGGAGCGAACCCCGCCCCCATAGATGTCCCACAGATTTGGAGGTAAAGGTCATCCATGAACTTAAAATAATTGTGCTGCAATGCGAACCTTAAGAGATCCAAGATGAATTGGGCCTGGGTGGGGTTAAATGAACCTTCTTTCATAAGAAAATAATTAACTGCCTCAATTCCTCTTTCATGTGGTATGCAGGTATACAAGGAACAGACATCTAAAGACGCCCACAGATATTCCCTTTTCCATGTATATTTTTTCAAAATTTCTAAAACGTGTAGAGAGTCTCTTGTATATGCTTCTGTATTTTGTACTACAGGCTGGAGAAAGTGATCTATATAATCGGATAATGGTGCCAACAGACCCTCCATGCCGGCAATTATGGGCCGTCCTGGGGGATTGGTTTCTGATTTATGTATTTTTGGGATGTGGTAAAAATATGGTAACAGAGGGTTTTTCTGTACCATAAACCTATATTCGTCCTTGTTAATCACTTCCTTCTCTATCCCTTGATCGAGAATAGTTAGGAGGTCTTTGGTGAAATCTTTGGTGGGATCTTTTTTCAATTTTTTGTAGGTGTTAGTGTCACTCAGTAATTTGTCACCTTCACCCCTATATGCACCACTATATGCACCAAAATCCTGGATGACAATCCCCCCCACCTTTGTCCGCTTGGCGGATCACTATTTCCTTATTCTTTTTCAGGGCTTCTAGTGACTCTTGCTCTTTCTTATTTAGGTTTTTTATACCTCCTTTTGATTGTTGTTTTTTACATAATGATTTAAATTCCTCCAGGACACCTGATAAAAAGTGTTTATCTGGGGCCCTATTGACTGTGTGGGGTAGAAAATGGACTTAGGCTTAAATTGTGTGTGTTTTATGGTTTCATTAATAAATGTATAGTCTATACCCAGATCTCCATCTGGATCATCCCCTAGTAATTCAACGAGGCATTGCATGGTCTCTTGTTCTGCTGTAGTGGCAGGACCTGATGACACGTTATGGATTATTCCGTCATTGTCGATCTCATAGGGGTTTTTTCTCATTGGGATGTTCTTTTTCTCCTGTATACAGAAAAATCTTTTTAATGTAAGGCTCCTTATAAACCGATGCAGATCTTTAAATAATTGAAAGGAATTGGGTTGTGCAGTGGGAGCAAAGTTTAAACCTTTCTGCAACAGAGTGTAATCTCCGTCTGTGAGCTGATGCTGTGACAAGTTGAAGATTTTTATTGTCTTGTCGTTGTGGACTTTATGGTTCTCCCACACTGTTCTGTTTTCTTCCTTTTTTGTAATTGAACTCTCTTCCCTCCTCTGGTGCCCTCGTCTTCTTCCAGTTCGAGTTGTCTTTTCAAGGCAACCGGGGTGTGGAGAAGTCCTAAAAAATGAGCCGGTGTGGGTCTATCCTTTCCTGGGTCTCTACATGCTTCTTCAACCTGTCCTCTCCTCATGTGGCTCAATATCCGCCCTTTGTCCTCCATTGGGGTTTACTTCCTTTCCAATTAGAGCTTGGTCCCAAGCTTTTTCTATATATGAAGCTGATGGATTTACAATGACTTATGGCATCGATTCTTTGTGTGGTTCGACTTCTCTGGGTGGGTTTCGATCCATATGGGGACCGCTGATAACCTTGTAGTTTAGGATTGTATATGTCCTTATAGAATTTTCTTTGGTCTTGCTCCAAGTCTATTTATGTCATCCTTTACCTCTCCCTTGTACGTGGATATTGATTCAGGTTTTGAATGTGTTCTATACTGTCGTTTTCTTATCTGGCATCGTTCTATGTGGTACATTTCCATTATATTTATATTCTCTTTTTCTATTTCTTCTTCTATTTTGCTGCCAAGTATTCTTCTCTATATTAATTTTTATTCGGTTCATTATTTAGCTCTCTATAAGGCCTTCGGTTGTCCTGTCGGGGCTATCTCTGGCCCTGTTGTGTAGGAATCTTGGGGCCAGCTATATATTGTTCCTTGTAAATAATCTTTTTTATCTCTCTCGAATTTTCTCAATTTTTTGTCCAGTTGATCTTTCTCGAAGTTCTTTACCGGAATTTCCGATTTTTGTCTCCCAGTGGGAATATTCTTGGCATTTTTTGTATGGCTCCAAGTCTTTGTAGACTTGCGGTATGACCTCTCTTACTTTCCTCAAGTTGCGTTCTCTTTGCATGATCACTATTTTCATCCATTGGGAAGTGCAAAGTTCCGCTACTATTTTCCAGAGATCTAGTAGGTCGTTTTCTAGAAAATCACATTCTTTTCTGTTGCGCAATCCTCGTGGCGCGATTTTGTGTTCTAGATATTCAGAGAGGAACGAGGAGGTCAAGCCATTGTGCACATTCGAAGGTCTGTGCATCCTCTAATTCCCTAAAGAGATTAATCATCTCGTGGATCTGTTCCTTGGAATGCATAAATGAGGACATTGGTGGGACATCTTTTTTTGCTATTGTTAGTATTATTCCCATTATTGATTTTTTTCTGTAATATCTTTCAGTTGGGATTTGATGCTTATTTTTAATCCTATCCATTTTGATGTCTCCATTCTGGTGTCTTCAGCTTCTAGCTCCTCCAGGGCTTGTTCCAAAACCTCCAAAGCTTCAGCCATATCTATCTCTGCTTCTGCAGCCGGTTCGTTCCAAACAAAGGGAGAAAAGCTGCAAAGTGTTGATCCTAGCGCTAGCTGGAGATAAATATGGCCCTTTAAGTGGATGTGCCTCGGTGCTGCTCCTTTAACTGGGTGGTGCCAGTATGCTGATAAGGAAGATATAAGGAGAGAAACAGAGCGCTCCGATAGTGCGTTACCACTTTTAATAAAATCACACGCAAAAATGTATACACTTACAGTGTATGCGCAAAGGTTGCGCATATAGGAGGCCACCGGCGAGGTCCCCTCAGCTTCCTGTGCCTGGCCAGGGCAAACAGGATCCGTGCAGATGGTGGGCAGGTAATGGAGAAGGACAACCGCCGGCTGGAATCCTCACGGCAAGCCGTCTGACGTCACTACGCGTTTCGGCGCTTTAGCCACGCCTTCTTCGGGTGACGCGACGGCTGGACGGCTGCCGTTTTTCTAGAGGAGCATTACTTGTAGACCCGCCTGATGGGGCGGGGCAAGGCGCTCTGTGTCAAGATTTAAAAACTTAATAAAGTTTAATTAAAAATTCGTAAAAGATTTTTGGTAAAAACTTTAGAAAAAAAAGGGGTTTAATAAAAAAGCTCATGTAAAACAATATTTGTATAAAATTGAGACATTCAAAGTTAAATAGGATGGCGTGCTACGGAGGGAATATCCGGAATGCGGAGGGTGCTTAGCTGTGTTAGAATAGACACAGGAATTACGTAATCCGTAATGCTGGGCTGTGTATGGTCAGCCTCAGCCAATATATTAAAACCAGCAATGTTATTTGGTATTTAATTGGTTAAAAAGACACGGGGGTAGCGTAATCTGTACCGCTAGGCTGTGTGGGGACTCGCCAATGGACCCCTGTCAATACATTAAAACATCCAATGGTATTTGATTTTGTGAAGAAAAAGGAAAAAAGAAAAAGGAAACAAGGGGGCGGGGGGGTAGTGAAATAAATGCACATTATTAATGACAGATGACATCTGAGGTGTGGGTAGGGGTAGGACTAGTAGTGTGAGACATTGAAAGTAAGTAGTGTGTTATGAATATGAAGATGAGGCCCCATATGTTACATGTTATGGTGAGACTGAGTTTGATAGTTAAAATGGCAACATGACAAGTGGGAAGGGAGGGTGATGGAAGAATGTGGGACCCCATACATGTCATGTTGTGATGAGACTGAGTATGATGGAATGAAATATTGCCAGAGGGAAGTGATTGAAAGGATGTGTGTGAACTGTTAGAACCGTGTATGTTAATAAGAACTGTGTGGAGGTGTGTGTGTATGTATGGATCAATATGTACGGATATGCGTGAGAATGAGAACTGTGTGGAGGT